>NW_009953724.1:765459-781449 GCF_000747805.2 Chaetura pelagica
GCGACGACTCCGGCTCTGGCTCGAAGACGGAGCAGAGCGTCGCGCTGCTGGAGCAGAAGTGGTGTCTGGTCAGCACCAAGATGGAGGAGAGAAAGGTAACGTTGGCCTCCACCCGTGTCCCACTAGCTGGTCTGACACTGCTTGCTCCAGACTTTGCTCCTCTGCTTTCCCAGAAGGACAGAGCCACTTGCTCCTCTGTTTCCCTGGAGTGATGGAGCTGGTCAGGGCTGGACACAAGGGCTGGGTTGTTGTGGTGGTTTTTTTGACAACCTCCCTCTTGTGCAGGTTGAGTTGGGAAATCAGGTGGTGCTGTCTGAGCACCCAGCCGTTCTTTTTTTCTTCTAGATAGTTTTTCAGAGTTGGTTAAATCACACAGAAAATAAGACTAAAATTGCACTTTGGGTAAATGTAGAGGAGAGGTGGGATGAAACCTCCGACAGCTCTGAAAGGCAGGCTTTGTTGGTCCTCTGTGAGACAGCAGGCCAAGTCCTCCTTGGAGCTGACTCCATCCCAGACTTTTGGCTGGTGATGAGATAAAAGAAGGGCCGCGGTGGCCTCAGCCCAGAATAAATCTGTGGTGCTGCAGCTGTTACCATCGAAATCTCCTCCACCTCGTTCCCCCAGCTGCTCTCCCCATGGTGATCCCCTTCTCAGGAAGCGGAGGGTGACGCAGCTGCTCGTGTGCCCATGAAGGTCTCCTTTTCAGGGGCCATTCTTGTTTTGAAAGGAAGCGGTGGCTTTCACTGCAACCCCTTGGCTTTGGTAAACAAGCCTCGTTCCCGGGCCGAGGCGATGAGGTTCCTGTTGGAGGGCGTTTCAAGCAGGGACACAAAGGCCTCTTCTGTCTGCGAAGCCGCAGATCGGCAGCTCTCACCATCAGGGTTGTGTTTTTTCCCCCCTCCTCTCCCTCCCTGCTGCCACAGGCGAAGCTGGAGGAGGCTCTGGCCTTGGCCACGGACTTCCAGAACTCCCTCCAGGACTTCATCAACTGGCTCACGCTGGCTGAGCAGAGCCTGAACATCGCGCCCCCAGCCAGCCTCATCCTCACTGATGTGTTGGCCCAGATCGATGAGCACAAGGTACCAGCACCATGAGCACCCAGCCAAGCTCCTCAGGGTGGAGGGAGCAATGGTGGCACCTCATCTCCCCTGCACACCCTGCTCACGGGCCCATCCAGCTCCCTGTAGCTAAGAGGACACCTTTTCCATTGGCAGGTGTTTGCCAACGAGGTGAACGCTCATCGGGATCGGATCATTGAGCTGGATCAAACTGGAAACCAGCTGAAGTTTCTCAGCCAGAAGCAGGACGTGGTGTTGATCAAGAACCTGCTGGTGAGCGTCCAGTCCCGCTGGGAGAAGGTGGTGCAGCGCTCGGTGGAGCGGGGACGGGCTCTTGATGACGCCAGGAAACGAGCCAAGCAGGTGAGAAACGTGGGAAGGGCACAACAGACCCCAGAGTATGGCCAGGCTTGAGGGACAGGAGGTCCCAAAACCAGTAGGGGACTGGGGACACCACCAGTGTTCAGTTTCAGACTTCCTCCTATTCCTTTGCAGTTCCACGAGGCTTGGAAGAAACTGATTGATTGGCTGGAGGATGCGGAGAATCATCTGGATTCAGAGCTGGAGATTTCCAATGACCCTGACAAAATCAAGCTCCAGCTCTCCAAACACAAGGTAGAGCTTTGCCAAAGCAAGCCTGGGGCTGGATGCTGGGTGGAAGGGTGTTTTGGTGGGAGGGAGAGCAGGGCATCGTCTCCTCTGCCATCAGGCCAGGGGAAAGGCACATCCATGCTTACTGCTGCCATGGAAAACCTTCAGCTGAAGATCTTCATCAGCACCATGTGTCTTCCAAGAGCCAAGGTCAAGCTTTCTGACAGTTTTGTTTTCTCTCTGGTTCCCAGGAGTTCCAGAAGACGTTGGGGGGGAAGCAGCCTGTCTACGACACCACCATCAGAACAGGCAGAGCCCTCAAAGAAAAAGCTTTGCTTCCAGATGACACTCAAAAGCTGGACAATTTACTGGGAGAAGTCCGGGATAAGTGGGACACAGTGTGTGGCAAGTCAGTGGAAAGGTAAGACCAGCCCCAGTGTTGGCCCAACAGTTGTTTTGTTTGCCAAGGACTCCTCCAAGTGATGGGGTGGATGGGGGGTGACATGACAAAGGAGGTGATTTTATTCATGGAAGTTCATGGGAATGTTTGGTTTTCAGGCAGCACAAGCTGGAAGAAGCCCTCTTGTTCTCTGGCCAGTTCATGGATGCTCTGCAGGCCTTGGTGGACTGGCTGTACAAGGTGGAACCCCAGTTAGCTGAAGACCAGCCTGTCCATGGTGACCTGGATCTGGTCATGAACCTGATGGATGCTCACAAGGTGAGAGGGCCTTTGCCAGCTCTTCTCTGGGACACAAGTGGGGCTTGTCTTCTCCAAGAGCCAAGAAATGGAGGAGCCAGAGTAGATGCCTGGCTGCAGAGCCCCATGTCTCGCTGTTTTGCTGTGCTGGGATGGACAAGGAGGGCAAAACCAAACAAACAAGTGGGAAACAACCTACTGGGACTGACTGGCCCTGCTCAGCTTCTGCCCTCTCTCCCTTCAGGTCTTCCAGAAGGAGCTGGGGAAGCGCACGGGGACGGTCCAGGTGCTCAAGCGCTCCGGCCGGGAGCTCATTGAGAACAGCCGGGATGACACGACCTGGGTGAAGGTGCAGCTGCAGGAGCTGAGCAACCGATGGGACACGGTGTGCAAGCTGTCTGTGTCCAAGCAAACCCGCCTGGAACAGGCCTTGAAGCAGGTGAGCAGAGGCCTCCAGGTGGCACTGGCCCTGGAGAGCTTTGCTGGGCTCCAGGTTGGTGCCCGGAGGTCAACACCAGCCTCGGAGAGGAGGTGTTTCCCAGGGATGATCTCCTGGCTGAGCAGGACCCCCCAGCCCAGCAGAGTTAGGAGTGAGAGCTGCAAAAGCAGTGGGTTGGGACCAGTGATTTATTACTTCTTTTCCCCAAAGAAGAGCCAATAAAGGCTGATCTGAGAAGGGAGGATGAAAAGATCTCACCAATGTTCATGGCAGGACCAGAGCCTGTCCAGGCAGGATGCTGCTGGTGGCCAGGGCTGGAGAGAGACCTAGATTGAAGCTAAAATAAAAATCAAAGTATTCAGTAGTTTTTAGGTCAAATCAGCAATTTACAGAATAAACTGCCCGGGTGGCAGCTTGGTCAGAACACGGGGAGTTGTCCTGGGTTTAAAAGTATTTAGCTCTTGAGGGGACAGAGACCCCCGGTCACTGCGGGACCAGCTGCTGGTGCTGGGCTTTTTTCCCCTTCCTAGATTTCTTTTTCAAGTCCCTTTCAGCCCTTTGTCTCTCAGCAGTGGCTGGGAGAGGAGGACTCAGGCCTGTGCTTTTGTCCCTGCAGGCAGAGGAGTTCAGGACAGCCGTGCACGTGCTGCTGGAGTGGCTCTCGGAGGCCGAGCAGTCCCTGCGCTTCCGGGGAGCGCTTCCCGACGATGCTGAGGCCTTGCAGACTCTCATTGATGCCCACAAGGTAGAGGGGAGCTCTGAAACAACCCCAGCTGAGTTCTGGGGGATGGAGAATGTTGCAGGAGAATTCATTTCATAGAGTGGTTTGGGTTGGAAGGGAGCTTAAAGTTCTAGTTCTAACCTGTCTCCCACTACACCAGGTTGCTCCAAGCCCCATCCAACCTGGCCTTGGACACTTTCAGGGATGGGGCAGCTTCTCTGGGCAACTGTCCCAGTACCCTCACAGTGAAGAATTTCTTCCTAATGTCTAATTTGGGCTTTTCAGGAGTTCATGAAGAAAGTGGAGGAGAAGAGAGTGGATGTGAACGCGGCAGTGGGCATGGGGGAGGTCATCCTGGCCGCCTGCCATCCCGACTGCATCACCACAATCAAACACTGGATCACCATCATCCGAGCCAGGTTCGAGGAGGTGAGTCCAGTGGGCTTTGTTCCAGGCTGCTGGGAAGAGGAGGTGGTGAACATTGTCACCAGGGATGGCCACGTGGCGTTGGCTCCTGCCCTTGGTTTCCCACCCTGGGTTAATGGTCGTCTCTGCATTCCCAACAGGTTCTCACATGGGCAAAGCAGCACCAGCAGAGACTGGAATCAGCACTTTCTGAGCTGGTGGCAAATGCAGAACTTCTGGAAGAGCTCCTGGCTTGGATCCAGTGGGCTGAGACAACCCTGATCCAGCGGGACCAGGAGCCCATGCCCCAAAATATCGAGCAGGTCAAAGGCCTCATCTCTGAACACCAGGTGAGCCCAGTTCTTAACACAGTGGGCACTCAGGAGTGGGGTCAGTGGGTTATTCCTGCACCTCCATGGAAGAAGCATTGACTTCTCTTGGAAGTCCCTATGAAAAGGGTATGTGACCCAACCAGAGCTGTCACTAGGGAGGGGACAAAGCCAGCCCAGGCATGAACTCCAGCATTTGCAGATCCAAGCCAGCATTAGGCAATAGCTTGACCACAAGCTCCCATCTCCAGTGCCTGGTGCTCCCATCTTCTTTATGGGCTTGGTGTGTCCCAGCGAGGACCTAGAGCAACAGCAGACTGAAAACTTCTTGAAACTGCAAATTCTCTTGTCTCTTCTGTGTTTTGACAGTCCTTTATGGAGGAGATGACACGGAAGCAGCCAGATGTGGATCGGGTCACCAAGACCTACAAGAGGAAAGCTACTGAGCCCCCCCATGGGCCTTTCATCGAGAAGTCCCGCAGCAACAGTACGTCTGCTCCATATGGGAACATGCTATGATGGGAGGAAACAAGATGTCTAGGAAGCTAATTAACTTTGATTATCAATTAACAAGGCATCCTGCCTTGACAGCCGCCAGGAAGGTGGTTGAAACTTGTCAGGAAAGGAAAAATCCTTTGCCAAAAGCACCCATGGTGGGGTGGGCTGTGCCTGGAGGAGTTCGTGCTGTCCTGGCTCTTCTCTGTCTCTCTCCACTTGCTTTGTCGTGAGGTTTTGGGGGTTTTTATGTTGTTCCTTGAAGCTAAAGGAGCACTGGGGGCATTGGGTGTAGAGCTGTCACCCCTCCTGGGGTGTCCCTCCTGCCTGGGGACAGTGCTTCCCTTTGGAGAGCAGCCAGTGAGGCTGTGGGAGGATTAGACACTGGAACAGACTCCCAAGGGAAGTGGTGGATTCCCCTGCACTGGACAGTTTTAAGTCTCTGCTGGACAGGGTGCTGAACCACCTCATATAAACTAGAGTAGCACCTAGAGAGAGGTTGGACCAGATGATCCTGGAGGTCCCTTCCAACCTGGCATCCCATGATTTCCATTGGAGAAACAAAACGTCTCTCCTTGCCGCTCTTCGCCGAACCCATCAGCGCCGCTCAACCCATCCCTTTCCTCCTCCTATTTATTTATGTATGTATTTATTTTTAATTTCCCAGGAAAAGCCCTGAGCCAGCCTGCTCCTCCCAGCATGCCCATTATGTCCCAGTCAGAAACCAAGAACCCCCGGATCAACCAGCTCTCAGCTCGCTGGCAGCAGGTCTGGCTGCTGGCGCTGGAGCGGCAGCGGAAGCTCAACGATGCCCTGGACAGGCTGGAGGAGGTAACAGCCCCTGGGCTGCTCCAGGCAGGGGGGAGATGGACAGTCCTTTTTGGGGAGGGGGGTTGATGGCTGGAGAGAAGTGTTTTAATTTAGTGCTGCCTCTGGAATTGCCCAGCTCCTGCAGACACTTCCTGCTGCCTTTCAGAAAACAGCAGAAGGAAAAAAAATAACTCCTGGAATATTACAGCTGAAAAGTACCTTCTGCATGTTAATGAACTGCTCTGAGTAATTAACTGCTCACTAACTTAACTCCTTTGTGCCCCTGCAGTCGGGATCTGTCACAGCAGTGACAGCCAGGCCTGCTTTACTCCTAGTCATGAGTTTAACAATTACTGTCTCTATCTTTTCCAAACATCTAATGTAATTTTTGTTTTTATTTATGCTTAACAAAGCAGCTATGCCCAGAAGTGAGTGGTTTTTGTTTTTTGTTGCTTTTGCTGTAGGTCAGTTCAGTTTCTATGTATAAATGTTTTTGTTTTGTTTTTTTTCTTTGTTGCTTTTAACTCCCAAGAACGGTTTAGAGGGGGAAAAAAACCCACCACTGCAAGTTCTTGGATTACCTTGCTGAGAGCTCTTAGCTGGTGGGGTTGTGAAGGTCCTTTTTGGGGGTTGATAAAGGATTGTAGTTGAAGTTGGAGGGTGAGTGGTTCAAGAGGCTGGTGGCAGAGCTGTGGGACCAGGGTTTGCAGAGCTGAGCTGTGCCTCAACCCTGTCTTACCTGGAATATGAGCAAGGAAATCCCATCTCAGCTGCTTAGGTGGAAAGGGAGAGGGAGAATGTGTGTCCAAAATGCTGCCAGCAATGGGAATTCATCCCAGCACCTTGTTAGGTGGAATCTGGGGTGAGGAAGCATCCCCAAATGCCCGAGCAGAGCTGAGGGGTGTCTCTGCTGTAGCTGGTATCTCTGCCTGTGTGTCTGTCCACCACCATGGGGGATGCTGCGTCCCATGTCTATGGAGCTGTGTTCATGGAGCTGTGTCCATGGAGCCACATCCATGGAGTGTGTCCATGGTGCCGTGCTGGCTGTTGGCTGCGCTGTGTGTCCTTCTGTCCCGAGAGGCCGTTGGAGCAGCCTCCTCGTTAGCAGGGGTTGTCTGGATAAACCCAGATCAACCTTCCTGGGAGGGTGGGAGGTGGGAGGTAGCACCAGGAGCTCAGGTGTGGGTGTTGGAGGGTGCTGTAGAGCCAGGGCTGCTGCTGCCTCTTTGGGGTTTCCCCCCCCCCACTGACTTTCATGGGTTTCCTTCCAGTTGAAGGAGTTTGCAAACTTTGACTTCGATGTCTGGCGGAAGAAATACATGCGCTGGATGAACCACAAGAAGTCTCGTGTCATGGACTTCTTCCGGCGCATCGACAAAGACCAGGATGGGAAGATCACCAGGCAGGAGTTCATCGATGGCATCCTGGCCTCCAGTAAGTCCCTGTCTGCCTGTAACAAGCCTGGAGAGCAGCCACCTCAGTGTGACAAGCTTGTCCTTGCTCCAGAAAGGAGATGCAAACCGTGTCCTGACATCCTTGGCTCTGATGAGTGAGGTCCCTGCATCTGTTTAGATAAGATATTGAGGTTTAGATTATGTATTAGAAAAAGATTCTTCACTGAAAGGGTAATTAAACACTGGGACAGGCTGCCCAGGGATGTGGCTGAATCACCATCCCTGGAAGTGTTTAAGACACATGTAGATGTGGCACTTGGAGACAGGATTTAAGCACCAGACTTGGTAGAGTTGAGTGGTAGAGATGGGTTATGGTTGGACTCGATGACCTTAAAGGTCTTTTCCAACCAGAACTATTCTGTGGAGGCTCATTTCTCTCCCCTTCCAGAATTCCCCACCACGAAGCTGGAGATGACGGCGGTGGCCGACATCTTTGACCGCGACGGTGACGGCTACATCGACTACTACGAGTTTGTGGCCGCTCTCCACCCCAACAAGGACGCCTACCGCCCCACCACGGACGCTGACAAGATTGAAGATGAGGTAAAGCACCAAAAAAGGGGGGGGGATTGGGGGCGGAGGGTGACTCAGGCCGTGGGTTGGCAGCAAAAAGGAAGGGGGGAAAAAAAGGATTGTGGTGATGCTGAGGTAGAAGAACGGGCGGGTATCACCAGCACCTGCCGTGGTTTTGAAGGAAAGGCTGCTTAGGGTTTTGTTTTCCAAGCAGGGGCAGGATCCCAAAATCCTGGTCCCTTACTTCTCTCCTTGCTGATGGCAGGTCACGAGGCAAGTGGCTCAGTGCAAGTGTGCCAAGAGATTCCAGGTGGAGCAGATCGGCGAGAACAAATACCGGGTAAGGCAGAAGGGGCCGATTCCTGCCCCGCTGGCACAAATCCCACTCCCGCCTCCCCCCTGGGGGTGGGATCACAAATGGGGTGCCCAGCCTGGGGTGGGGGGGACCCCCTTGGGCTCCTCGGGGCGAGATGGAGCCCTCATCTTCCAGCGGAGGTGGCTGAGCCGTGTTTGTCCAGGGCCCCAGGGCGTTCCCTGGATGGGGAGAACATAAACGTGTCCCTGTTCTGGGCCCCCTCAAACGCTGCATTCACTGCGCCCGCAGCTGCCCTTGAAGTGTTCCTGGTGGATGAGTGTGGCCCTTGGGCCTGTGTTTTTCTTAGCTCACTCCCGAAAGAGGAAAAAAAACAAAACCAAAAACACAAACCCAAAAAGGAGAATAATTTCCTTCAAGAATCTCTGTGTAACTGGGCTGGCTGTTTGTGTTCCAAACGGTTGAGCGAGGTGAGCTGGTGGAACGAGCTGGCAGCAGAGCTTTGCCTGCTTCCCCTGCCTGCTGCCTCCAGGGGCTGATGCTCCAGTTGGGAGCCACAGCATTCCCAACCTTCCCCCCTACACTCCCTGGGCTGCACCAGCCCTCAGGCTCTCTGAGCTTCCACCTTCCACCCAAATAGCATCAAACCCCTTAGATTTCTAATACCTGCAGTTAACAGTTGTCGTGATGGTTGCACTGTTAATTCCAGAAATGTTTTTCTTGTTTTTTCTTTTCCCCTCCTCTTCCTCTGGACTTTCCTTCTCTACCCCCTCCATCCTCTCTCCCTCCACAACTCCTCTCCCTCCACAACTCCTCCTCTCCCTCCGTAGTTCTTCCTCGGCAATCAGGTACAGTTTGCCTCGTGGTGCTGTCTCTCACCTCTTTTATTTGTAATGATTTTTATAACAAATGTAGCTTTGTGTGTCCATGATGCTGCTCCTTCCTTTGGTGGTGTGGGAGGATGTGACTGTGAGTGCTGCTCAGCAGAGCCTGGTACAGAAGACACCCTGAGCCTGGAGGGCTGTCCCCTCCCAAAAAACAACAACAAAAAAAAAGCTGCATTGGGCAGAAAAAAAAGGGCAAAAATGAATGGAAATAGCAGGAATTGAGAAAAATTGAGATTTTTTTTCTCTCCGTGGCTCCTTTCTCAGAGACATTGGGGATGTTGGTGGTCACTACAGGGCTGTCCTGCCTTGGTGACAACCAGCCTGGACAAAATCCCAGGGCTTACCACCTGTGCCAGGCTCTGGTGGCTTTGGATCACAATCACTGTGGAATGAGAATGCCAAGTCCCCTCCTTTAACTCCCTAGGTAACTAAACCCTCATCCCTGCTACACCCACTGAGTAACTCCTACCTGGAGCAAAGCTCACGAGACCTGCATGTGTCCCCGTTGCTGGTGTCACCCCAGATGAGCAGTGCAGTGGGTGTGAGCTGGCTTAGGGGCCAGAGCTCTTCTCTTGGCAGGACTGGAACATCACATCTCATTTCCACATGCCCACTGCCCCCCATTCCAACAGAAAACCAGGTGTTTTTTTTCCCGTGGAATGATGGTGTCCTGTCAAAAACACACCCAAAAGGAAACAAACCTGGACGTCCCAAGGGGATGGATCCAGGAGAGCTCTGGCTTTTGATTTTGACAGTGATTCTAGAAATGTTTTCAACTGAAAAATGCTGTAAATGTGGCAGAGGAAATGAGAACTGACTTGTCCCTGGTGCAGAACTAGAGTCTGAAGGCCACCTTAGGTGGAGCCCAATGACTGGGGAGGCAATTCCCCTGCCCTCCTCCCTCCCTGCTGGCTCTGTGGCCATGCCAAGTGTGGTTGTGGCAGCTCTTCCACAGCCATGCTGGGATGAACACGTTTTGGTGGGACCTCCAACCAGGGAGACCCACCATGTCCAGAGTCCCATGTCCCCACGGGAAGGAGGGTTGGAGATGCCATCACCTCCGGCCCCTCTGCCGTGACCCACCCCGGGGTGGATTTGCACTCTCCGTTTTTATTTATCTCTTGGGTTTTTGCATTCCTACCCACCCAGGGAAAATATTGTTGCCTTTTATTTTCTTTTTTTAAATCATTCTGAAGATGCTTTTGCTTTCAAAGGCTGGTTCCCCTGTCTTCTCATCCCAGACCTGGATGCAGAGCTGCTCCATCCAAGCCTGGCTCCAAGTGTCCCCACTGATTTTCCAAGTTCCCACTGCCTGGGCTTGGCTCTCCAGGAAATTTAGGGGAGCTTTGAAAAAAAACAACCAACCAACAGACACTTGCTTCTGATTCTGGGTGCACTTGTGTGAAATTGCAAAGGGGTTTAAAATCACTAATGAACACTGCAATCACTAATCACCATTGCTGCGGGATTCCCGCCTGGAATCCCACCACTCTGCACTCACCCAAACATCCTCACGGGGCGACCTCTGCGGTGGGGGCTTTCTGGCTGGTGGGGTCAAGTCTGAGGCTGGGTGAAAATCCCTGGACTTCAGACTTGAGGAGAGAAGAGGTTTCTCTCTCTGGGAGGTGACACGGTGCTGCTTGGCCTGGCTGGGTCACCCGTGCTCAGGATCTGCCGGCTCTTCTCCAGGGGGGCTGCCCCAGGGCATCTCCAGCCTCTCTGTCCTTCGTAACAGAAGGGAAAACCTGCCATCCTGGCTGAGCAAAAAAACTCCATCCAAAGACCAAATTCTCTAAAAGATTCTCTCTTTCCAACTTTAAAACTGAAGGATTTGGGTAATTTCATCACCTTTAAAACCAGGCAGCAGGAAAACTGAATTGGCACTGGTCTGGATTTATTCCAGAAGAACCTGCCTGGAGAATCCTTGAGAAGTACCTGCTAGATCCCTAACAGCATTTGGGAGTGGTTCCAATAGCTTTGCCCTGGTGCAGCCAGCTGTGGGAAGGAGCTGTTGTGTCCCCTTGTGGTGTCCCCCTTCTCTGACCTGCTCCTTGGCTCCACAGTTTGGGGATTCCCAGCAGCTGCGGCTGGTCCGGATCCTGCGAAGCACCGTCATGGTGCGCGTCGGGGGCGGCTGGATGGCCCTGGATGAGTTCCTGGTGAAGAATGATCCTTGCAGAGGTAAGGCCATCCCAGGCTTTTGTATAACTTGTGGACTCTTCTCACCCGCTGGAGGGGAGTTTGAGGACTTGTTTGTTGTGACTGAATGAGCAGATGGTGCCAGGGTGGGGTTGGGTTGTCCAAACACCAGGCAGGGAGCTGGAGAAAACTGATACCAAGCAAACCACGAACTTAAGCTCATATTGAAGATACAGCCCACTTTTTATTTTGGAAAGCTTAGGTCAGTGCTCCACATGGCCCTGTCTTAATTGCTTCAGATATGTCTTCAAGCTGCTGCCTGGCCATTCCTTGCTGGAAGCAGCATGATTTACAGTCTGTGCTGCTTGCCAGGGGAGAACCTTCAGGGCTTTCCTGCTCCTCAAGGCTCCCCTGTTGGTGCTTTGCAGCAGCTGTTTTACAGCACTGACATCATAGTTCTTGCCATCCCTTGGTTGTCTCAGTGTGGTGCTTCCCTCCTGCCATTCCTTCCTTGGCTTTCTGCTCCATACTGCTCTAAAATCACTCCCTTTGGCCCTCAGGGCTTGGTCTGTGCCTTTACTCAGTGCTCTGAGTGTGAAACGTTGCTGTGCATCAGCAGGCCCAGGAACTGAGGTCCACAGACCTTCTCTCAGCTTGGTTGCCCCTTGCTCACCCTCCTCCAGCTTTTTGGGGCATTTAGATGAAAAGTTTAAAGTTGACTTTTAATGGGTGTTGGTCGCTTCTCTCTCTCCTCTCCCCCAAAATTGCTGAAGAGCTGCCCAGAGCTGAGTGAGCAGAATCGTGGCCCTTCAAAGCTGCTCTTACTGCTTTTAAGCCTTGTTAAAGGTGACATTGGCCACTGCTGGAACTCACCATGTTTGGAGGCCGTTGGGATTGCTTTCCCCAAGATACTGGGCAGTCACAGCACATCCAGTATGGGCCTTGGGCAGCTTTTAGTTGAACAGTTTTTCAAAGAGCTGATCCATGGCTGGGGTGGTTAGGGAAGAGAAGAGAGCTGGGAGGGTCTTGCTGCTGCCCACTCACCCTCAGAGATGGACTTTGGTGAGGACACCTGAAGCTTCCTCAGCCTCCCTAACACTGTTGGGGTGCTGAAGAGGGACCCTCAAGTCTCCTTTTTCCCCTTCCAGCACGAGGACGGACCAACCTCGAGCTCCGAGAGAAGTTCATCCTGCCAGAGGGGGCTTCCCAGGGAATGACGCCGTTCCGATCGCGGGGCCGGAGGTCGAAACCGTCCTCCCGGGCAGCCTCCCCGACACGATCCAGCTCCAGTGCCAGCCAGAGCAACCACAGCTGTGCCTCCATGCCCTCCTCCCCTGCAACGCCAGCCAGTGGAGCCAAGGTGGGGTTCACACGGGAATCCTTGCTCTTTTCTCTCCTCCAAACCCATCCCAGCAAGACTGAGGAGCTCCAGGAGGAATCTGGAGGAGAAGGAAGGTTGGGGATCGAGGGCTTGATGGTTACTGTCGTCTCTAGTTGTTCATGGGGTCTGCAGGACCCTGCTGTCCATGCTGGCTGGATGGGGTGGGACAGGTTTTCAGCCCAAGCTGGGCTCTCATGGCTCCACAGGAGGGTCCCCAGAGGGTCCCCAGCTCTCACCGTGCAGCCAAAGGCTCCTGGTCCCTGAGGCAGAGCTGTGCCACATCCATGGCGTCCAGCTGGCACGAAGGAAGACACGACCACCCATCACCTCTCCTTTCCCAGCACATCGTTCACCCATGCATGTTTTATTTCATCACCTATTTGGGTTCTTCCCCTTTAATTATATATTTCCCGTTTGGTTCTCGTTTCGTTTTAGTGGTGTTTCCCCCATCCCAGATACTTTTTCCATTTCTTTTCTTTTGTTCTTTTGTTTTCACTCACCTCCCCTTCTACCCCCTCCCCTCCCCTTCCCTTCTCCCCCCTTGGATTTTCCATTTCACAGACTCCACATCACTTCTCTCGATGTTATGACAAACCCTGGTTGATAAACAGTAAAGCGGGAACCCCCCTGCGGGGATTTGATTATTCCGACTTCCAGCTCCCGAGCGCTGAGGTAGAGTATGGTCTGGCAGCCCTGAGGACCTGTGGATGGGCTGGAGTGCCACGGGCAAGGAGACATCCTGCTCCCTTGCCTGTCCTAATGCTTTCCTTGTGGTAGAGCAGCTCCTGTCAGCACCGCTAACGCTCCGGCTGTTCGTGTTTTTCATGGATTTCTAACTCGGATTCAATCAAAGCACCATGGGGTTGCAGTCCACTCCTCACGCCAGGAGAGTGACATTGATCCCTCTCATACTTTACAAAGTGATTTTTTTTTTTCCTCTCCCCCCAAGCTTTTCAAGAGCTTTGAGACATAAAAAATATATATATAAAATTGGGCTTTCCAAACCTGAAATCCAGCAGCCGAGTTGGGACCTGAAAATCAGCGACAGCGCATGCCGAGCAGCCGCGTCACCTCCGGCCTGCTGAAGCTTGTGTTGATCACCGTGTGGAAGCACGTTTGCTGTGTCCAGCACTGCCTTCCTGCTCCCAGGAGGATGAATTTGGGCTGAGACTTTGATCTCCCCAAAGTTTCAGCCTCCTCACGAATTTTTCCTGACCCTTGTGATGAGAAGTGCCGGGGGGGTCGGTCCCGGTGGAGCTTGCACAGAGGAAAGGAATTCTTGGAAATCCTCAGAGCACTTCCCCACTTGCCCTCCATTGCCTGCTTGCTGCTCTTAACCTGTTTATAAAATAGGATCGAGGATGAGAATCAAAATCTCTGCTGATGACAATGGTACCTTCTCAATCATCTGTTGATGGATTTTAATTCCCCCGGGAAGGGGAACCCGCTGCTGGGCTGCCCCTCTCCCACCACTGCAGCTCCAGTTTCCTGCCATTTTGAATATTTCTAAGTTTCCCAAAACCCCAAGAATCTCAAGGAGTGAAGGGAAAGCCCCCCCCTGCCCCACCTATTGCTTTAAAGCTCATTGGGAAACACCCTCTGGTGTTAACATCCATCTCTCTGGGAATGCAGGGATTCCTCCCCAAGCCCTGGGGACACCACGAGCAGCCGCCTTCCCGCAGCGCTGCCCCCAACTGAAAGCCCTTGTTTGGTGTCTAGAAACTGGAGCTGCCCTTTCCAGCTGGATCCAGGTGCCCTCGTTCTGCTGGCACCTTCCCCTTCGCTTCCTCCCGCAGCGGTGGGAGCAGAGCTGCCTGTTGTGCTGCTTTCCCACCCCCTCATCAGCCTTTGTGACATCTTAAAGGTCAGGAAAAAGCCCCGTTTCAGGACGTGGCCCCAGCTGATTCCCTGTGGTTTGTGTCCCTGGGTGTGGCTGGTGCTCCTCAGGTCCTGCCCTTGGCTGGTGGGTCCTCAGACCTGCCCACCTCCCAACAAGGGGATGCATTTCTTCAGCCCCTGCCTTGTATTTGAACCTCCCAAATGATCCTGAGCTGTTTAGGTGCTAAAAATCCCTAATTTTGCAAGATTTCCCATTCTCCCTGGGGAGCTGGTGATGCTGTCCTCTGGATGGAGAGCAGCTTTGCTTTTACATTTTCGTTGTTGTTTTTTCCAAACACTGAGAAAGAGCTCAGCATCAGCCTGCAGCCCACAAACTGCCCTCACCCTCCAAATTGTCACCTTCCAAATTGTCACCCTCCAGCTTTTTCCTTCTTCATTAACCACTACTGAAACGATGGCTCGTGTTCTCCTAGACCATTAAGATGGGTGTTCCTCAAGCGTCCGAGTCTTTTTTGCCAAGGGACTGACCTCGTGCTCTTGAGGTGCCACCTAAAGGATGTTCTGTGTGTGCTTCCCCCCCCCAAGGTGACCCCCTCAGCGGGCAGCAAGCTGAAGAGACCCACCTTCCACTCCAGCAGGACCTCCCTGGCTGGGGACACCAGTAACAGCTCCTCACCAGTCTCTACGGGTGCCAAAACCAGTCGGGCAGGTAAGTGAGGTGCAAAGACCCAAAGCTGTGGCTCTTCCTACTTGGTTATTAATTGGGCAGAGAAAATATTCGGTATTTAGGGAGGCCCCAGCATGCTAGGGAGGCTGGTGCCACCCATGGGATCCCTGCCTGGGAGAGGGGACACTGCAGTGGTTTCTCAGTGCCAGGGCTGGCAGCTGCTTCCCCAAAACCTGGGGAACAAATTGATCCTGGTGCTGAGCCCCCATTTCAGAGGTGCTGGGCTGAGAGCAGCTGCAGCAGTGCTGGGGATGTGGGGGCAGGTTGGTGAGGGGGGTGGGAAGGAATCCTGCTTCTCCTCTCTCCCTTTCCTCTTTCTTTCCCTCCTCTCTCCTCTTCCTTTCTCTTCTTTTCCTCTCTCCTCTCTCTTCTCTTCCTCCTTCTCCTCTTCCTTCCCTTCTGCTCTTGAGTTGCCACCTAAAGGATGTTCTGTGTGTGCTTCCCCCCCCAAGGTGACCCCCTCAGCGGGCAGCAAGCTGAAGAGACCCACCTTCCACTCCAGCAGGACCTCCCTGGCTGGGGACACCAGTAACAGCTCCTCACCAGTCTCTACGGGTGCCAAAACCAGTCGGGCAGGTAAGTGAGGGGCAAAGACCCAAAGCTGTGGCTCTTCCTACTTGGTTATTAATTGGGCAGAGAAAATATTCGGTATTTAGGGAGGCCCCAGCATGCTAGGGAGGCTGGTGCCACCCATGGGATCCCTGCCTGGGAGAGGGGACACTGCAGTGGTTTCTCAGTGCCAGGGCTGGCAGCTGCTTCCCCAAAACCTGGGGAACAAATTGATCCTGGTGCTGAGCCCCCATTTCAGAGGTGCTGGGCTGAGAGCAGCTGCAGCAGTGCTGGGGATGTGGGGGCAGGTTGGTGAGGGGGGTGGGAAGGAATCCTGCTTCTCCTCTCTCCCTTTCCTCTTTCTTTCCCTCCTCTCTCCTCTTCCTTTCTCTTCTTTTCCTCTCTCCTCTCTCTTCTCTTCCTCCTTCTCCTCTTCCTTCCCTTCCTTTTCTTCCTCCTCACCCTTCCTCTCCTTTTCTTCCTCCTCCTCTTCTCTCTCCTTCCTCCTCTTCCCTCTCCTTTTCTTCCTCCTCTTCCCTCTCCTTTTCTTCTTCCTCCTCCTCCTCCTCCTTTTCTTCCTCCTCCTCCTTTTCTTCCTCCTCCTCCTTTTCTTCCTCCTCCTCCTTTTCTTCCTCCTCCTCCT
>NW_009953724.1:781979-784959 GCF_000747805.2 Chaetura pelagica
TCCTCCTCCCCCTCTTCTCCCCCCCCCCTCCTTTCCCCCCTCCCCTTCCCCTCCCTCCTCCTCCCCCCTCACTCCCACTGCCTCCGTTCCCTTGCAGACCCCAAGAAGCCTGCCAGCCGCCCCGCCAGCCGTGCGGGGAGCCGTGCGGGCAGCCGGGCCAGCAGCCGCCGGGGCAGCGACGCCTCCGACTTCGACCTCCTGGAGACACAATCGGGTTGTTCCGACACCTCGGAGAGCAGCGCGGCCGGGGGGCAGGGCGGGACCCGCCGGGCCGGGGCCAAACCCTCCAAAATCCCCACCATGTCCAAGAAAACAACCACTGCCACCCCAAAAACTCCAGGCCCTAAAAGATAATACTGTCCTCCTTCCCCCCCCATGACCCCAACCTGAACAGAAGAGCAAAACCCAAACCTGTGTCCAGTTTTTAATCCTGCTCCTTACATTGGATGTATATTTATTCTAAATGGGAGAAACTATATTGTTAAAAGTGTAAAAGAAAGTTGTGTTATGAAGCTGCCTTATTTGGGGTTTGTTTTGGTTCTTTTTTTTGTTTGTTTGGGTTCTTTTTTGTTCTTTTTTTTCCCTTTTTTTTTTCTGTAAGTTACTATTTTCATGTGAATATTTATGTAGATGAAAAGAAAAAACTCACCTCTCGGTGACCCCCCCCCTGTTTCAGAGAGGGGCCTGGAAACCCTGAAATGTGGGAGAGAAAAAAAAAAAAGGAAAAAAAAAAAAGGAAAAAAAAAAAAAGGAAGCAAAAAAAAAAAAAAAGGTCAAGATGTGAAAGTGTAAAGAAAAACTAAACTATAAATAGGATTTCTGCGCGGTGCAGGGTGTGAAACCTGCTTTATCTTTTAGGATTGTTTCCTAAATGCATCTTTATAAACTTAACTTGCTGTCTCAGCAAGGTAAATTATATTTAAAAGCAAAGACCTGAATCCTGCAGTGTTCAAGGAACTCTCTTTTTTGTAAATCACAGATACCTCAACCAGAGAAACTTGAGGTGAGGGGACTTTTGGGAGGGGCTTCTGGTTCCATTTTTTTTAAAAGCTACATGGTTTTACCTGAAGAAAGCAGAGTTTGAATCAAATTTGCACACACTGGTGAAGGTGCTGGGGGTTCCTGGCTTGAACAGACACTGTCCTGCCAACCTCCTCGTTGGTTTGGTTGGTTGTGTTGGTTTTTTTTTAAAAAAGAACAAACACGTGGTGGTGGGTTTGGGTTGGGGCTTCATGGTGAGGGAGCTGGAGCACATCCCTGAGTGGTGGCAGGTCCTGCAAATCAGAGGATTCTTCTGCCTCGATGGCTTAAGAGACCAACCCAAGGTGTTCCTTCCACAGTCACTACTTCTCTGCATCTCTCCTATTTATTATTTAACTGGTCATTCCACTTCCAACCAGGCTGAGATGATGTGACCTCTGCTCCTAGAAGAGATCTGGACTGAACACGCACAGTCACTTGTCCTTGGGAAGAGTCTCACCAGCACACTTGTCCTGTCTGGCTTTTGTACACTCCTCTTTTTTTCTGTTTGTATCAAAATCAAACTTGAACAAGTGACCCAGGAGAGGGGGCTGGGGGAAAGGGGCTCCCCAGAGCTCCCCTATTTATTAAATATTGTTCCTCTCCAGCTCTGACCGTGTTGCTGAGTGGTTCTCTCAATTGGTTGAAATGGAGGCAAAAAAACCTGAAGCTCTACCAATGAATTGTTTAAGAAAACAGACACATTTTTGTATTAAAATTGCTTGCAGTAATAAACAATCTTGCCTCCTGCTTTATTCCCCAGTTCTTATGCTTTTTTTAAAGTCAGCCTGGAGCTGCTGGTCCCTTGTGGAAGGTGATGGCTGGGCCAGCCACGTGGTGGTTTCATCCAGGTTTGCTTCCAGAATGGAGCAGCCCCAAAATTAAAAAGCCCAGGTGGGTGCTGGTGAGGGTGCTCGGGGTGTGTGGGTGCTGACTGGTGAGGGTGTTGGCCACTGAGGGTGCCTCTTGAGTGGGTGTTGATGTGGTGGTGGTGAGTGTTGGTGAGGTGGGTGCTTGGTGAGGTCCACAGGGGTGGGTGCTCAGGGTGAGGAGCTGTTGTTGTGGGAGGGGGCTCAGAGGGGTGGCTGCAGCTGAAGTGGGTGCCTGCGAGGATGGAAGGTGCCCATGGGGTTTGGTAGCCATGGGAGTGGGTGCCCATGGACTTGTGTGTCAGTGGTGGGGGGGGGAGGATGCTCAGGGGTTTGGGTGTTCATGGGTTTAGTTGCCCATGAGTGTGAGCAGCTGTAGGTAGTGATGGATGCCCATGGGTTTGAGTGCCCACAGGGGGCTGCTGAAGTGGGTGCCTGCGAGGATGGAAGGTGCCCATGGGGTTTGGTAGCCATGGGAGTGGGTGCCCATGGACTTGTGTGTCAGTGGTGGGGGGGGGAGGATGCTCAGGGGTTTGGGTGTTCATGGGTTTAGTTGCCCATGAGTGTGAGCAGCTGTAGGTAGTGATGGATGCCCATGGGTTTGAGTGCCCACAGGGGTGAGTACCCATGGCATAGGTGGTTGTGGCTTTGGGTGCCCACAGCTGTGAGCATCCCTAGGGATGGGTGCCCATGGCTTTGAGTGTCAATCGGAGTGGATGGCCATGGATTTGGGTGTCAATGAGGGGGGAGGTGCCCATGGGTTTTGGTGTCAATGAGGGGAGGTGCCCATGGGTTGGGTGCCCACAGGGCTCAGTGTCCAGAGGGGTGAGTGGATGTTCATGGATCTGAGTGCCCAGGTGGGCGAGCATGCCTGGTTGTGGTTGCCCGTGGGTTTGGGTGCCCACGAGGCTGAGCATCCCTGGGACTGGCTCCCTACCTCTGTGTGTACCCAGTCCAGTATCTGTGCACCCCATCCCTCGGGGCTGCCGGGGCGGGGAGGGCCGGGACGTCCCGGAGCCGTGGCCGGGGCGGTGCCGTCGATGGGACCGTCCCTTTCCCTCGCCCCGGCGGGGCGGGCCGGGGCCGTGCCC
>NW_009953724.1:786146-801858 GCF_000747805.2 Chaetura pelagica
TCCTGCTCCCTGCACCCTGTTGGGGTGGGATCCCGCGGAGCAGCATTAGGGTGGACCCGGGTACCCGCGCTGGGACCTTGAATCACGGGTCAAAATAAAATCCTGAAGGTTGGTAATTATTGCTGGAATCCCGTCGGGCTGGTTACGGGGCAGAGCCAGGCTCCAGCCACCCCCCTGCTTCCAGGCAGGTCCATGAGATGTTTCCGGGCAGCATCAGTGGGGCCACGAGCACTGGGGGTGCCAGGGGTCCCCCCCAAACGAGGACAGGCACTGGGGTGGCCTGAAGCCCACGGGGTGCATGGACCAGGCATTTGGATATGAAGCTTTTTCCTGCCTTTGCTGGTTGCTCTCAGGGGTACAGGCCAAGCACAAGGTTTTTGGGGAGCATCCGTGCAGAGCCAGGGGACGAGGCACAGGGCAGGGGTGTTAGTAGGTACAGAGCAGGGTCCTGGTGCTCCAGCCTCAGGGATTTCTCTCCAGAGCAGGGCTGGGTTTGGCTGGTGTGCTGCCTCACCATGACACCCCCAAAGGAGCAGCCAGGGACCCTTTCCTCCCCTGCATCCCTCCAGGGTTCCCCCACTCTGAGCATGGGGAGAAAAACCCTCCCCGTGGAGCCCAGGCAGGGAGGAGACCTGCACCCCTGGGGTGTGAGGGTGAAGGAGATGTGGAGACATCTCCCATGTCCTCTCCATCCATTCTTAACATCCCCTGGACCAGGGGTAGATGTCCCTGTGACAGATCCTGCTGCTCTGGGTGGTGGTTGGGGTGCCTACAGGTGCAGGCACCCAGTGCCCACCTCCCATCTAGGGCCCCTGGGGCTGTGAAGGGCTCAGTGTCCCAGGGACACTGAGACCAAAGGGGGTGATGCTGGGGCAACAAGACCCAGCTTCCCTTAGTGCTCAAGGCAACACACAAGCACCAAAAAGTGCTTTAAAACGGCCAAGCTCGTTGCGAGGCAGGGCGGGATGTTTGGGAGGTGTCGGTGCTGGGGCCGCTCCCCTTTCCCGCTGCTCCTGGAGGAGCCAGGAGAGTTGAGGAAGAGTTCCAGCCTGCCATTTGAATGGCTTTGATTTCTGTGGCTTCATCAGCCCCTTCATGTTAACGAGATGACTGGTTGTGGGCGAGGGCCAGCCTTCATTTGCGTGCATAATTTGCTGCACAATTACCCTGATGGGACATGCAAATGGGGTAACTCGGTGCTCCATTGGGCCCTCGGACCTCTTTGCTCCCAGCCACCCCCCCTCAGCCCTGTGTGAGCCGGGCAGGAGCTCAGCTCCCAACGGCACACCTTTTCCTGGGAAGGGGAAATGACAAACCTGTCCCCAGTTTGGGCAGGCAGGTGGAGGGGCCGGGGGCAGCCAAGGCCTCCAGGCACCTTGGGTTGGGTTTGGGGAGGGTAGATCCACTTGTCCTGTCCTGCTCCTTGCCTCAGCGTGGGGATAAAACCTCTAAACCTGCCCCGTGCTATTTTTGTGCCCTACCTGGGGTGTGTTTTGAGGTCTGGGCTGAGGATGGGCTTGGAGATTTGGCTGCTGAGCCACCAGCCCTGAGTCACAGGGTGTGAGGAGGGAGCGGAGAGGTTTGTAATGGGAAGGAGAGGAGGAGGTTCTGAGGGCTGCCCCATGCCTGAGCCCCCCATGGGCACCACAACAACCCCCCCTCCTTGCCCTCATCCGCCACTGCCCTGGGATGTGGTTGGTCTCCTCCCGTGGCTGGTTCAGATGAAGCTCTGGATGCTTTTCTGGCAAGTTCTGGCTTCCCTGGGTGGGACCTCCATCATGCAGGGAGCTGGGGGGTGCTGCTCCTCTCCCTGCCCTGGCAGAGCATCTTCTGCTGCCCTTGGTGCCCAGGTGGGTGTTTGCCTTCGATCCCACACAGTGCCCACCAAAATCCAGCAGCAGGGTTGGGATTTTCCTACTCCAGATTTCCTTTCACAGCCATTTGGGTTTCTTCCTCGGGGCACCTGTGGTGGCTTGACCAGAAAACCCAGCACAGCTGAGGGACCCAGGGCAGCCCGTGCTGGGCTGTGGGTGCTCCATAAGCACCCTGTGTACACACTTTAAATAGGAAAATCCAACTCCCCTGGGGGTCCCCATGTGAAACCCTGCTCTGAGCTGACGGTGGGTACTGGGATCCCAATGTTCCTCTCAGGAGGATGGAGGAAACCTGAGATGAAGCAGGAGATCAGCAGAGGCTCAACTGCATTTCACAGGGCTTGGGATAACTCTGGAATCTGTCCTTGCTTTGGAAAACCTCCAGAGTTTATTTTTTCTCCTGCTTGCAAGGGAAGAATAGGATCTTCCTTGCATCCCTTTTAAACCTATTTTAGGATTCTGAGCACTTGATGTGGTTGAATATCCTGGCATTTCCTTTTAATTTAGTGTCTGAAATGATCATGGGGACCATTGGGAGCAGCCAGGACCAGTAATTATGACTGATGCACCATTTATATAGAGACAGAAAAAGTTTGGGATGAAAAAGTGCAGCTAAAAATAACCTGGGGGGGCAGAAGAGAGGGCGGGCAGCCCTGTCACCCCATCTCTGGGAACAGAGAGAGGCAGGAGCACTGAGAGCTGGGAGAAGCCAGGGGCTCATCCTGGATGGATCTGGGCATTCCCTGCCCAGGGCTGCAAAGCCCTGTGGCCGTTGCTAGATGTATAGAATGGATTTTTAATCATTTTATGTTGGGTTTTTTAGGAGGGGGGGGGGAGCACACGGTGTGTTTGTGGCATTGAGCTTTGGGGAAAGATGTGAGGCAGATCTGAGGGGCCAGAGGGTAAGTGTGGAAGGAGGGGGCAAGGAGAGCAGGGAGCCTGGGCTGGGTTTTTTTAGTGTGTCTCCTCCACAATCCGGATAATCCGCCCACAGCTAATTGAGGGTTGCTGGTGTGGCTGAGCCAACCCTCCTGGAATCAATAGCAGGTTCCCAGGGAGGGCCCATGGTCCTCAAACCCCCAGCACCACTTTGAGCACCCAGTTTTCTGCCTGGGCAAAAGGGCTCTGGATGCTTTCGGGCTGCAACTTGAGCTCCGAAGCCGCAGGGTGGGAAGTTTGCAGCTATTTATCGTTTTGCCAAGAGCAGGGTGGGATTAACCCCCTCCCCAAGCTGGTGATCAGCAAACCTGCAGTTTGCTGAGGGCCCTGCAGATGGTCCCAGCCCCTTGTAGGCACAGAGGAGGGACCGTCCCCCTCTGTCCTGCCCTGCCAAGGGGGTTCCCTCATCTAAAAGCAGGGGGAGGAAGCAGGGATTCCTCCTAATCTCTCCTCCCAAACCCCAGACAGCTTGTTATGAAGTCCAGCTCATTTGGTTCATCAAGTTGCACAGCTAATTGCCTTCTCCTTTAGCGTTTCTCATCCCTGGCCAGGGTATTCCTGGGCTTTTTGCCACCCCCACAGGTCACCTCCCCCCTCTGCCTTCAGCCTGGAGCTTCTCTATCAGCTCCACAGCGCATGGATGTGGGGATGTCCTGACCAGCTGCTTCTTTAGCAAAGGTTTTCACCCTTCTCCAGGGCTGAAAATCACCCCAGGGGCTATTTCTGTGTTTCTGGGTCCCCCTTATCCCTGCATCCACCCCAGTCATTCCACAGGACCCTTTGCCAGATACTCCCAACCCGTGAGGATCCCAGTGGTTCCTGAGCCTGGATTTTATCTGGTTGGGTCTCACCTGATGCCAGAGAACAACAGGGTGACCCATGGAGTACCTGGGGTGACCAAAAACACCCGAGGGGACACTGCTCTATATGGATGGTGTCCCCTGGACTGTCTGGGGGTTTATCCATGAAAAATAATTAAAAAAAAGGGGATTCCTCTGGTTGTGTTTTGGGGGAATTTAAGGATTTTTCAGGAGCCATGAGGCACTGGTGACTTTGGCAGCATCTTGATCATTCCAGGAGCCTGAAACCATCAGCCATGGGGCAGTGGGAGAAATAGAAACGTAGGAAAGAGCTGGGGAGACCCCTGGGGGGGGTGCAGAGGGGTTGGGGGGCTGGTGTTTCCCCCTCTGATGTGGTGCAAGGGCCGGATCCAGCTCCCCACAGCATCCTCCCTGCCCAGCTGGCCGCTGGCAGCAGGAAACGTTCTCCACATCCGTCCCTGCCCGCCTGGCCCTGGGCTTTTTTTATAACATAACTTGTGGTGAGCCCAGTAGCTGCAGGAATTGTGGGGAGGGATATTTTATTTTATTTTATTTTATTTCAATTTAAAAAGGAAAAAAAAAAAAGGCAAAAAGGGAAAAAAATAATAATCCAAAGATGCTGAATTAAAATCTCAGCGTTGGGTTTGGAGAGGGGGATGCACCACGTTGCTCCCCCTGTGCAAACACAGACAGCAGCTTCATGGTGGCTTAAATTTAGTCTGGGTTTTTTCCCTCTGGGACCAGTTCAGAAAATCCCATTTGAGAGGTGCAACCTTATTTCTTTAATTATTTGGTTGTGTTCTTTTTTAAAAAGTAAAGGCCGGGTCAGATTTGTTACTTGGCTTTGGTGCCTGAAGCAGGAGGAGCTTTAATCACTTTAATTACACTCAGTCAGGAGTATTTTTTAAGAGCAATTGGAAGAAAAGAAGGACAGAGAAACCATGTGAGGCTGCTGAGGGTGATGTTAGGTTTATTCTTTGTGGAGATTAAAAGCTCTTTTAAAAAAATCACCATATTTTTCCTTTCCCACATGCACTAAATCTCTGCAGAAAGGAGGTAGAGCCTGAGGGAAGAGGGGACACTGAGATGGCCCCTGGGGACTCCTGGGTTGTCCCTTTTCTTTCTTTGTCCCCCAAGCACTTACTGCTAGAAAAGCTTTGCAAAAAGTCCCAGTTTCTGCTGGTGACCCCCAAAGCTTTGGGGTTTGGGTGGGTTTTCCCCCCTTTTGGGGAGTGCAAAGGGCTGCAGCCCCTAAAGCTCAGCAGGAGGGGCAGCTTTGCTGGGTGCCCAAAGGGGAGAAACCTTTTGGGTTGAAATGGATATAATTAATAATCAAGAAAGAGGGTGGGGAGGTGGGTGGGGTGACAGCGAAATGAAGTTGAGGGAGTTGTGTAAAAATAGAGTGTGTGTGTGTGTGGGGGGGGTTGCATCAAGATTAAAACCCTCAGGAGAGGAGAGATGGGGATTTGCAGCAGCAGCCAAGAGCTTGGGGGGATTGAGGGTTCCCCAGATCGGGGGCCAGTGGTGCTGGTGGGACTCTGATCAACCCATGGGGGTGGCTGGTGCCACGGTGAGGGTCCACCTGACCTTTTTGCTCCACAGTGGAGCAGGACCGGGACATCTTCTCTCCAAAGCCCTACTGGAAGGAGTTCAGGTTCGACCTGACCCAGGTGCCCACGGGGGAGTCGGTGACGGCTGCCGAGTTCCGCATCTACAAGGCACGAGGTGTCACCCGTCACCCCAACAGCAGCCTCCACCTCAGCATCTATGAGATTGCTGCTGAGCACTCCAACAGGTGACAGGGCCAGGGGTGGGGATGGGGGAGATGGAGGTGGGGGTGAAGTTGGGGGTGGGAATAGGGGTGAAGTTGGAGAGGGGCAAGAAGATCAAGGGGAAGGGAAAGAAGAAGAAATTGGGGATGGGGATGAAGACGGTGGGGAGGGGAATGGAAATGGGAATGAAGATGAAGTTGGGGGTGGGAATGAAAGTGGCAGGGATGGGAACAAGGATGGTGGAGATGAGGGTGAAATTGGGGATGGGAAAGAAGATGATGAGGGATGGGAAAGCAGGTGAAATTAGGGATGGGCATGAAGATAGTGGGGATGGGGAATGAGAGGGATGGGGATGAGGATGGGGATGGGAAAAGAGATGGGGATGGGAAAAGAGATGGGGATGGGAAAAGAGATGGGGATGGGGAGGAGGATGGGAAAGGAGACAGGGATGGGGATGAGAATGGGGAAGGAACCAGGGGTGGGGATGAGGGTGGGGATGGGAAAAGAGATGAGGATGGGAAAGGAGACAGGGATGGGAATGAGGATGAGGAAGGAGACATTGATGGGGATGGGGAAGGAGATAAGGATGGGGAAAGAACCAGGGATGGGGATGAAGGTGGGGATGGGGAAAGAGACCGGGATGGGGATGAGGATGGGGTCCCCCCCAGGCCCCAGCACTTTCCCTTCCCACCACTCTGAGGGCAGTGGCTGTTCCCACCCTTTCCCAGCTCCCTGGCTTTTCCACTGGGCTCGGGCAGCCACTTTTCCCAGGGACCCAGCACCGTGTGTGGCACAACCGGAGCCTCCAGGACCCGACCCTGCTGTGCTGGGGCTTGTACAGACACGGGCACCGAGGAGTCATTTCCATCCAGTCTCACTGGTGCCCTTTGGGTGCTGTTACTCACCTGCTGGCTTTGTTGTGTTGGGTTTTTTTTCCCCCTCCATTTCCACAGGGAGTCTGACCTGTTCCTGCTGGATGTCCAGGACCTGCGTGCTGGGATGGAGGGCTGGCTGGTGTTTGATGTCACAGCCGCCAGCAACCACTGGTTGGTGGATCAGAAATACAACCTGGGGCTGCGACTCTACGTGGAGACAGAGGATGGTAAGTTTGCCCAGCCCACCTGCAGCATTTGGGACCAAATCCTGGGAATTTAGGCCCTCTCATCACAGCTCTGTGTGCCCTGGTGAGCAGCAGGGAGTTAGGGGGAGGGTTTGTTTCTCCACCATTTGAATTTCCCAGCAGGGATGGTTGGGTTTGCCCTGATGGCAAAGCCTCCCAAAGGCTTTCATGCTAATAGGGCTCCTGGTGTGGGCTGTAATAACCTCATTAGCATTTAATGAACTCCTTACCTGGAGGGATCTTTGGGTATGAGCTGGAATATTAACCCTCATCTCACCAAGGGGTCAAAGCTGCTCTGAAGGTGCCATTTGCAGGCAGGGAGAGACACAAACTGCATCTCTGCTCCTCTAGGGGGTGAAATCCCAGCCTTTAATGTCCCATCCACCCCCTTCCTGAGCTTTCCCCTCCAAGGATGAAGGGGAAACGTGGTCACTGCTTGGTTTGGAGCCTGGAATTGCTCTGTGTGACCACGGTGTGGTAATGGCCATGCAGGATGAGGCTGGATCACCTCTGTGAGCTGCCTGACATCCACCCAACCCGGGGGGAGCAACAGCAGGATGGGACCTCCTGGGGTGGGTCCATCCCTCAGGATGCTGAAACCACAGCTCTTCCTTGCACATTTCCTCTATATTTTTGGTTCATGAGGTTCATTCTGGCTCCTGGTCCCACCCTTGCAGGGCACAGTGTTGACCCAGGCTCGGCGGGGCTGTTGGGGCGCCGGGGACCCCGTTCCAAGCAGCCCTTCATGGTGACATTTTTCCGGGCCAGCCCCAGCCCCCTGCGTGTCCCCCGGGCAGCCAGAGCCCCCAGGAGGCGGCAGCCCAAGAAGACCAACGACCTCCCACACCCAAACAAGCTGCCAGGAATTTTTGGTAAGAGCTTTTGCAAGTGCCTGTGGAAAAATACGGGACTTGCCACAACTGAGGGACACTCAGTTAGTACATGATCTTGTAAGACATATCAATTTTTGCCCAGAAATGCACCCCAGGGGGAGCAGAGCTGAGAGTTCTGGATTGTTCAGGATGGGGGTTGTTTGCAGCTCAGGGGGTGCAGGGGAGTCTGGGATGGGCACCCTAGAGGTGAGGGTGATTTGTGGGCTTGGGGGGATTCCTGAATATTGGACTTTGGGCATCACTGGCCTTGGTTTTGAAGGATGTTGTGGCCCCTGGGGACTGTCATGGCCCTGGGAAGCTGCTCAGGGAGCAGGAAGTCTCAGCTCTGCCAAACTTACTTGCCTTGGGAACCCCTTAGAGCCAACTCCACCATGAGCAGAGCTGGGATTTAGCCCTTCCCAGCCTGACTTCCCCTCATCCCCATGTTGGAGCAATACATTTCAGGCTGGTCTTTTCCCTTTGTGCAACCACGGGGGCTCCTTTTCTTTTATTCTGGACTGTTGTGAGGGTGACAGAGCCTTGGGACAGGCTGCCCAGAGAGGTTATGGAGTCTCCTTCACTGGAGACTTTCAAGACCCACCTGGACACGTTCCTGTGTGACCTGCCCCAGGTGGTCCTGCTGCAGAGAGGTTGGACTCCATGACCTCCAAAGGTCCCTTCTAACCCCTATGATTGATTTTATGATCCTATGATTATTACGGGCTGTTGGATCCCACCCTGGAGGGGGGGATGGTGCAGTTAGGGTGGGGGTCAGGGTGCTGGTACCCCAGGGGTGACACTGCTTTGTCCCCTTGTCCCACAGATGATGTCCACGCCGGGGATGGGCGACAGGTCTGCCGGCGCCACGAGCTCTACGTCAGCTTCCAGGACCTGGGCTGGCTGGTACTGGGCTCTGGGGAGAAGCCAAAATACCAATAATCCCACCAAAACCATCACTGTCTGCCCCCCCCCCAGTTTTCTCTTTCCCAGCCAGGCTTCTTCTGCCCACAGAGGGAGCTGTGAGCAGTGCAGGGGAGCTGGGAAGGGAAATGTCAACTGCTCCAACCCCAAATCCCACCAAGTCACCCTGAGCAACCCATGGCAAAGTCCAGAAAAAAATGATTATTACTTTTTAAATTATTATTATCAAAATAAAGCCTTACTCCTGGCACAGCTGCCCAGGGAGGTGATGGCTGGGTTGTTTTTTGCAGGTGGGGAATGGATGAAGAAGCCCAGAGAGGGTGAAGCTGATGGAGTAACTGGTGTAAATCCTGTATTTCTTTTTCATTTCTCTCCTTTTTTCCAGGACTGGGTGATTGCCCCGCAGGGTTACTCAGCCTACTACTGTGAGGGGGAGTGTGCCTTCCCCCTGGACTCCTGCATGAATGCCACCAACCATGCCATCCTGCAGTCTCTGGTCAGTGCCACCCTTGGGGAGGGACCCATCACAGCCCAGCAGATCCCCATGGGGACCTGGATTCGGGGCTGGATTTGGGAGCGTTGAGGTTGGAGGGTGTAGAGTTTAGCTCCCAAGTCAGCACCAGCGAGCTGGGTGCAGGTCTGGAGGTTGCTCCCTGCCCCTATCAACTGGTGGGGAAGGACATCATGGTCCCTTCACCCTCCTCACCCTCCCAGTGCTCCGGGATTTCACCCCAGGTCCCTCCAAGCTCCGCGGTGACTCCGCGCCCACGCGCCGGGCTCAGCACATTCTAAGCAGGAAAGCTTTAATGCCCCGTTTGTTGGGGTTTGGTTTGGTGTGTTGTTGTTGGGTTTGGGCTTTTTTTTACTTCTTCACCCCCTCCCAAACCCACCTCACATCTCAGCCAGTGCTTTAATTTCTGGAATTTCCTGCCCTGTGAGTGTTTGATTTCCCAGTGGCAGAGTCACAGCGGCTCCGGTGCTCGCGGTTAATTACAGGGAGCGCAGAGTCCTTGGCTGAGCCTTTGAAGGTGTTGCCTGGAGGGGTTTAATTTTTGCATGGACAAAGCTGCCAGAGGCCCCATCCAGGGCTGGGCACCATCCTTGGCCCCTTCCCATCCCCATCATCTCCACCCACCCCCCCCCTAACCCCACCGCTCTCCCCGAAACG
The DNA here is from genome assembly GCF_000747805.2 of Chaetura pelagica. Taxonomy (NCBI): domain Eukaryota; kingdom Metazoa; phylum Chordata; class Aves; order Apodiformes; family Apodidae; genus Chaetura; species Chaetura pelagica. Next base: position 795,634 of record NW_009953724.1, read on the forward strand.
GAGCCGCTCGGGCAGGATGTGAATCACCTGGCGCCTGGATCCAGCTCTTCTGGGAAGTCTTCTGGGAAAGGCAGTTTGGGGGGGCCGTGCCAGCCCAGCCCGTGCAGCAAATAACAGGGTTTGACAGTGAAAAAACACCAGAATTCCGAGCGGGGAGAACTGGGCTCCCTCTGCAGGGAATGAGTCGCACACGTTGGGCAGGGCTGCGTGTCCCGCAGCCTGGGAACAGCCCAGTTTGGGCTGCTGAGTTACTGGGATAACGTGTGTCCAGAGCAAGGGGTGAAGGAGCTGAAGGCAGAGTGGTGTTCAGAAAGTTGGTGTGTGCTTAAGCTTTTGGTGCAAGGTGGTAAATTGGGGCCTGTGCTGAGCCCTGGAGAAGTTCTCTTTGCACCAACATCCTCCCACCCCCGCAGAGGAGCCTCCCACTGCCCAGATTTTTTATATCTATATTTTTAGCCATTTGCCTATTTACAGTGAGGAAAGGGCCCAGAAATCCCAAATGACTAAAGGGCCTCCTGGCCTAGGCACAGCCACAAGCCCCACTCCAACATAAACTGTAGCAAAGACTGCCCAGAGCTCAGAACAAATATTTTTGCAAAAAGCTGGAAATAATCTCCCCATTCACCCAGGCCTGGTAAGAGCTGGTTTGATGGTTGTTTTTTTTTCCTTCTGCCTGGAGCTGCTTTTGAGGGGCACTCACGGGCTCCATCCATTCCCCCAGGTCCACCTGATGAAGCCTGAGGCTGTACCCAAGGCCTGCTGTGCCCCCACCAAGCTCAGTGCCACCTCTGTCCTCTACTATGACAGCAACAACAACGTCATCCTCAAGAAGCACCGTAACATGGTGGTGAAATCCTGTGGCTGCCACTGATGCCTGGGTCCCACCTCTAGCCCAGCCCAGCCCAGCTCCATCCCAACTCCATCCCAACTCCATCCCAGCTCCATCCCAACTCCATCCCAGCTCCATCCCATCCCAGCTGGAGCAACGTGACACTGGTTTTCTACACCACGTGTGGGGAAAAAAACAAAAGGAGTTTCATGGGCTGCCTTGGAGCAAAAGCTGTTCAAAATAATGATCCCAATAAGAAAGAGAAATCCCTCCCACCCTTTCCTAGAAAGTGGATGTAAATAATGCAAAATTTGTATTCCCTTACCACACATACATTTTATACACACACACACACATATATAGGAAAGAGGATTTGTGGCTGTTTCTGTGTCTGTTTTGCTCATGGCTGATGTTTTGCCCCTGGAGCTGCTGCCACCTGCTGAGGAGGCAGTTTGGGCTGAAGGCTCATCAGGAGAAGTGAAGCAGCTGCTTTGGGACTGAGCTGTTTCTGGCCATCTAACCCACCTCTACCAAGTGCTTTTAATTCTCTTAATGAAAACCCCATCAGCCAATTAACCAGCTGGCTGACTAACCCCCTCCTGTTTACTTAAAAGTTCACAAAACTCAGCCAGTTGGGAAAAAAAAAATAAATATATATATCCATATTGAGCTATGACACTTATAAAATAAACACCTAGTTTGGAAATAAAGACACAGTTTCTTCTTGCTGTTTGTTTTTGAATAAATGTCAGGGCACAGCAGAGCTCTGTTCGGGATTTCGCAATGCAAAGAAATACTCAGGGTTGGCTAAAATTGGACCTTTTTGCTTGAAAATGAGCTCCCCAAAGGGCTGTGAGGTGAGATTTAGGTCAGGCTCTGTCTCCTCAGCCTGGAAAGGTGCTGTGCTCATGGGTTGATGCTTCTAATGGGCTCGCAACAGGGCTGTGACCACAGCAGCTTCCCTATTTGCACAATGAAGTTATTTATTTGTGATGATTTTAAAAGGAAAAGGCCCCTTTCTCAGCTCAGGTACCTGAGGAATCTTGTGTCACTGAACAAATCACAAACCTGGCTTCAGCCCAATGCAAAGGAAAAAAACACATTAATCCCAAGAAACCCACCAAAAGAAGACAGATCTGCTCCCTGCCAGTGCCCAGCTGCCTGACAATGTCTTGCTTCTTTGGAAAGATTTTATCTGCTGACCAATCTGATGCAGAGATTCTGCAGGTGGTGCTGATGATTTCTGCAATTTCTCAATTAAAAATGAGATTTTTAAATAACTAGAAGAGAGTGAATGGGGAAAAATGTCAGGTTGGTTGTCTGTTTGTCTGGTACCATCTGAGAGCCCCTACCTCACCCTGTCCCAGTGATAGGGTGATGCACAACCCCCAGACCATGTGGAAAACCAGCAAGTGGATAAAGCCAACCCAGTATTTATTATGGAAAAGCAAAACCTCTGTCCTGTGAGCAGCTGGGCTGGCAAAACTGAAAACCCCCGATTGCACAAGCTCTTAAAACAACATTCCCTGCCCCAGCTGGCACACCCACCCCTCCCCAGCAGCCCCAGCCCTCCTGCCACTGCCTGCACGACCTCAACACCCCCCATCCCTTCCACCCCACGTTCCCAGAAATACCCAGTGCCACAACTTCATAGAAAGCCCTCAAGCAGTCACTTGCCACCGTGGTTACCTCCCTGGTGCTTGGCCAGAGCTGCCTGCTGACTGTAACTGGGCTGTAACTGGACTGTAACTGTGGGCTGTAACACATCCTGCTCTGCAGCCCAGGCTGTGGAAATTAAACCCCTTCCTCCAGCCTCATCACTCTTATTTTTTCTTCCTTTATCACCCAAAGGGCTTCTTCATTTCTTGGTGCTTCTTGTCCTGACCTTGTTCCCAGTAAAGTCCCAGTAAAAGCCCTCCCTCTGGGAAGGAGTTAGACCAGGCTGGCTTCTCAGCCACCAACCAGGGACCCTGCCTCCCCCTGCTGATGGGAAGGGACACTGCCGAGCTGGGGACAGGCCAAAAACACTTCCACAAGCTCCTGCTGCTGGAAAAGCCTGGGATTAATTCTGCTCTCCCTGCCCAGCACAGGCAGCTTCCCCTGGAACCAGGACTTAGGCACCAGATTTGAGAATATGAGGGTGAAAACCAAAAAACCAAGAATCATCTTTGTTCAAAGACCAACCCCAGAAAGATGTGAGAATTCAGCAGCCAGGGGTAGGTCCTCAGCATTTTTTTTAAATTAAGTTTTAATTTTTCCCTAAAATAAAGTCTTTGCAGAACACAGCAATGGAACCGGCTGGGAAGCGACTCCCCCTGGGGTGGGGCAGAGCCCCCCTGCTCTGCACAGCCACGTTCACATCAGGCTTTGCAGGGGAATTCCAGCAGAAGCCACACAAACTGGGCACTGCTGAGGGGGGGGGAAAACTGGGAGGTCCCACCTCATCCAGCTCCCCAGCCCCTCCTGGCCAGGCTTGTCCCATCCAGCCCTGTCCACCAGCCGAGCTCACGGGCACTCCCCACAGTCTGAGATAATCACCTTCTGCTTCGGTTTCCCATCCTTGGTGCCCTGAGCCTTAGGAGAAAAGAGCAGCAGGAGTGAAAGGCACTACATCCAAGGGCAGGAAGGGGGTGGGCTCTGCCCCCCCAGCCCCCTGCTGAAGGGACCCACCTCGATCTCCCGCACCACGTCCATTCCCTCCGTCACCTCCCCGAACACCACGTGCTTCCCATCTAGCCAGTCTGTTTTATCACAAGTGATGAAGAACTGGGAACCATTGGTGTTTGGGCCAGAGTTTGCCATGGATAACAGCCCTGTCATCAAAAAAAACGGTGTTAGGGCTGGGAGGGAGCCACGAGCTCCAGCACACAAGACACTGCTTCAACCCAAACCCATCCCCAAGCCCTGCAAACGCTGCCAGTTTCAGGAGAAACTTCATGGAAACTGGTAAAAACTGGGAGAAAAGAACTTGCAAACATGAGAGGTGGAAAGGGACAGACACTGCTCATCTATTTTAGCTGCAGTAACAGAAAAGGTGTTTGCACAGAGATAAACCTCCTTGCTTTTTGCTGCTTCTCATAGTCACCCTGTACCTTTCCTCCTTTACAAACTAACAGGAAAGCAGCTTTGAAACTCTCCATTATATGATACTGGCAATGAACAGTGTGTGGATGGAATAAGAATGATACATTTCTCCTCTCTGAATCATAGAATCACAAACTGGTTTGGGTTGGAGGGGACCTTAAAGCTCATCCAGTCCAAACCCCCTGCATGGGCAGGGACACCTCCCACCAGCCCAGGTTGCTCCAAGCCCCATCCAACCTGCCCTTCAACACTGCCAGGGATGGGGCAGCCACAGCTTCCCTGGGCAACCTGGGCCAGGCTCTCACCACCCCCACACTCAAGAAATTTCCTCCTCATGTCTAATCTAAATCTCCCCTCTTCAAGCTCCAAGCCATGCAATACCAGTGAGGCACAAGGGTCTGACCATGGCAGAAACACCTGGACAACACAGACAATAATTCAGGGCTGCTACTATCAACACAGCTCAGGTCAGAACAGCCCAAGTGTGGCCCTGAGATGATGCTGAGACCATTTTGCAACCCAGCCCCTGCCAGGGGATGTGACCCTACCTGGCCCTGTGTGCTTAAGAATGAAGTTTTCATCATCAAACTTCTTCCCGTAGATGGATTTGCCGCCGGTGCCGTTGTGGTTGGTGAAGTCGCCAGCCTGGCACATGAACTGGGGGATGATGCGGTGGAAGCTGCTCCCTTTGAAGCCAAAACCCTTCTCGTGGGTGCAGAGGCAGCGGAAATTCTCTGTTTGGGTCGGGGAGAGGGGGGAGCAAAGAGGAGAGAGGTGAGAGCTGCATCACAGCTGGGAGGCACAGCTGGGTGGGCTGCCCTTCTCCTCACCCACAGTCATGGGCACCACGTCCGAGCGCAGCAGGATCTGCAGCCGCCCCGCGGGTTTGTTCCCAATCTTGATGTCCATGTAAACCTGAGGGTTGGCCCGGGCTTTCTTGGCAGGAGGCTCACCCTGGGCAGGCAAAGAAAAAAAAACAACAAGATGAGGTGACATTGCCCTGCTCTGCTCCCCAGAGGGCTGAGCCCTCAGCCTCTGGGACAGCAAGGATACGGACGGGTCGCGTTGTTATTCCTACCTCCTGCGCCTCTGTTTTGGGGGCCTCTGCTCCTGTCTCCTCTGTGTTCTCCTCCAGAGTCTTCCCTGAAAACTTCTTCAGCCACTCATCATCCGACCAGACTGTGATGGCAAAAAGAAGGGTCAGGGCACAGGAACCCAACCCAAGGGCCACGGAGGAGTGCAGTGTGACACTGGCAGCAGATCCCACCCGAGAGACAAGGGGTGCAGGGAAATAAGGGACAAAGTCACCCTTTCTTCCTCCCTGAGGTGCTACACAAGCAGAACACACTCATGGCTTGCTCCCTGCCACTACCCCCACCCAGGACAACTCCCCAGAATGGCCTCAGCTCCATCTGCTTTTACAGATGTGGCCAGATGTGTAGGTGCTGTGTCCTCTATAATAGGGCATGAAGGCAACTAGATACACAGCCAAGAGTGTTTCCATAAATTAGGGGATATTTTGGTTATTAGGATGCTGCTCCCATCCCTGAGGCTCCCCAGACAGAATGCAGAGTGGAGATCTTTGCCTCAGGATCTGGGAAAGCAGCAAGACTTATCCCCTCCAACTCACCAGGCCTGGATGATCCTTCTTTAATTCGCATCGGTTTGGCCAAGTTCACCCGAATGGTCCTGCCAAAGAGCTCAGACTCGTTCTGCAGAGGCAGAAAAAGCAGAAGAAAGCCCACCCCAAAGTAAAAAATCACCATGACCCCAAATCCCCTCCAAGTCCAGAGAAAAACAGAGCTTGTTTTCTCTACAAAGCCCACACAGAGTTTCTGGGGAGACAGCAAAGACACGTGTCTCCCCAGGGAGGTGGAACCAGGGTCCATACCATGTTGTCAATAGCTGCTGCTGCATCCTGTCAAAGAGAAGGGAAAGAAATTCATTATGATCATTTCTTCTACCTGTAAAAACAAGTCTCAGCCTATACAGGCTCCAGAGTTTTGTTGCAAAAAAAAGATGGTCAAAGAACTGTTTTCCTAAAGCTCATCTACCCCAGGGCTGGAAAAAACACTGGGTCTTGCATGAGCTGTAACCAACCCAGCACTGGGGTTGTCCTCCCACAACCCACCCAGTAAACTCACTGGGTGCCCAATGCTTTAAATATCTGGGAGATCTCATGTTAAGAAAGTCAGGGCAGGTTATAGGACAGCAAACACAGGAGGCTGTGCTGCCCACGAAGCCAGGAACCCCCCTGGGTCTGGGGGGGCAGCAGGGCTGGGGGAGCAGCAGGGCTGTGAGCTGGGGGGGCA
>NW_009953724.1:802991-821119 GCF_000747805.2 Chaetura pelagica
GGGGAGGGGGGCACAGCCATCAGCCCCTGGCAGCCCCCGGCCCTCCCGGGGCAGCCCGAGACCCCCACTCACCCACGTACAGCACCCGCTTGGTGCTCGCCATCTTCCCTGCCCGCCCGGAACTGCGCGAAGGCTCCGCCCGCCCTTCCGCGGGGCGGCCCCGGGACCGGCACGGACAGAGGGACACAGCCTGGACCCCCGGGACCGGCCCTGACCCCCCGGGACACAGCCCGGACTGGGGGACGCGGCTCCGACCCCCCAGGACACAGCCCGGACCCCCGTCTGCACGGGGGAAGGGACAGAAAGTGCTGCCAGGGGGCTCAGCTCCTCCTGCAGCTTCGTCTTCACAGGGAATCTTGGTTATTTTACAAGGAAAATAGCCCACACATCCCCCTTCCTGCTTTCCTGGGAGGGTTTATCCAGCAGTCTCCAGTGTTTTCCAAGCCCAAATTTAAGCTCAGCTCTCCTGGCACAGGCACGTTCAGCTCGAGGTGTCCTCACCAGCTCTTTCCTTCAGCAGCAGGAGGGATCCTAGTTCAGGTAAGTCACTCTTTTTATCCCCCAGGGGCATCATGTATCAAGCCCCTCCTACCAAAACGCAGCCACCTCGAGGGTGCAAAATAGCAAAGGAGCCATGAAAGGGGAAAATGTGGCTGAAGAATGTTGAAATGTACACAGAGCAGAAAAGCTTTTCTCCTGTAGGGGGTGAAAAAGGAGCCAAACCCACCTGTGCTTCACTTGACAAACACCCCCAAACCCTTCCATCACTTAGATCCATCCCTCATTCAGACACCAACCAAACCCAAGATCATCTGTCTGTGGCATAAATTTAACACAACTGCCTCAAAACAGTCATTGGCCAAGATTAAGAGGCAGAATAACTCCATTAAACCACCATTTTAATGTATCAATCATTCAATAACTGCCTGCCAGTTTCACTTCACTAAGCCACATCACATGAACTTAGCAAATCTCAAGAACTAAACAACACACAGTGAAAGGTTTTTATTCCTTTATTGATAAATGCTTTCCAGACTTTCCAAACTGGATTGTTCAGTTAAAACCAAAACCACAAAATACTTTCAACCTAAAATCCTCCATGTCCCCCCTTTAGGAGACACAAAGGGTAGCTCTGTTCTGACCTCAAAGGAAAAGCTTGCAAGCCCAATTCTGGTTTTGGAGATCTAGAGCTTCAGAGTTGGCTTTTTAAATAAGATCTTCAAGATTAATTTACAAAATGCAATATAACTATGTGATATGATGCATGGCATTGAGATCTGCAGGACAGTGAAGAATCTTGAAACATCTTGAGCTGATGTCTATGAAGGGGCTATTTGGCTTCTTTGCATCCTAAAGGAAAAGAGGAAGAGCTTGTTACTCACACTCCAGGATTTCCAGCATTACAAACCATCAGGATTCTAATAATCTACAGTAATTCCAATAATCTACAGAGGCTGTTGTGGAAAAACAGCCATTTCTGATCCTCTGACAAGAAATTCAGTGGAAAAGCCACTAGAACCACTGAGAAATATATGGATGGAAAATGTTCTCTCTTCATCATTCTTTGCCATTTTGAGCTGCAACCATAACAGCTTCACAAACAAGGACTGAACATGTTCATGGCAATTCCAGACAACTCACAGAAAACCTGATCATCAGAAACCAGAAGAGGAATTAAAAGAATCAAAAACCTTATTCAGAAGTTGAGTAAGGGAACAGGATTTGCTTGGACTGACCTATGCAATGACATTCCTGACACCAGCACTTTAATATACACCATAGGCAGATGACTGTCAGGATACTGAATGGCCATTAACAGCCTAATTAGCCTCAAAGTCATTACATTACAGAACATGTGCCTCATTTTATTTCCCAGCTTAGCAGTTTCACAGGTCCCATCAAAATACATTATTCCTTCCTTGACATGTGAAGTACTAGGATCACTTCAGGGATTTGTGCAACTTCTTTCTGATGCTCAGTTTAAATAAGATTTCTGAAGAATATTTCCAGAAGCTTCTACAATAAGGAGAGGCTACATAAGAGGGGTTTTGTTTGGTTTGTTTCTTACAGTGGTCTAAAAGCAAGTCCTGCACACAGAGCCACCCAGGCCTGCTGGCTGGCTGCCCTCACTAATCACCCTGCTTCATTTACTCTGATTTTGGAAGCTTTTAAGTGAAGCCAAAGTCTGAGACACTCACCAGTCTTCCTGGTTTAAGAGGTAGCAGCAACCACACCCACCTTCTGGGCAGCTTCTTTCTTGGCTTGGTGAGCCTGCAATACTGCCACGGCCTCCTCCACCTCGGGGAAAAGTTCTCCAGTGAGACCTGCTCTCTTGACCAAAGGCTCCCACCATCCACCCCACCTGAAGGAACAGGCCAGTTTACCTTGGAGCGGAGGGACTCAGGAGATTCCAGCATGTGCAGCAGCTCAGAGTTGTCAATCTCCAGCAGCATTCCTGTGATCTTCCCTGCAAGGCTGGGGTGCATAGCTTGAATCAGAGGGAACAAACGTTCTCCTGGGGGGGCAGAAAAAAGGGGAGTTCAGACAGCTGAGTTTCAATTAAAAGGTCCTATTTGGAGCCTGAGGGGATTTCCCAAGTCAAGTGCAATCTGTAGAACTGGAGTCTCACTTACCCAGCATCTGTTTCTGCTCCTGGGGAGGGGCAGCAGCCAGCATGGAAGCTGTGAGTGGCTCCTGTCCCTGCACATGTACTGCAGGCTGAGGTGCCTAAGGAAGGGAAGACACAAGGGTTCTGAAATCTACTAGGTAGAGTATCTACTAGGCTGCTTGCTTCCCATTTAGAGACAACAATGAGATACTCCCTCCTTCCAAAACACAATCTTTATCAAGCCTACAGCAGACAGATAAGGTACCCCTGGATCACAAACATGCTTCCTCCAAGTCCTGCACTCAAAATCCTCTAATGTCACACATGGGCACAGTAAATATCTTACAAAAATTGGATCAAACATTGTGAGATAAATATCTCAATTAAGAGCAATATCCATGCTTCTTTTCACAATGCAGAGGGTTGTGGGAGAAGCAAACTGAGTGTTCAATAATACCCTAGTGAAGATCTGGCAAAGAGGTGAGAAAATGAATGGGTGCAAAACAGGAAAGCAAAGAACCAAGAAAAATACCCTCACAGCAAACCTGGGTAAACAAAAGGGCTTGCAAGTACAAGACAGATATTAAGGCTGCCCCTGGCAAAGGTACAATTCTGAATTCCAGCTTCTGATGCCTGCCTGGGTTATAGAAGTAGCTTCAAGTTTCTGTAAAAATACTTTGGTTGCACATAGAAACCTGTTGGGGTGCAGGAACTGCAGGGGGTCCCCTGCAGAGCCCCCAGGCCTCCTGTTACCTGCAGGGGCTGCACAGCAGGGTGGGGGCTACGGACACTGGAGGCGTATTTGTAGGGAGGAACCGCTCGGGGCGTGGGGGCAGCCACGGGCGGACGTGGAGCCAAAGCCTGTGCTGCAGAACCAACACCTGCAAGAGAGGAGGGGAAGGGAATCAAACACCTGCACCAACAGCCAGGCTGGGATGTCTGATGGTAACCGCTGAATTCAGAACACTGGGACAGGCTGCCCAGAGAGATTGTGGAGTCTCCTTTGCTGGAGACATTCCAAACCCGCCTGGACAGGTTCCTGTGGGATCTGTTCTAGGTGACCCTGCTCTGGCAGGGGGGATTGGACTAGATGATCTTTCAAGGTCCCTTCCAACCCCTAAGATTCTGTGATTCTGTGAATTCAGGCCATGCACAGTCTGATACTTCAGAGACTGGTGTCTCCAAAACCCAACTGGCTACCTGAGAAAGGAGCTATTCTACCAAAACCTAAAGCATGGATTCTGGATCTTGCGTTTAAGGTATTTTCTAGATACTCACTGGAATAAAATTAATTTGGATGCTCTACTCTGAACACAATATCCATAATCACCCATCCCTGGAAGTGTTCAAGGGCAGGTTGGATGGGGCTCTGAGTAACCTGATCTGGTGGGGTATCCCTGCCCATGCAGGGGGTTAGATCTAGATGATCTATAAGGTCCCTTCCAACCCAAACCATTCCATGAATCTGTGATAAGTAGAGAGCCTTTTTTTTTAAGTGGTAAATGATGCAGAGATGAGTCCCAAACCAGTGCAAAACAACCCATCTGGATTTCCACTGCTGTGCTGATGCACCAACCATGCCTAGACCTGCACCACACAGCAAGGAAACAAGGAAAAGATTCGGGTGCTGTCTCTGCCCCTTGCTCCAGGTGACCTTTGATTATCCACATCCAACAAGCAGATTTTTGGAAGTGGAATTGAAATCTCAGTATCATCCTCCTCCCTCCCAGCCAAGGGGAAGAGCCTGGGATGCAGACACCTTACCCACTCGCTGGACAGCAGCAGGGAGGCCACGAGAGGCCGGGGCACTGCTGGCAGGGGCCAGATGGCGCAGCGCCGGCCGCGGCCCCGACTGGCGCATGGCATTTGGCATCCCCTGGAATCCTAAGGGAGGAAATGAGGGGAAGTCCTCAGAACTGCCTGGCAAGTCAGGACAGTCAGCTACAGGAAGCTCCAGGAAAGCTGGGGAGGGACTTGGGACAAAGGCAGGGAGGGAGAGGACAAGGGGGGATGGATGAAAACTGGAGGAAGGGAGATTGAGGTTGGACATGAGGAGGAAATTCTGGAGTGTGAGGGTGCTGAGACCCTGGCCCAAGTTGCCCAGGGAACCATTCCATGATTCTATGACAGTCCAGCCAAGAGAGGCATACAACCAAAATACTGACTCTATCATGCTCACCTTGAGGTCTTCCCCCCTGCTGCCAGCGTGGGTTGGGTCTCATCTGTGTCATTTGGTTTGGTGCATAGTAAGTGGGTCTGCTCTGAGCCTGAAGAAAGAACAGACAGGCTCAGAGGCAACTTCTAAGTGAATAACAATCGCTGTTTACATGTTTGAGCAGTTGTTGCCAGGACTCAACACTCAATTCACATAAAGAGAACAGGCAGCTGGGAAGTCACACAGTTAACCCCACTGCCTGACCCCTCACAACAAGGGCAGGGAGGGAGAGGACAAGGGGGGATGGATGAAAACTGGAGGAAGGGAGATTGAGGTTGGACATGAGGAGGAAATTCTGGAGTGTGAGGGTGCTGAGACCCTGGCCCAAGTTGCCCAGGGAACCATTCCATGATTCTATGACAGTATAGCCAAGAGAGGCATACAACCAAAATCTTGACTCTATCATGCTCACCTTGAGGTCTTCCCCCCTGCTGCCAGCGTGGGTTGGGTCTCATCTGTGTCATTTGGTTTGGTGCATAGTAAGTGGGTCTGCTCTGAGCCTGAAGAAAGAACAGACAGGCTCAGAGGCAACTTCTAAGTGAATAACAATCGCTGTTTACATGTTTGAGCAGTTGTTGCCAGGACTCAACACTCAATTCACATAAAGAGAACAGGCAGCTAGGAAGTCACACAATTAACCCCACTACCTGACCCCTCACGAGGAGTTATTTGCTTACAGGCCTAAGAATGGCTCAAGGAGATTACTGCAGCTGAACCATCAAAGCTCCAGGCCAGGTTAAAAAAAACCCAACACACTAGCTCAGCTCACCTGGGGCACAGCAGGCATGAAATACCCCCCAGCAGCAGGCTGGAACTGATTAATGATGGTGTTGGCTGGCAGGGCTCTCATCCCAGCGATGCGCTGCATGTACTGGTTGGTGAGATGGGCTTTTCTCTCCTCCTTCCTCTGGGCCAGGGCCACGTACAAGGGCTTGGAGCCCACGATCCGCCCGTTCATCTCTGTCACTGCTTTCGTAGCTTCCTCTGGAGAGGAAAAGCAGACAAAGCCAAACCCTTTGCTCCGGCCATCTTCCAGCATCACCTGCAGTAAAGATCAGTTGCTAGTGCAGTGCCACGACAGGAAATTAGCCTAAGAATCTGTATTTATTTCAATGTCACACTTCAGGCAGGGAGGACATGACTGTTGCAGAGGTGTAGGGACAGGTGCTCAATGGGTGGAGTCACCTGTCTGGATTTACTCTGCTTTTTTCTAAGCACCATGTATCCCCACACCCACACAGCACAGTCAGGAATGGGTAAGTTTTGGTGCAGCCTCTAAATGCATGTAGGGAGATGCCATTTCATCAGGAGTCACCTCAAACAAGCCTGTGTGCCACCTCCCACCTCCTCTTTTCATAAGGGAACAAAGCAAGTTTTCAGTAAAATCCCACCAAGACCCAAAGAAATCTGTATTTACTAGTCCAGATGTTCTCAGAACCACAATGACCAGGGGATACAAGAACTACCCTTCAATCCCACGTTGGTAACAGTTCCTTCTTCAGGCTTTAAAATCCAAAAATCCCCAAACCCCACGATACCTTGGCGCTCGTTATTGACCCAAAAGGTGAGAACTCCTTCCTCAGTTTTTCATCATCTATAGTGTCATCTAGGTTTTTAATGTACAGGTTAACACCCTAAAAAGGACAGAACAATAAGACATTCAGAAAACTAAAGAAAATCTTGAGCACTTCAACTGTGAGCATCCACCTGCCAGAGCTGTAATTTGCTCTTAATTAAGCATAATGTTCCTTTCATACAACCCAAAGCTGAAGGCAATTAAGTGTTGCAAAGGTGTAGAGACCAGTCCCACTGTGGTGCAAGGGAGCTTGTCTGGACTCCCTCTGCTTTCCATCATTGCTCCCCAGTCCAGCATAAGGACTGGGTAAGATTCAGACGCCATCTCTAACATGACCCAGTTTTGCCATTAATTACCAAGACAACAGCATAGATTATATGCTGTCTCTTTCCATCCCTCTAGGTATTCCCACTGAAAACAAAGGAGCTGGAATTACTATTCTGATGTCCTTAAAGCCATTTGGTTGCCAAGACTATGCCCTGATGCCCCCTCTGCTCTCAAATACCACAGATTTGCCTTTACATTTTAACTCCCAGAACATCTCACAGGACAACAACTGATGACTTTGTCAATGCCTTTCAAGCTGCCCAACAGACTGAAAATGGTGTTTAAATACAGAAGAAAACCAGACTATTCACCTGGTATCGGCTGAGCCTCTCTTGTTTCAGCTGCTCAAACTTCCTTTTCAGCTCAGCCTGGCGCTCCACCTTCTTCTGTGCTCGACCAACAAACACCAGCTTCCCATTGATATCCTTCCCATTCATTTCTTCTACTGCCTGGACAGAGGGTTCAAGAGGAAACTGTCAGCTGTTGGAACAAGACAGCACCTGATCCTGTTCAGAACAGGACTGGCCAATGCTCACCCTGCCTGTCAGCCAAGGTGGCCCTTGCACTGCTCTGAGTAACAGGCTAATTGAAGAGAAATTGAAGTTCTCAGACCACACTGACCCCACCACTCCTAATGCTGGACTAACAAGAACTTGTGAATTTATCCCCAGTCCTTCTTGCAATTACACCAAGTTTTCACAAACATTCTGCTTAGAGAAGGCCACAGAATCATAGAATGGTGAAGGTTGGAAGGGACCTTAAAAGATCATCACATTCCAACCTCCCTGCCATGGGCAGGGACACCTCCCATCAGACCAGGCTGCACAAGCCTCATCCAACCTGGCCTTGAACACCTCCAAGGATGGGGCACCCACAACATCTCTGGGCAACCTATTCCAGCACCTCACTACCCTCATGGTGAAGAATTTCCTCCAGATGTCTAACCTGAATCTCCCCTCTTTCAGTTTAAAACCATCACCCCTTGCCCTACCACCACTAAACAATGTGCTCACTCTACACATCTTTCTCCTCCTGAAGCTCTGCAATATAGTACTTCTTCAGCAATTAACATTCTTGATTACACCACTGCACTTTGTGTGGATCTAGTAGTCCAGAGAAATGCCAGGTTACCCTTGAATGCCAAGCTAGGAACATGCAAAATATTTCTAAGTCCCTACATCTAGAAAAGTTTATACCTGAGGCAGAATTTGCTCTCATAATTAATAACAGGCTTCTACAATAAACCAAGGAAGTTTTCTTCTCTGGAGATACCCAACCAACATAAAAAATGGTCTTACCTTGTTAGCATCTTCATGCTTTTCAAAGCTTACAAAGCCAAAGCCTTTGGATTTTCCAGTGGGGTCTGTCATCACTTTCACACTCAGAGTTTTACCTGTTACCAAGGGACAGGGTTAGTAAAATATCACTGAATACTGTGAGACTATTAAACTCCCTGTAACAGACTCAGCCTTCTCTCTCTCTTATCTGGTCAGACCCTGGTCCAACATTTGGCACAGCTGCTTCCCACACCTCAACTCTGTGTGCTCCTCAGCCCCACAGTGATCCACACAGAGCTATTCAGATGATACCAGCACTGTGAAACTACCACAGGTCATGACATTTACTCATTAAAAATATTTCTCTATTTACCATATTTGCTGAAGAGCTCCTTTAGCCTTTCATCATCCATGTCATCCCCAAAGTTTTTAATATAAACATTGGTGAACTCCTTTGCCTTGGCTCCCAGCTCAGCCTCCCGCTCCTTACGAGACTTGAATCTCCCAACAAACCTGTCAGAAAAAACAAACATCCCAATAAGCAGCTTGTCCTCCAGAATGGAAAAACCAACAAACACCAGCTTCCCATTGATATCCTTCCCATTCATTTCTTCTACTGCCTGGACAGAGGGTTCAAGAGGAAACTGTCAGCTGTTGGAACAAGACAGCACCTGATCCTGTTCAGAACAGGACTGGCCAATGCTCACCCTGCCTGTCAGCCAAGGTGGCCCTTGCACTGCTCTGAGTAACAGGCTAATTGAAGAGAAATTGAAGTTCTCAGACCACACTGACCCCACCACTCCTAATGCTGGACTAACAAGAACTTGTGAATTTATCCCCAGTCCTTCTTGCAATTACACCAAGTTTTCACAAACATTCTGCTTAGAGAAGGCCACAGAATCATAGAATGGTGAAGGTTGGAAGGGACCTTAAAAGATCATCACATTCCAACCTCCCTGCCATGGGCAGGGACACCTCCCATCAGACCAGGCTGCACAAGCCTCATCCAACCTGGCCTTGAACACCTCCAAGGATGGGGCACCCACAACATCTCTGGGCAACCTATTCCAGCACCTCACTACCCTCATGGTGAAGAATTTCCTCCAGATGTCTAATCTGAATCTCCCCTCTTTCAGTTTAAAACCATCACCCCTTGCCCTACCACCACTAAACAATGTGCTCACTCTACACATCTTTCTCCTCCTGAAGCTCTGCAATATAGTACTTCTTCAGCAATTAACATTCTTGATTACACCACTGCACTTTGTGTGGATCTAGTAGTCCAGAGAAATGCCAGGTTACCCTTGAATGCCAAGCTAGGAACATGCAAAATATTTCTAAGTCCCTACATCTAGAAAAGTTTATACCTGAGGCAGAATTTGCTCTCATAATTAATAACAGGCTCCTACAATAAACCAAGGAAGTTTTCTTCTCTGGAGATACCCAACCAACATAAAAAATGGTCTTACCTTGTTAGCATCTTCATGCTTTTCAAAGCTTACAAAGCCAAAGCCTTTGGATTTTCCAGTGGGGTCTGTCATCACTTTCACACTCAGAGTTTTACCTGTTACCAAGGGACAGGGTTAGTAAAATATCACTGAATACTGTGAGACTATTAAACTCCCTGTAACAGACTCAGCCTTCTCTCTCTTATCTGGTCAGACCCCGGTCCAACATTTGGCACAGCTGCTTCCCACACCTCAACTCTGTGTGCTCCTCAGCCCCACAGTGATCCACACAGAGCTATACAGATGATACCAGCACTGTGAAACTACCACAGGTCATGACATTTACTCATTAAAAGTATTTCTCTATTTACCATATTTGCTGAAGAGCTCCTTTAGCCTTTCATCATCCATGTCATCCCCAAAGTTTTTAATATAAACATTGGTGAACTCCTTTGCCTTGGCTCCCAGCTCAGCCTCCCGCTCCTTACGAGACTTGAATCTCCCAACAAACCTGTCAGAAAAAACAAACATCCCAATAAGCAGCTTGTCCTCCAGAATGGAAAAAAACAAACGTGTGATCTGCTGCAAGGCAAAAAATGAGTGTGTAGTAGGAGCTGGGAATGGGGACAAGAAAGGGTGACAGGAGAAGGACAAATAGGCCACAGACCAACCACAAAAATCACCTGTTCTATGGCAGAGTTGGACAAGGATGCCCCAGGAGAGAGAACTGGCCACAGAAACCCACCCCAGCCCACTAGAGGAGAGGTGACAAATCAAGGCTTGGTTAGGGAACCCCACCAGCCCTGTAATGGAGGAGGAGCAGGCCATGGCTTGGGCAGGGTCACTCACCAGCCCTGGAGTGGAGAGGTAGCAGGCCAAGGCTTGGGCCAGGAGAACCAGTGCCTTGTGTGTCCCTGTTAATACCCAGCTGCATCACGGTTCATGCGCTCGCTGCTGCTGCTGGCTGTGACACTCACACTTTGCGGTCGTTGAGCAGCATGCCGTTCATCTTCTCGATGGCCCTATCAGCTGCCTCCTGGGTCTCAAAGTGCACAAAAGCGTAGCCCTTAGAGCCATTCTCATCGCACACCACCTGGACATGTGGAAGGAGGACAACAGGTCAGCTCTCTCAACATCTGCTCCCCTGTCATGCTGAGAGACAAGGTCAGCACATCAAAATAGGGTCCTGCCAAGGTCAACACTAGGAAGATCACAGAATCATGGAATAGTCTGGGTTGGAAGGGACCTTAAAGATCATCCAGTCCCACCCCCCTGCATGGGCAGGGACACCTCCCACCAGCCCAGGTTGCTCCAAGCCCCATCCAACCTGCCCTTCAACACTGCCAGGGATGGGGCAGCCACAGCTTCCCTGGGCAACCTGGGCCAGGCTCTCACCACCCTCACACTAGAAAATTTCTTCCTCATGTCCAACCTCCATCTACACTCTTCCAACTTAAAACAATCACCCCTCAACCTCTCACTCCCTGCCCTTGTCCAAAGTTCCTCCCCAGCTTTCCTGGAGCCCCTTCAGGCACTGGAAGGTGCTCTAAGGTCTCCCTGTAGCCTTCTCTTCTTCAGGCTGAACACCCCAACTCTCCCAGCCTCTCTCCAGAGCAGAGCTGCTCCAGCCCTTCAGTCATCTTGATGGCCCTTCTCTAGACCCTCTCCAACAGCTCCATGTCCTCCCTGTGCTGAGGGCTCCAGAGCTGGACACAGTTCTCCAGGTGGGGTCACACAAGAGCAGAGGGGCAAAGATGTAATCTGTCTTTCAGATTTTCACAATTGGTGACCAAATCTGATGTTACTTCAGCAATCCCTGACCCCTTGGCCATCTCTGCCTCCACTCCTCCCCTGGACTTGAAAGTCCCTTTCCCTTCCTACATTGCATGTGTCTGATCATGTCACCATTGTAACAGAACTGGACAAAGTAACCACATCTCACCTTGCAGGACAAAATATTCCCAAACGCTGAGAATGTGTCATAAAGTGCCTTGTTATCAATGGATTTGTCCAGGTTCTTAATGAAGACATTCCCAACTCCTGACTTCCTCAAGGAGGGGTCCCTCTGAGACCACATGATGCGAATGGGTTTTCCTTTGATCACATCAAAATTCATGGTATCTAGAGCACGCTCAGCTGCAAGAGAACAGATTCCCATGGGTTGGTAAAGAATAAAGGTTTCCATCTCGTGGGTGATGATTTTCTCTGAACTCAGCTCAAGGAAACATTTGGGGCAATATCACAGGGAACCAATTTCAGTGACTTTTTAATTTCCTGTTTCAAGGGAGGTCTTTGCAGCACAGTGATTGGACTTGTATATTTAGCAGTCTATTATACATTCACAGTATGGTGATGTTTTAACAACCACAGCAAAACGAATGTCAAAATATCAGGGGTTTATTAGTTACAATTTTAATGATTGTAAAGGTAAATTGCTTCACCCAAAGAAGGAAAATACAAGGAGAAAAAAAGGGAAGTAACAAAGGTGACAGTTTGGTTTGCTGGCTTTCCTGAAGCTCATATCTACCCATACTCATTTCTATTAAGAGAAGATCATCTCCCTGTTAGGTCAGGGAAAACGTGCCCAAACACATGGCTGGCTGGGAAGAAGACATGAGTCAGCTTCTATAACCTGGGTGGCCAAAAAATTATTCCCAAGTTGTTAAATCTAAAGACAAGAACACAAGTGGACAAAATTCTGGAGAAAAAAAAATACCTGTATAGCCAGTGTGATTAACAGGGAAGTGTTTATCTACATTCTAGAAGCCCAGCACTGTAATTCCAACCTACACTGAAACCCCCCTCCACAATTCTATTTCTGCCACCTACTGCTATATTAAAAGGATCATTACGTACACACATCAGGATCTTGTTCATAAAACTGAGATGCTTGGGACTCTTCTGTGCCAGAAAAACACTCCCAGCATGGAGTGAGCAGAGAAAAAGACAGACTGTTAATTCTCAGCGTGAAGCAGAAAAAGAAAGGGATAGACAGGCATTGAAACCAAGGAATATGAACAGGCCAGAACCCAGGTTTTCCAAATGTGTTAATCTCAATCCTTCCAGGCCACCTTTATGCCATAATATTTGCTAATTAGATTTCAGGAGCAGCAAATTCAAGGAAAATGCTGATTTGGAGCACCTTCTCCTTTCATGTGACTGCTAGTGCAGCCACTTAGCATTTCATAAAACTACAGAATCCTAGAATATCTTGGGTTGGAAGGGACCTCTAAAGGTCATTAGTCCAACCCTCTACAATAAGCAGGGACATCAACTAGAAATGTCTCTAGAAACTCCAGTGAGACAGTGCCTGCAGAAGTCTCCTGCACCCCCAATCCACCCCACAGAAGTTTCTCAGAATTTTTCACCTGCTTTGAAATGTTTTCTGTTACTGCTTTTTAAATTGAAGTGGTGCTTTTTTCCCCAGTCCTTCACACATACTCCCAGCTGGAAAACAGACCCTGGTGGATTCATTCCTAAGTAGCCAGGCTTGCAAAAAAAAAAACAAAGACAGTAATACAGGGAGGAAAGTTACACTTGTACAACTCCACTAGCTGCTCTATTTAGTCAAAGGTGTTAAATGTAATGAAGTGCCATGCTAAAGTGATTCCTCAGCTGCTGCTCTGAATCCATGCAACTGAGGTCCTTCCTGCAGTCCATTCCTAGTAGGCACTTCAGCAGGCAACTTGGCCCAGCTTGTCAAATTTGGCAGTGTTTATTTATAGCAGGGAGAGGTATGAAGAAGTATGTGTTGGCAAGGACACACTGGTTGTATCTACCATCTGCAGCAGAGACAGGGCTCCTGCTTAAAGGTGACAGGCAGATGAAGCAGTGGCATGCAAGCAGAGGGGACTGTGAAACACCCTGCAGCAGCTTCCAAGAGACAGACCAGTTATGAAGTTACTCCCAGTTCTTTCAAGGTTTCTAAGCTTCAGCAGATGATACTGCACTGCTTCTTCCCTAGCTTGCAAGTGTTCCACTCTATTATTATACTCTGCTGGAAGTTCACTCAGACACTTCTTGTCAGCAGTGGTCTAAGAAAGGCCTAGATGAATTCCTGCTTTCAGGGAGCTCTGCCATTCCCACAGGTGGAAATACAATCACATTACACTAGTACCTAAGAAAACCTGTGAAGGATCAGCATGAGTTATGTGAGTGACTCAGACCAAGCACATCTGATTCATTTCCTTAATCTGAGCAAACACCTTCTCATTTTCTTCTATTTAAGACACAAAGCTCCAGCCATTTCAGTTCCTGTATCTCTTTCTCTCCCACTGATTCCTGTCATCCTTCCAGTAGACTCAACTGCAACTCATATATAGCATTATATACATTCTTAACCCCTTTCAGCCTTCCTTTTCATTCCTCTTCCTTAGCCTTCTGGATAGGGAAAGCACATGAACACTCCTTGCAAGCTTGCCTTGGGCCTCCAAGTAATTAATTTCCCCTCCAGGCTCCCTGATGCAGAGTTAACACAATGCTGGAATTAGCCACTGTGGTTGAACAGTATAAAGAGCTAAACACACACACCAAGACTCACCCATGAGAAACTCTGCACAAGTTACATTCTGCAAAGATAACTGCTCTGCAAACCCTGTCAGGCCACTAAGCAAGAGACCTGACAACAGCATACAGCACAAATTTAACCCTATATTTTACAAAAGGCGAGGTTGTCTATGGAACAAACTTAAACCCCTTGTCTGCTGAATTAGAACAAAAAGGTGCTGGCAATAAGGCATATGTAAGGAACCACTCTTCCCTTTTAGCTTCACACCTTTGTATTACCCAGGGCTTTCTTATTTTGCCTTCTCTTCTTTAAGGAAAAGACAAGAAGTTTATCATCTCCTACACCTTTCCTCACAGACACTTGTCCCAGCTCTGTGCTCCTCCTTGGCTTGGGAAATATTCTGTTTTCTATGCACTTCCAGAACAGCTTAACTCTACAGCCACATTCAAGTTTCTCTGCTTCATTATCTGAGCTGTCCTGTCATGACTGTTGTCAATGTTATGAAATCCTGGAATGCAATTAAATTCTGTGAGGAACACATGAAAAAGGAAATTCAGCTTTTCTTTCAAAAAGAATAAATATTAACAACCACAGCTGAGCCTGAACTAGCCAGAACTTTGAAGCATTTCCTTAATCTGTCTATCAGAGTATGACAGATTCAGTGTTCAGCATCCACTCAGGAACTGCCATCAAAACTAGCAGACCTTATTTTCACTAAAAATAACCTCTCTGCAGCAGACTCCCAGTGAAAAAATGTCCAGAAAGTAACCCCCTCCAGGATAAGGTATCACTGCACCAGCTAATAAAAATATAAGGAACAAAACACAAGCTTTAAACCTATTTGGACACAGGAACCAGGTAAGTACAGTCAGGATGTGACAGTGTGAGCTCCTGGTGGCCCCATGTAATGGGGAAGAGTTCACAGAATCATGGAATGGTTTGGGTTGGAAAGAACCTAGAGATCATCTAGATCCAAATCCCCTGGCTACTTGGCTTGCTCTGTGGTCTCTTTCTGATCATACTGACAGTCTTATTTCCCACATAAAAAAGTTAAAATAATTGTTTTATTCAGATTTATGAATCCACAAATGTGTCAGGGATATGCAGACTATCATGTATCAACTCTCTAATACTTACTACCATGTCAAACATACTAACAATGTCCCCACAAGAACCTCCCTAAAAGTTTCCAGAACACATCCTGGTTTCTTTTACAGGGTATTTTTTAGCATCTACTCTCACTCATAAATCAAAACAGATCCCTACAGAACACCCCTCACCTCTGATTTAGTAAAATGAGGTCCAAATGCATGTTAGATTATATATTCCTGGAAGAAAATACAGACCCTTCCTTCTCAGAAAGCCCTCACACCCTGAAAACAAAAGCCAAATTTCTGTATTTGACCATAAAAATTATATTCTTCATATTCAGGTCTTTGTTTCAGAGAGACTGCAACACATCATCAATGGGGTCATCTTTCCAAAATTATCTGTTTATGTTCTGCTGTATTACATTTAGCACAGCAGCTGCTTTTTTAATTATGCAGAGTAACACGTGCTACAGTTTGCCAGAAATTAGAAGCATTTCAGAAGTGATCTCTTCACGAGGGGAAAAGGAGTTTGAATATTCCTCCTTCAAGATATTAACTCAATGATTCGGTTTAAACCACTTGACCTTCTAAGATCTACCAGTAACAAGACACCACTCACTTAGGCAAAGTATCACTTGAAGCACTAGGACTTCCTAACACGTCTGCTGCTCCACCAGGAGCTCAGAATGATGCCACCTCCCTCTCAGTTCCTGCCTATTTATTACCTTAAAGGATTACCTTGAAATACACTGGAAGGCACCTGGCTTCATATTTGTACCAGAAGCAGAACTTTCCTGCTGAAGCACATGTGATGAGCCACTCCTTCCTTTTAACATAACTACATGTATTCTACAGGACTTCCCCTTCTTTAAGAGAGTTTATCCAGAGTCTTTTGTACCCACCTCCCCAAAATTTATCTAATCCAAGCTCTGAGTTCCTTCTTGGCTTTATTTCAGCTGCTTGTTTTTATTTCTCTTATCCTGCAAAATGAGAACAGAGCCTGCAAAGGCAGGTGGGCCTGGGGAACTGCACCTCTTTTTGTGCAGCACACGAACACAGCAGGGTGGTTTGGTAAGAGTCAGAACAGGTGGGTTTATCAAAGCACAAGAGGACCACAAACACAGGCTCTCAAGTTCTGTCTTTCTCACCAAGAAGTTTTAAAACACAGAAACACACTGCTTAGCCTGCATAAAAAACTCTTCTGAGAGTTTCATGAATAAGAAATTATGCACTGGGGTGCAAGGCAGTGTTTTATCAGCCTGGCAAGAGAAAGGATCAGAAGTCCTCCATCAGATCAGGCAGCATCCCCAGGAGAGCACATGCTGAAGGCTCTCTGACCTGGGAGAGGAGGGAAGCTGGGATGGAACACAGTCCCAGGAATGTAAAATCCAAACTTTCCAGCCAAGAGCTCAATCCCAGAGGCTCTGCTAACTTGCAGGAATACAAGTTGTAATCACATTTTGCTTTTTACACAACACATCCTTTGATCCAAAGTGCATTGTGCAACAGACCTCTCTGCTGCCTGTAAGAATGCAAAGCAGGATAACCTACTACAGCCTAAAGGAAAGTTTTCTGGCTTTTGAAGTCTGTGAATTGACTGAATTCAAAGGAAATGTTTGTTCTCATCTATCTTTTGGATGTCCCTATTGCATAGAGATACTGCTAAATCACAGCACAGAGCAATAAACTTACACCAGCCAACAAGCAAAGGCTCTGAAAACTAGGGCAGAAAATGCTGACCTATTTCTTCTAGAAAAAGACATGTTGCAGAATGACCTCTCCTGTCCCATCTTTCACATGCCACTGCTGTTTCAGCTCTGGAATACCTACTTGAGCAGGAGCCAAATTAAAGTATGGGGAAAAAAAAGCCTGGCAAGAGCACCTGAGGAAAACCTTTGTTTCCTCATGCACTGAGCAACTCACCTTCTTTCCTATTACTACAAAAATACCACTTCCCAGACTAGGAGACCCATCCAGCTGCCTGCCCAGACACAGCCACCTGCAGCCCACCAAACCTCCCAAATATTCATCTGGAATGGCTGGGCAGCCAGAGCCTCATCCTGAGCATTCAAACAGGGCTATCCTGATTCTGTTTTCTCTCAGGACTGACTGCATGAAGGCCCACACGAACAGCCCCAAGCTACAGGAGAATAAAGAGGAACACAGAACCACCTTGGCTGGAAAAGGCCTTAAAGATAATCAAGGCCAAGCACTGAGTGAAGTTTATTCTCAGTGAATTAACACAGTGAAGATTATTCTCTTATGTGAGCAGGAACAAAGCCAAGACTCCAAAGTTTAATACCAAGAAGCATGGAGAGAAAAAGATGTCACAAAGATGTGCATTTGGAGACAAAAAGATGTCACCAAGATGTGTATTTGGAGACAATTTTGGAGGCAATAAGCAGGAAAAAAAAATATTCCAGGTTCAGTCACTAACAAGTGATTACTTACCCTGCAACTGTACAATTTTGGTAAGCAGCTACACAGCAATACACAGGAACAACCAATGTGGATTAGTGGGGGGGAAAAAGTTAATACAGGTGAAAAAACGGTTGCAGAT
Organism: Chaetura pelagica; assembly: GCF_000747805.2. Lineage (NCBI taxonomy): Eukaryota > Metazoa > Chordata > Aves > Apodiformes > Apodidae > Chaetura > Chaetura pelagica. The sequence continues at coordinate 820,601 of NW_009953724.1, forward strand.
GTTGCTGTACAAGTCACTTACCATCTGCTGGCTGCTGGAAGTTGACGTAGGCATAGCCCAGGGAGCGGCGGGTGATCATGTCCCTGCAGACCCGAATGGAGAGGACGGGCCCGGCGGGGCTGAACTTCTCGTAGAGCATGGCCTCGGTGACATCGGGGTGCAGGTCCCCCACGTACAGCGAGGCCATGGGGTAGGTGCTGGCAGCTCTGTTCATCTCCTGCCCGGCACGTGTTCCCGGCGGGAACCGCCGCGGGTTGGTGCTCGGGGGTTCAAATCAAGCGTTTGGTAAAAGTTTTAACTGCGGGGCTGGGGGGGGGGGGAAACCCCTCAAAGTCTTATTTAAAAGCCTAAGAAGGGGCCGGTGGGATTTGGGAGAAGGGGGCAGCCCAGGCCCCCGGACGGAGCGTGGCTGAGGGGGGAGAGAGGCCTGGAAATGGGCAAAAAAACCCGAAGTTCAGGCCTCAGGAGAGGGCCTGGAAACGAAGCCAAAACTCACCCACCGACCCCCGCCGGGCCTGG
>NW_009953724.1:821806-825336 GCF_000747805.2 Chaetura pelagica
GGGCTCCCGCGGCGCACCAGAGATGCGCCCCCCCCTCTCTTCTCAAGGGTCCCCCCTTCCCCCAAGCCGCTGTAAAGAAGCACAACAAATTCCCAGCAGTCACAACATTTTATATATATATATATATATAATGTGCTATATATGTATTATGTGCTATATATTATGTACTATATATGTATTATGTACTATATATTATGTACTATATATGTATTATGTATATATATATTATGTATATTATATATTATGTGTATATATATGTGTGTGGAGCAGAGCTGAGCTCGGGCCGCGCACGGATCCCGTGGCCCCTCAGGCAGCACCGCAGCCCTGTCCCTGCAGAGGGGCCGTGGGTCACATCGAGGGTGAAACAGGGACACGCACCCGCAGCAAAACCCCTCAGAAGTGTGGGTTTTGAGCTTGTGTGGGGGTTTTTTGGGGGGGTTTGGAGCAGTTCCTGCTCTTGACAGCTGAAGTCAAAAGCAGAACTCCAAGAACATGTTTCCACAGAAAACACCCTTTCGCTGCAAGCAGCTGCTGAGAAGGACTTTTATTTAAAACATATTTATTGACAGTTGTGTCCCCTCCCAGGGGACACCTGGCAGACAGCTCCAGTCCTCTGTCCTCCTTGGTCCTTTTCACTCCTGACACGAGCTGATGGGCTGGATGTACCTTCTGCCCACAGGGGCCCAAAACTTCCCCAGGTATCCCTGGGCTCTTGGTACCCTCCACAGCTGCTCCGGGTGACCAAGGATGGCCAGGATCCTCCCAGTTCACCCTCTCAAGACCTTCAGCAGTGCCATTAACAGATGTGTTAATCTCTCCGGTCCATCCCCATCGATGGCACTGGTGTGAGATCCATCACCTACAAACCTCCTAAGCCACTCTGCTGCCATATGTCTGAGTAGTGTCTCAGGCGCTGATGGCCATCAGAAAAGACAAGCCACTGCTCAACACCCATGGCGAGTTTCCAGCCATGGTGTAGGAATTCTCCTCCTTAGGTTTGGGATTTTACCAGCAGAGGGCAGGCCGGGATTGTGACACAAGCAGGAAAAAAAACGCAGAGAGCATTTTTCACCCGGGGCAGGCAACAGCAGAGCTGAGATAAGGAACATTTTTCACGCAGAGGAATTTAGGAGAGCTGGCTGCTAGAGCACCTGCTGCACAGCAGACCCCCCACAGCCCGGAGGTGGCCTTGTCCCCTCCAAGAAGCAAAGCAAAGGCTCCTTCATCAGGACCCCGTGTCCTTCCAGCCTTGCTGGCTGGGCTGCTGTGGGGCAGGGTGTTTAACACAACCATGTGCCCACACCTTCCCATGGGCCTCTTCATTGTGCTTCTTTTGCCTGAAGAACAAGGATGAAGAGAGTACACCAGGAGTTTGGGGATTTCCCCTACAGGGTAGATCAAAAGTTGTCAGGATGTGTTACAGAAGACGTTTAGGCTAAAGAAAACCTGAGGGGGAAACAATGCAGTCCCAGGCTACTGCTCTAATCACCATCTTGCTGTGGGCAGAAAACCCCACAGGCCTGAACTGATGCCCTCCCACCCGCTCCAGCTTGATCTGCAGGGATCAGGAAGTGGGTTTTTTCCACTGTCTCTGTTTTGTTTTCCCACTGTCGCCCACGGGGCTGGTTTGTGTGCCTGCCTCCCACAGAGGGTGATTTGGTTCCTCTCCCTGGCCCAGGCCACACCAGAGGACTGAGCTCCCACCACTGCCTCCAGCCGGGTCGGGGCAGCCCAGGCACCAGCAGGACAACCCCCCATCAATAGCCCTATTATTGCTCCTGCAGTTTCCCTCCGCTTCCAGACGGATGCTGTGTTACTCCATCACAGCTGCAGTTGCTCCCTTCCAGCAATTCCCAACACAGCACTTAAGGCAGGGATTTATTGGCGGTTTTGAAAGGCATTTTGGAGTGAGAAGGAGTTATGGGAAAGGAAGTTGAATTCCCACCATTCCCCAGAAAATTCTCCCAGCATCTTTCACGAGCAGGAATCATTTACTGGTCCTTTTCCCCAGAACAGAGACAAGCTCTCAGCTGTGGCTCTTTGTTTATTCCAAAGTGTTTCCCAACAGCACGAAGCAGCAGGGGTTATTCTGGTCCTGCTTGCAAAGGGTCAGGAGACCGAGGCGAGCCCTCAGAGTCTGGCTGCAAAGCTCTGCTGGACCCTGTTTGTTCCCTGACATTTTTGTGGACGCTGGTAGCTAAATGAAATGGTTTGTTCTCATGCCGTGGATGTCCTGCCAGTCTCAGGGCAAGCCTTGCTGTCTGCCTGATTTTGACTCGCCTGGTGGTTTGCAAAGTAAAAAGTCATGGGACCAGAGGTTACCAGGAAGGGCAGCTATAAAACAACCAGCAGGGATGTTACTTTACAAGCTACATCTTACCCGTTTTTGAGGCTTTTGGGGAATAAAAGCTCACCTGCTCCAAAACTAGCAGTTGTCCAAGCAGGCTGGACAAGCAGAACAGATTCACAATCATGTTTCACAACCAGGACAGGGGTTCAAAAGACTTTATTTGACACCTTTGCTGGATGTCACAGCTTGTGAATCTAACAGCTCTGCACAGTGTCAAGTGAGGCCAGGCTACTTGCTGTGAGCTCTAGCGTGCTGACCAGCTGCAGAACCAGGGGCCACGAGGACCCCCTCTGACTTTATTAAAAAGGAAGATGGTGCTCCTGGCTGATCGAGGCACTTGGGGACAAGGGTGAGGAGAAGTAGCGAAGGCATTTCTGCGTGTTAAGTGCCATGACGTTCATCAAAACAACCGGAAGGAACTTGCTTCCAAAACAGTATCAGATACATACGTGGAGATGCAGATGGCAGATACGATCTGTAGGGATGCAAACACCAGCTCATCCACACGGTCTAACCGGCTGTGCCTTTGACCTGAGGCATGGGAAGAGCCTCTCCCATTCAAGGGAGATCTTCTCCCTCTTTTTTACCTTTCTTTGCACTGACCTTTCCACACTTGTTCCCTGTCACAGTGCTGCAGAGGTGGGCAAGACTCCTTGGGGTGGGCATGCAACTGGGTCCAGGCTATTCTGCATGTGTAATCCCAGTAAGTCAAGGCACAGATGCAGGGAGCAGGGGTTGTTCAGACGAGGGAGAGCCCTGGGATACCCTGCCTTGGCCACCGTGGGGGTTAAGGACATGGCACAGGAGCAAGGGGGCTCAAGAGCTTCAGATTTCTGTTTCTTTCTGCCCAGAGAAGAGAGGAGGGGAGGACAGTGGAGAAGCAGAGGCCTGTCTGCTGTGGCACTTATCTAGGCACAAGTAGGCCAAGGCAGAAGAAGCTTTTGGGAATCAGGACAAGTGCAGATCCAGAGCTTGCCAAGGTCTGTGGTGAGGCCTCAGTGGTTTTTGGTCCCAGCCCAGGGAGAGGGATGAGCAATGAGAGACCAAAACATGGTGCTAAAGAAAGAAAACAGAGACATCGAGGGAGGAGAGGGTGAGGGATGCAGGGGTAAGACAGAACAAGGGAGGCACTTCAATTGCAGGTTGGTCTGACCCATTTGCCCCCTTTTCAGTCACGACT
>NW_009953724.1:825381-833030 GCF_000747805.2 Chaetura pelagica
AAGGCCTTTTCTTCTCACTTTGGCTGTCAGAGCCTTCCCCTCCATCATAGACATCCCTTTGAAATCCTCTGTCTGGCCTCTTCACACCTCGGTGTGGAGCAGGGGCTGCAGAAATCCCCCTCCACCCAGGCAGCCTGGCCAGCTGCTCCAGCAGGGATTGTGCAGGGACCCGGCACAGGCCCCGCGGACACGGCGGGACTTCAGCTGGGCTGTGGGAACCAGCTCTGCTGAGCTGTTGCCTCATTCCACCTTAAGGGCACAGAAGTGGGAAAAGCTGGTAATGCAGTGAGGAAAGCAGGGGGATTAGCAGGCAGCTGAGGGAGCTGGGGGGGCTCTAGCCTGCCTTGCCGGGTGCCAGCAGTGCTGGAGAGGGGGCCAAGCTGGATCCATTCCCACCACACCAAAATTCGGTGCTGCAGCTTGGGAACACATCACAGGGAACCAGCACGAGCAGGTCTCTGTCTGGCAGCTCTTGAGTCCCCAAGGAAATAAGACAGTATTTCGAGGCTGGCTGTTTTCCAAAGGAGAGCAATGCTGGGCTCCGCAGAGGGGTTTGCTGGAGGAGGGACAGGGCTGGGGTCTGCGTGTGCCCCCTCCCTCGTAGCCAGAAGGGTCTGGAGTGTGGCCACGCGCAGACAAGTGCATCAAATTGGATGTGATTTATGTTTGCAGGCATCACGGGGGAGAGGACGTGTGGTGGTGGGCAAGGAAGGCGGCGCGAGGAGGAGGGAAGAGTGAAGAGAATTTTCTTGATGGATCCTTGGCTTCTGCAAAGCAGGAAAGACGCCTTTTCAGCTGAGTTTGCTCTTAGGCCCGTGGGCAACGAGTGCTGAAGGATTCCTGTCTCCGAAGGGGAGGGGAGGGTCAAAAAGCCCCGATTTCAGTCGCCCAGGAGCGGCAGATCCTGGATGTCCCAACCCTGATCCCGGGTCCCTGCGCGGCAGCGCCCAAGGCGGGAGGTGCCGTGTAAGCCGGAGGAACAGGGACACCGGCCGAGGCTGGTGAGAAGAGGAACGTCGTGATCTGGCTGCTCTTGGATGACCCTTCCCTCAAGACCCCCGCTGGTGACGGCATCCTGGGCACGGCTGCCACAGCTGCAGAGGAGCCTGCGCCTCGGGCCCTGCGGCTGGAAGAGGCCATCCTGCTGGCCAGGAAGCTCCGGCGGGATGGCAGCATGTCGCTGGGAACACGGCGCAGCGGGGCTGGCCTCACAGCAGGGCTTGGGTAAGCCAGGGAAGATGCAGTCAAAACAACCGGAGCTGGAGCAGCCTCCCTCCTGGGGATCTGCACGGGGCCCGCAGCGCTGTGGAGGAAGGACCACGGCCACGTCTGGATGGGCAGGAGGGAAGTGGCCACAGGCGAAGGCTCCATTTCAGCCACATAATTATTCAGGTGGGAGAGGAGTCGCAGCCGGATGGGGTCAGCAGCATTTTGGCCCTCCAGGATGCCCAGGTACCTGACAACTTCAGTGAGACATTCGCGGAAGCCAATACTCCTGTAATCCACAGCCAGAGCTCGAGCATCTAAGAAGCCTGTAAGGAGAGGACAGGGGTGACAGGAAGTCCCTGCAGAGCTCAGGAATGTGCTTTGATTTCACTACCCTCTCTAACGCACTGTGTATTTCACTTGAGGCACTTTGCTGCCGTGTGATATTCCTGAAGCAGATTCCTGAAGCCAAGTGGGTGTCCGAAAGGACTGGATGTTTGCGTGCATGGGAACAGCATCTGCAGTTATCTCACTGGGATAAAACTGCCAGGTCATGAAGCCTCTTACTCCAGTGTGGGAGATGAGTAAGAAGTTTCATTAACCATGCTCAGGAAGGATTTTTTCCTATTGAACTCTGTCAGTTTTCACTGCTGGAGACACAACTGTGGGCCAGGTGGGCACTGGGTCCCTCTCTTTGCAAAATGGACCATCCCCAAACTTGCAGAGCAGGGGGACACTGTGTCTCCTCAATCCACAGCTGAACACCATTGTCATCTGCCTGGTCCCAGTCTTTAGACTTCATTTAAACTGATGTCTGCCTCAAGGACACAGGGCAGTGGCAGAACCAAGACCATTGAGCCAAGAAAGCTCAAAGCCACAAAAATCAACAAGATAAAATGCAACTGACAGCTGATTTTTGGGCTTCTGCTCCCTCCTTGCAGCTTCATGAGACAAGAAGCAATAAAGCAGAGAATGTCACAGCACAGCGACGCACTGGGCCACTTTGCTTGATGGGGTCTCGTGACAATACAGCCCTTTGTTGCAGTGCAGTCAAACTGAATATCTAAACAAATGTTCCAGACCAAGTTACAGCTCTGAACCAAAGCCTGGATGCCAGCAATGTCCCCAGCAAGCCAAAAATGGGTGGTAAGCAAGCCAGAGACTTCTTTACTGGAGCTCTGATCTCCATCCTGTTAACTGGAACAGGACAGAGGGTCTGTACTGAGGTCTCAGTACAAATAAGACCTTTGTTGAATCTCGCACAGGGCTCCCTCTCTCTTCTTATAACAACCAAGAAACCAAAAAAAAAAAAAAGAACAGAAAGGGAAAAAAAAAAAAAAAAGCCTTGTTTATTTGCAGAGTCCCCAAGCAGAATTCAGCCTCTGTAGGAAATGTATCCCAGGGAGGAGGTAAAGGGTTTAATATAGGGTTTTTTCTGGAAGGAGGCTCCATTTCTGGGCAGGATTCAGCACATCTCTGGCTTGGCTGCTCTTAGCAGGGTGTGTGACAACAGCAGTGCTGCTGTCCCTCTGGGTTCTTGGGACTTGCTGTCCCACATATCCCCCAGTCTTCCAAATGTATCCATGGGATGCTGACCCATATGTTAGACAGAAGAAGAACAACAGGGCAGGAAATGTCCCTCTGCCCTCTCTCAAAAATCTCTCCCTCAGGAAGCAGGCAGGGCAGTGTTTGGTGCTGCCTGGTGTCAGCAAGGCACACCAGCACCAGGATACTGCTGGTTCATGAGGCTGATGGGGAATTTTCCTTCCAGGTTTTCCACCTCCACCTCACCCATATGCTTACAGGGGCAGTTCTTACCTGTTCCTCCAGTGGCGTGAAGCATTTTTAAATGATCCACTGTCATCTGTAGAATTTCTGCCTTCTCCAGCTTGGAAGAGCCCTGTGTGTTGGGAGCAGGGGGAAAAAGAGCAGCTCATCATTTTATGGTGTAGAGTTTTATGCCTCACAGGAGCTGGGCCTTTCCCAATGACCTTCTCCTCAAAACCTTCCTGAGGCCCAAGAGTGCTCAGGTGGGAACAGGGCATCCATCCAGGGCTCTGCTTGTTACATTACGTGAGTAGAAAATGGAGCTCCTTCCCAAAATCTCCATTTTTGTGCATCTTCATATCTACAAAACACTTTCTGGACTGAATTTATCCTCCCTAGGGCTCCTGAATATTTGTTAATATTGTTTTACCACCCAATTTCACCACCTACTTACTCCCTGAAGTGATGGTGATAAGAAAGACAGAGCAACGCTCCAGACTTTGTCATTCTGAGGGCTCTACCCTTACGCTGCTGAACTGCAGCCTGCACAGGAGGAGGGCTGGGAATGGGGGTGGGACACAGCCCACATGGGAAGAGGGGTTGGGAATTAGGGACACGCAACCCACCCTGGGAAGAGGGGTTGGGAATCAGGGACACACAGACCTGCTTCTCGAAGGCGGTGGGCACCAGGCGCCGCAGCTCGGAGAGGCTGCTGTTGATCCGGTCCCGGCGCCGCTTCTCAATGATCTGTGGGAGATTTCCAAGGGAGGAGAAGAACCCACAGTCATTTTATGGCAAGAGTTCACGGGTTTCAAGCCCTCATTTACAGCTGTGGCAGGTGGAGAGAGGCACTTTGAAGGAGGGGCCATACAAGTAAATGTTTTGGGTGCAAAAGAAACATTAATGGAGTGGTGTGATAAGCCCAGGTGAGATTGCTTTTCTCCACCCTTATCCCCACACCCTTTTCTGCCAGATTTGAGGCCAGACCTCGGCAAAAAACCAACCTCCAGTTGGCTGTGGGGAGAGTTCTGCAGGGAATGGTGTGAAGTGGATTTTGCACTGCATCCCCATGGTAAGGATGTGCCCAAAGCCCCTCTCGGCACACAGGGGATGTGCTGGGGAGCCCTGGCACACAGCTGGGACCTGCCTGACCCCTCCAGGAAGATACAGCACAACCACCCTGGTCAACACAAATGAGACTCACCCCTCTCCGCTTCTTCCTGGCTTGGATCTGAGAGGTTGTAGTGGGAGACACAGACCTGGAAACATGGCTGGAAAGGAAGAAGAGGGAATGGTTTCTTGCTCTAGCTGGAGAGAAACCTCTGTTGCACATATGCTTTACACACGTTTGCCATCTGCTGAATAATGTCTTCTGTGGTTCCCATCTCATTTTTACCCACAACACAGAGCTCAGGAACTGGGGACAGGGAGCCAAGCAGAGACATGAATCCCACTCTCTCCCAGCCTGTGACAAATTCCTGCGCCAAACTGCCCATGCTCTACCAGGCTCACATCTCCTTTGATCTCAGCCCATGCTGGCATCTCCAGAGGGTTGGAAAGCAGATCCGAGCTCTGGAGTCGTGGCTTTTTTTTTTCCCCTCCATGTGCAAACCTCTGGGCTCTCATGCCTGAGCCTGCCCCCTCTGCAAGGCTTTGCCTCTGGGAGCTGCCCCAGCTCCCACCCAGGGCGGCAGCACAGGGCTGGCTGCTCCTCGGGGTGCTGCTGATGGCAGCAGTTTCTGTGGTTTCTGAGGGCTTCCTGGAGGCTCACTTCACTAACCACAGTTTTTGGGGTGGGCTGTGATATTCTGAATGCATGGACAGCCCTGAACCAGAGAGGGGCCAAGATCCAGGCAGGGGGAACATCTGGCAGGAGGTGACAGAGCAGGGACCCTGTCTGCTGGCAGGCAGACCCGGGGACAAGGGACACAAGGGAACAGGCTAAGAAGAAAGGTCCCACAAACCATCCTGTCCCTGACGGGTAAGGCTAAAGACACCAAAGGTCAGCACTAGGCAGGCATAGGGAGGCAAAGTTCAATCCTGGGGTCCCTAGGGAGTTGAAGTCTCTGCAAGGACAGATAACCAGGCATGGGAAACTCCCTGGAGCAAAACCCCTCTTCTGGGGAGGCAGGTTGGGCCACCTTCCACCTCCCTGAAGGGGGGGATCTCCCTCTGGAAAGCAGGACTGGCTCGGGGGCTGTTCCTGTGCCTTAGGAAACCAGGCATAGGGATGGCAACATGCAGGAAAGCCAGAGCCCTGCAGCCCAGCCAGCACCATGCTCCAGAGGGACACGGAGACCACCTGAGACCTACAAACCTGGAAAAGGGCAATTTGGGTTCACCCTGTCAAATCAAAATACTTTTCAGCTCAACAGGGCGTTTAATAGCAGGCTATTAAAGAGATTTCTGCAGACAGTGCTGTCTGCACGGCAAGCCAAAAAACTAGACCAAACTCAGCCCATTCAAAATACATTTTGTCAGGCCCAAGTGAGGAGCTTTCAGAAGTGGTTTTTCCACAAGCAAACAAAATAACATGTTCTTCTACCGACGGCTCTGCTCATCTCCATACAGGTTCCCTATTTGAATGTCTGCTGGGTGGGCTTTCTCTGGGCAGAGGTGCTGGCTGGCTTTGCAAGCAGGAACACGTGTGGCCAATATACATAAATGCACAGAGAATGGGCACGTACGATGTGAAAACGGGGGCACTGGGGTGTGATCCGTGCAGGGGGTGGGCACTGGATTTGCCTGGCAGTGCCAGAATGTGGAGCACACACCCCAGGAGCCTCTAAGAGTGAATTCTGAAGAGCTGCAGAGCTGTCCGAACGCGTTGCTCTTTGTGAGCCACAGCTCCAGATGTGGATATGAAGACCCAGCTTACTGCAAAATACTTTTTTTTTTAAATATGTTTGACAGATTCGAACCACATAAAAGCACCATAACTATCTTCTCTGATGATTAAAATTTCTGCCTTGCTCTTTGCTCGATTTTATAATTCGCAGCATAACTTGGGCTGCTTTTTTTTGTTGTTGTTTTGATTTGGTTTTTTTCAAAATAAAAACAGAAAACAAAACCAAACCAAACAGCATCTTGCACTTCTGCAGTGACCCCAGAGTCTAAACTTGCTACACGCACTGAACCGAGCCTCACACCCCGTGTGACTCATCCCAGCTCCACAGGGAAACTGGTTTGCCCAAACCACGCGACCGATGGGTAATGGGCTGGGAAGCCCAGCTAGACAGCCCAACTGCCTCCCCCTGCCCTCATCACTCCACCTCACTCCCTGCCTGGAAGTGTTTCATTTTGCCCATGTCCCATGTGGGACCGCGTTACTTGGGGTGGGAACTTGCCAGGGCAGGACCAGCTCTGTTGGCGTGTTTGCATGACACGAGCAATGATATACATGTATACAAATACCTCCAGATCACAGCACTGCCCAGTCCTGCGACTGGCTTGACAAGACAAACATATTAGCAGCACCAGACAGAGATCAAAAATTCATAGTTACTCCTCTCTGAAATAAAATATTATGGCAATTCCTCTCTTTTCACCCACTGGGGCACTACAGGCTGAGCATGCTGTGCTGGTACAAAGAGGTGGGATGTATTTCACCTGTGGCAGGAAGGTAGATTAAATATAGGTGCACTCAGAAGCTCTGTGAGGGGCTGAGGAATTTGTGTCAGAAATGCCCAACTCTGCCTGTGACTGTATCAGTGAGAAGCAGAGTCATGGATTTAGTCCCATGAGGAGCTGAGCTTGGCACAGGGCAGGGCAACTTCTCCACTCAGGACACCAGGCAGCAAAAGGGAATTCATTCCTCTGGGGCCTCACTGGACTCAGAGGGAAGGGGACAGACACTTGGCTACTGAAACAAGAGTTCAAAGCAGCTGATTTTTGGGCAAAAACAAATTAGCAGAGCCCTTCCTTCATCTCCAGCAGCGTCTGCAGGCTCAGAGCCCGGGCATGCCCTGAGTGGCTGACACGGGCTGGGGGTGTCCCTTGCCAGCAGAGCCCCAGCCCTGGGGACAGAGGTGTGAAACCCGGGGACATGGCTGAGGAACCACACAGGAATCCTGACCTCACTATTTCACCCAGCATCAAAGCCCCGGAGCCGGCAGGCAGCTCAGCAGTGATGGGATGGGGCGGTACTGGAGGTTGCACCCCGAGAACTGGGCCAGCTCCCCCCTGCTCGGGCTCCCTCTTTCACACAGATCAAAGCCCCAGCTGCTGCATGACAAATGCATCGGCACAGCAGAAGCGTTTCTCATGCAAAACCTCCCGGTTTCTTCCACATTCCCTGGGAGTCCCGGGATCCCCGGGAGTGCAGCTGCCGGCAGCCTTTGCTGGGGGGACACTGCCCTGTCCCGGGGTGCAGGGACCTGCGGGCACCGGGCTCCCGCTAAGGGAGATCAGAGCTGCCCTTCTCCCCAGCGGGCAGGAGGAGGCGATTGCGCTGGTTTTAACGAGGCATTTTCTGGGATGCAATTAGCTCTTCACACGGCTTTAATCCCTGTGTGACGGGCCGGGTCCCAACACCAGCATCAGCCCACACTTGCACAGGGGAGTGACCCAGCCCGAGGGTTCGTTAGCGAGGATCCCGGTGAGTCCCGAGGATCCCGGTGAATCCCGAGGATCCCGGTGAATCCCGAGGATCCCGGTGAGTCCCGAGGATCCCGGTG
>NW_009953724.1:833786-834042 GCF_000747805.2 Chaetura pelagica
TCTCCCCACGGCCCCCCTTCCACCCGCTGCACATTGGCCTCAGCCCCAGTTTAAAGGGACCAGTGACCTCACTGGCAACAGAAAACCGTGGGAAAGAGATGGGACTGATAAAGCCTTGAGTTGTTTCAGGGAAAAATCAACATCCAGCCCCACACGCACACACATGTCTGCCCGGCTCCGCGCGGCGCAGGCACTTTTTTTGGAGCCTTATGATTCAGATGGAAACCAGCTTCCTTGAAACGCCGCGCTGGGTTTT
>NW_009953724.1:834356-841919 GCF_000747805.2 Chaetura pelagica
ACGCCGCGCTGGGTTTTGAGGCCGCCGCTCAAAGGGCCCTCGCCTGGGGCTGATCAGTGGCCACGGGCGAGGGCCGGGAGGGCAGCGGTGGCCCCGCGCTCCGAAGGGTCGGGATGGGGTGCGCATCCCGGCTCCTGCCTCCTGTGTCCCACCGGGAACCCCGCACCCTGTGTCCCACTGGGAACCCCGCACCCTGCCTCCTGTGTCCCACCGGGAGGGAACCCGGCTCCCTGTGTCCCACCGGGAGGGAACTCGGCTCCCTGCCAACCTCCCACAGCCTTGGGAGCATCTTCCAGCGCCAGCTCCTGGCACTGCCAGGGCATTTGAGACCTCCCCTGTAAAACAAACCCCACCAAAGCCCCATGTGAGGTTTCCCGGCGCTGGGATGAATGAATGGCTGTTTTCTTGTCTCATTCCGTAATGCTGGAGACTTTGCCCCGCAGCCCGGGATCTGGGGAGCATCCCGCTTCCCGGAGCTTGCGGGAAGGAGCTGGGAGCCTGCTGCTCGGAGCCCTGCGCTGCTAAAATCCCCCGAGGCTGAAAGAAAGAAAGAAAAAATGCGTGTGTGGGAGAGAGAGAGGAGAAGGGGGAGAGAAGCTGAAGCAGGAGGTTCGCAGGACAAAACCCGTGCCTTTTATTTTGAATTAAAAAAAATAACTAAAAAACAATCGGCGCTGAGATCTGGCAACACGCGGGTTTCCCAAAGCCTTTGGCAAGGACCGTGGTGGTGATAACAGCCCCATGGCCACCCCAGCCAGCCAAGCCCAGCCGTGTCCCGTGGGAGGAGACACCCAACTGCGTGGCCGGGTGCTCCAAATCTGCCTCAGCCATCTCTGCCAGCTCACCCTGCTGCCCCGGGCTGTCTGTGATCCCCCAGCACCCCGGGAGCTGCTCCTGTAAAAGCCAAACACCAGCCCTGTCCCTCACCCAACCCTGCCCCAGCACAGGGGCTGAGCACGGCTCGACCCCTCGAAAGCTGATTCTCAGAAGTATTTGCAAACCCCCCCCCCACCAAAAAAAAAAGGAGAATAAAATAATAAAATATGTCCTTTAGCTTATAGCACTTTTTTTTCCTAGAATCTTGATGTTTTGATTTAATTTTCACTATACAAACTGGTCAAGAAACCAAGCTGCTATTAGCTTACATTTCAAAAATAAAAGCTGCTTTGAATCAGAAGAATTAGAAATGTGTTATTTTTGCAATTGTGAGACCCACTCCTCCTCCCTTTCCAAAGTGATTTCAGTTCAAAATACATACATCTCCAAGTAAAACTTCCCATAAACATGTGTTTTTGAGAGATTAATACTCTTTCCACTGATAAAAACCAGTTAAATGGGATCCAGAGATTGGTTATTTCAGGCTCTTGCTCATATCACGAGGAGCCTGAACCAAGTGGAGCCCAGACCTGCCACAGAGGAACACTTTTCTTCTCCATTAGAAAGGAATTCACTGTCCAGACTCTGTCTTTTCTGGGCCTTGTCTAAGCATCATTATCTGGGTTCAATTGAAGTGTAATTGGCAACATGTTTTTCTAGGATTACACTTCATTATGAACAGAGCAGGGGCCCCCAAACCCACTTCTCCTGTAATCGGATCCGTTTTCCAGCCTGTGCTCCTGGAGAGTCGTTTGTAATCGCCCCCAGAGAGCCCAGGGGATTGCAAGGACCATCTGAGCCCCCCCCAGGATTAGCTGTGCCCTGGAGCAGCCGAAGAGAAGATGGGGCTGAGACCCCTCACAGGTCAGCTCAGTGGAGACCACAGGGAAGGATTAAAGGGGCTCAGCTGCACGCGAGGGGAGCTGGGTTGGAGGGAGCACCACCCCCGTCTCGTGGGACAGAGCAGGCAGATCTACCCAGGTAAAGGGTGATGTGGGGAAGGGGAGATGGGGTTTAAGTGCAGAAATGGGGTTCCTCCCACCTCCTGGCCTCCCAGTGTGCACCCATGCACCTTTCCCACAGCACACACTCTCACGGTGGCAAAGCCTGTGCAGAGGGTGACCAACCCCTGCCCAGAGCCCAGCTGCTCTTCCCCACACAGCTATGGGCTTTGCTGCAGCCAAGCCAGGGAATTTTTAGAGAAAATCTCTCCCCAGGCCCTGAATGATTGACCCTGGCCCAACATTCAGGGCACAGTCTCTGGGAACTCAGCAAGCATTGCTGCAGTGACTGTCCTTGTCCCCAGGACCCCTGTGAGACCCTCTGGGGCTCTGGAGGCTGCCAAGAGCCACCCTCTGCTACAGCTGGATGTGCTTGTAGGTGGTGGGAGCTCTTTCCAGAGGATGGGTGTCACGAGGACAGGGCTAAGCCATCCATCACACCCAGCACTAATTGGCTACCCTGCTTTGGAGGCCAAGGAATAAGTGAGCTGCAAAGATTGATGTCCCTCCTCTACAGCAGGAAAAACTCTCCAGGCCAGGGCTGAGGGTGGATCCCTGCCAAGAACCTGGGATTGCCCAGGTTTGCCTGTGCCAGCCCTCTCCTGGGGCTGAAGGGCTCCAGCCCAAGGCTCCCTGAGGGGGAAGGATGGTCAGCCCAGCCACCCACCCCCCCTCCCATGCTGGGACCACTGCCACTCCCTCCCCTCCCTCCTGCTTAGCTCTGGGAAATGTCCCCAGAGTGGCCAGCTGTGAAAAGCTGCAGCAGCTGGAATGTGGGAGGGAGGGCAAGGCTTCTGGAAAGCCAGAGGCAGCAAAGAGCAGGACATATCTGTTACCTCCCTGTGAACTGACACCTCTGGTTTAACCCCGTGCATGCCTGGAATGCCCTGTCCGCACGTCTTCAGTCAACATCACCTCCTAACCTCAGGTCCCACCACTGCCTGCCAGATCCACAGCTGTAATTTCAAAAGCAGAGGCCTCGCAGGGACGCTGGACAGGATTCCTGGCTGCTGTGGATGAGCTGTCTTGTTCCGTGGCTGAGCTGAGGGATTCATCACAGACGGGAGACTCATGTGAGGCCTCTGGGAGGTGATCTGGGATGAAAGCGTTTGGGTACGAATACGATATCACCTCTGTGTTTTGTCAGATCTGGAGAGCAGCCAGGAGAGGATTGTTTGCCGTGGCTCTGCTCCAAGCCAGAGGCACTACAATTGTTAACCCCCCCCCCAACACCACTTCCCCAGCCCACGCAATTCAGAGCTGGCCCAGCCGACTGCTGGGGGCAGTCCAGGGGAGGGAAAAACATTTTCCCACAAACCTGTGGCCTCACCCTTCCCCAGGCAGGGACAGGGAAGATCTTGGATCTGCTTGGGGCCCAACTGAAAGCAAACCCAACTGAAACCAAACCCAGCACTGCCCTGGCTGGCTGTGGCCTCACACCCTCCTGCCCCGTGGCCGGGCTTGGGCATCCGTGCAAACCTCATGGGTTGTGGCTCCACGAGGCTGCACCTGCTGGGACACCACAGAGGTGCTGCCCTCTCTGCAAGAGCTTCTGCACTGTAAGAGGGTGCTTGTCCCTCCCCTGAGCCCACGGCCAGGGCAAGGATGGGAGAGGCAGCTGTGGATGTCAAGATGTAAGGTGGCTCTGTCGCTGTGTCCCCCAGTCAGTAGGGGAGGACAGAGAAGGACAGGATCACCTTCCTGCATCCCAACAGCCAGTGTTAGCCCACGCCAGTGTTTCAGTCCCAGCTGCCCTTGATGTGCCTCAGTTTCCCCACCCATGATGGTGGCAATGCACTGGGCACTCGCTTGACTGAGAAGCAGTGATGAGTGGCAATTAATGTTGCACCAGCCCTGCTGACAGCCAGACTTGTCCAGGAGCCCAGAGCAAGGTCAGGGCTGCCCTGTGGCTATACAGAAAGCCCAGAAACTTACTGTCTGTGGATACAGGCCTGCTCCTCTCTGATGTTTGGGATCTGGAGAGGATGACATGGACAAGGCAGGCTGCTGCAGTGCCCTCTGTGCTGTGGGGGGCTCCTTGGCTCTCAGCTCCAGCTGACCCTGGAGGCGCCAGCACCGCTCCCGTGTCCCTGGGCACTCGGAAGGACACAGATGCCCTTCTGCTAAAGAAAGGAGCTGGGATGGGAAAACCCATCAGTGGTGAAGGGAGGCCCTGGCCTTCCCCCGGGGCCAGTCCCCAGGGCTCCAGGGAACACAATGCCTTTGTTTGCTACTTGGCCTGAACCAGGAGCCCTTCCCTCCCTCAGCCCCAAACACCAACGCTTCAAAAGGCCTGTCCCCCCCCTCCCCTTCCCCCAGCAATGCTAATGTGCCAGGCCTCTTCTCATGAACCCTGGGAGAGATCAGGCTGGTAGACAGTTTCACCACTTGTTAAATGTGTGTTTAGCGATCTTGTGAGTAGACAAGAACAAATACAAACAAGCCAGGCTGGAGAGCCCCTGCCCCTCCACCCTGCCTGGAATGCACCAGCCCCAAAGCCTTTCTTCTCTAACCACTTCAAACTTTCATTTCTTCTGAAGCCACAACAAGGCACACTTTGTAAAGCAAATGAGTAAACAGCAACTTTCAGCTTAAAAGGAAAACAAGGGGGAGGGACTGGTTTTAATTACTGGATTTTTAAAAGGGCTTTATTCAGTTAATTGCTTTCTGTTGTAAAATGCTCTTCTGCCGCAGCCCCGGTTCTAGCTGCGTTGCTGCTGGCCAGATGGCACTGCAGAGGTAATGACAGCATGTGCCTTCACTGCTTGGGTACACAACTGCCTTTAACATTCACAGACATCCCCCCGAGCCCTCCCAGCCTCATGGAAATGACACAAGGCACCAAGCTCTGCTCAGACATGACCAGTGGTTTGGCATGTCCGACTCCCGTCACTTCCAAAGGGGCGCAGGAGGAGCCACCGGCACGCACGGAAAAGCCTCTGCAGCATTTCAAGCCGAGTTCCCAACGGGGCTAATTGCTGCTGATTGTCTTTGGCTGCAGCATCACCTTCCCTGGTCTGGGGTAATAACATGATGTTCGTGCGAGGTGCTGTGCTGAGCTCGGTCCTGCTCGACAGGGTGTCTCTGTTCTCCAAGAGGGGCCAGTGACAGCCTGGCCCAGCAGCTGGTGTGCGTGTAGGCATGTGAGCACATACATGTGCGTGTGGCTTGGTGCAGCAACACACCACACATTCCAACTGTATCCCCCATGATCACATCCAGCTTGGGAGATACCCCCGGAGTCCCTGCGGAGACAGAAGGATTAAAAATAGAGAGCCAGCTAAGAGGTGCGCACACACACACACACACACACAAAAAAGAGGGGCAGCTGTGGATGTCAAGATGTAAGGTGGCTCTGTCGCTGTGTCCCCCAGTCAGTAGGGGAGGACAGAGAAGGACAGGATCACCTTCCTGCATCCCAACAGCCAGTGTTAGCCCACGCCAGTGTTTCAGTCCCAGCTGCCCTTGATGTGCCTCAGTTTCCCCACCCATGATGGTGGCAATGCACTGGGCACTCGCTTGACTGAGAAGCAGTGATGAGTGGCAATTAATGTTGCACCAGCCCTGCTGACAGCCAGACTTGTCCAGGAGCCCAGAGCAAGGTCAGGGCTGCCCTGTGGCTATACAGAAAGCCCAGAAACTTACTGTCTGTGGATACAGGCCTGCTCCTCTCTGATGTTTGGGATCTGGAGAGGATGACATGGACAAGGCAGGCTGCTGCAGTGCCCTCTGTGCTGTGGTGGGCTCCTTGGCTCTCAGTTCCAGCTGACCCTGGAGGTGCCAGCACCGCTCCCGTCCCTGGGCACTCGGAAGGACACAGATGCCCTTCTGCTAAAGAAAGGAGCTGGGATGGGAAAACCCATCAGTGGTGAAGGGAGGCCCTGGCCTTCCCCCGGGGCCAGTCCCCAGGGCTCCAGGGAACACAATGCCTTTGTTTGCTACTTGGCCTGAACCAGGAGCCCTTCCCTCCCTCAGCCCCAAACACCAACGCTTCAAAAGGCCTGTCCCCCCCCTCCCCTTCCCCCAGCAATGCTAATGTGCCAGGCCTCTTCTCATGAACCCTGGGAGAGATCAGGCTGGTAGACAGTTTCACCACTTGTTAAATGTGTGTTTAGCGATCTTGTGAGTAGACAAGAACAAATACAAACAAGCCAGGCTGGAGAGCCCCTGCCCCTCCACCCTGCCTGGAATGCACCAGCCCCAAAGCCTTTCTTCTCTAACCACTTCAAACTTTCATTTCTTCTGAAGCCACAACAAGGCACACTTTGTAAAGCAAATGAGTAAACAGCAACTTTCAGCTTAAAAGGAAAACAAGGGGGAGGGACTGGTTTTAATTACTGGATTTTTAAAAGGGCTTTATTCAGTTAATTGCTTTCTGTTGTAAAATGCTCTTCTGCCGCAGCCCCGGTTCTAGCTGCGTTGCTGCTGGCCAGATGGCACTGCAGAGGTAATGACAGCATGTGCCTTCACTGCTTGGGTACACAACTGCCTTTAACATTCACAGACATCCCCCCGAGCCCTCCCAGCCTCATGGAAATGACACAAGGCACCAAGCTCTGCTCAGACATGACCAGTGGTTTGGCATGTCCGACTCCCGTCACTTCCAAAGGGGCGCAGGAGGAGCCACCGGCACGCACGGAAAAGCCTCTGCAGCATTTCAAGCCGAGTTTCCAACGGGGCTAATTGCTGCTGATTGTCTTTGGCTGCAGCATCACCTTCCCTGGTCTGGGGTAATAACATGATGTTCGTGCGAGGTGCTGTGCTGAGCTCGGTCCTGCTCGACAGGGTGTCTCTGTTCTCCAAGAGGGGCCAGTGACAGCCTGGCCCAGCAGCTGGTGTGCGTGTAGGCATGTGAGCACATACATGTGCGTGTGGCTTGGTGCAGCAACACACCACACATTCCAACTGTATCCCCCATGATCACATCCAGCTTGGGAGATACCCCCGGAGTCCCTGCGGAGACAGAAGGATTAAAAATAGAGAGCCAGCTAAGAGGTGCACACACACACACACACACACACAAACACCCCAAAAAAAGGCCAGAGCACAGAGCTGTGAAGGTGTCACTGTGCTGGGGACAGATGGCTTGGGGAAGGGATGGGGAGAGGAGGCAGCGGGAGACTCTTCTCCAGTTGGATCGGCCTCAGGAGGAGAAGAGTGAGGGAAGGAAATGGAGCAGGGATGGCCTTTGGCTACCAGTGCTTGGAGCTGCCAGGGAGCCCCTGAAAGCCCCGTGGCTCCTCTCTGCAGCCCGGGTGCTGCAGGGGCTTCCAGGAGGCTCCAGTGGGCCTTGTGGGTGGCTCATGGTCAGTGCAGGGGAAGGTGGAAACAGGCTTGTTACCAGACATGGTGCTCACAGGAGTATGTGCTCTCTTCTGCCTTGTCAGCCTAGAAAATACTGTGAAGGAACTCATGTTGGGGAAACAGGGACAAGGTCCTCATTCAGCAGGGACAGGGATCATCTCCTGTCCTTCCACACACCAGCTGGTGTCTGCTGGCTCGGTCAAAACAAGCTCCCAGCACAGAGGAGGGGAAGTGCACATCCAAAGGGCTCCCAAAGCCACCAGCCCGCAGCCAGAGAGGCCCCAAGGGTCAGAGATCGCGCAGAGTTCAGGGCAGGGGCTGAACCCACAGGGTCGGGCTGACCCCGGGGGGCAGGCACTGCCCTGCTGTCCCCTCCAGCACC
>NW_009953724.1:842176-842782 GCF_000747805.2 Chaetura pelagica
CCCAGATCCAGCTGTGCCCAGGTCCAGCCGTGCCCGCAGGCACCTCCCTGCCCAGGAGAGGTTTTCCCGCGGGCCGTGGGTCTGTCCTGCCAGCAGCAGCAGCTGCTGATGAATTGCTCACTCTCTCTAATTGAATAGCAGGAAGTTAAATCTTGTTTCTTTGCCTTTCAGGCTGTCAGCTGGAACAATTGCCCACCTGTGGCACCACCCCGGGGATATAAATAAGGAACCAAAACACGAGGCTGCCAGAGGAATGGATTGTGTTCCCAGATCTCCTGATACCGTGTGCCCACACAAGAGGGAGGGATCTGTGCCCCGGCGGGCACGCAGGCAGCCCTGTGTGTTTCCAGGCAGGATGGTGTGGGCAGGGATTGCAGGGTGATGGGGATGAACACGCAGGGGGCAGGCAGGGAGCACAGCCAGGGCACAGGGAGCTGCGTGTGCCGCTGCCACCAGCAGTGCGGGTGCTCTTGGGTGCCACACAGCACCCCATGAAGTGCCGGGTGCGTTGCAGCAACTGGGGTGCCCAGTGCTCCCAGCCCACGCCCTGCGTTTGTCCCGCAGCACCCTGCTCGCTTATCCGTGGCTCCCTCCCCAGAACCTGAA
>NW_009953724.1:843573-844648 GCF_000747805.2 Chaetura pelagica
TTTGTTTTTTTTTGTTTTGGGGTTTTGTGTTTTGTTTGGTTTGGTGGTTGGTTTTTTTTGTCGTTTTCTCCTTCCCCTTTTCTCTTTATTCCCCCTCCCTCTTCTCCCTCGCTTGGCACAAGCTAAAGGATTCAAAAGGAAGCCAGGCTTGGCAGACACGGGGGGAGGAGGGAGTGGGGAGATGAAAGAAGGCCTCTCTCCAGCTTTCTCTTCCAGTTCCCACACTCAGCCCGGCGCTGAGAGCTCCTAATGATTCCCAGCCGCACCTGGAGGAGGCCCCCGGCTGCCGAGGAAGTGGGGGCCTGTTTATCCAGCCAGCAGGAAAGGCCCTCAGCACCCCAGCCCTGCTGGCTGGGCCACCACAACCCCCCCAGCCCGGTCACCCTGGCTGACAAGGTGCCCGAGGTGGCCACCCTGCCGTGGCACCTGAGAGCCCTGGGCCAGGCTGCCCAGGGAGGTTGTGGAGTCTCCTTCACTGGAGATATTCAACACCCACCTGGATGTGTTCCCGTGTGATGTGCTCTGGGTGACCCTGCTCTGGCAGGGGGGGTTGGACTAGATGATCTTTCAAGGTCCCTTCCAACCCCTGGGATTCTATGATTCTATGACCTGAGCTGGCAGCCCCACCTCAGCACCTGTGGACATGCTGGTCCGTGCTGGAGCTGCTGCTGAGAAAGTCCTCTCCATGCCCAGTCTGGGAGGCTTCAAGCAGCTGCCCTTCCCCACGGAGGATGTGCCCCATGAGGTGGTGGGTTGGGGGGACCACCTGTGGGGTCTAAGATGGCCAGCAGGGCTGTGCTGAGGCAGGGGGGACCACGCACATGCTCCCCAAGCCTGAAGGGGAAGGAGCAGCAGGCAGCGCTGCACAAGGTGCTGATGCCACTTGGAAGAGGTTGGCCCACGCAGGACGCCGGACTTGAAGGGTTTTTTCCCAACCGAAAGGATTCCAGGGCTGCCACCATCAGCTCCACGCGGCCCTTCACGCCCTCTCGTGGCACCCGCTCGGCACCGCAGCGGTCCCGTCCCGTCGGGTCCCCGTCCCATCCCTGTCCCGTCCCGTCCCTGTCCCTGTCCC
>NW_009953724.1:846217-857226 GCF_000747805.2 Chaetura pelagica
CGTCCCGTCCCCATCCCGGTCCCTGTCCCGTCCCCATCCCGTCCCTGTCCCTGTCCCACCCAGTCCCTGTCCCCGCAGCGGTGGCAGCAGCAGCACCAGCCCCGCCATTCCCGGGGGAGGCCGCATTCCCGTCAGGACCGGTGTGAATTCCCAGCACGATCCACCCTTTCCACCCGTGCACAAATCGCCCACACAGCCCAAAACCAAAGGCCACTCAGGGCCAGCAGAGCCAGGTCTCCCCTCAGGAGACAACCCGAGCAGATTTCCCCCTCATTCATCCTGCCTTCTCACACAATCCC
This sequence comes from Chaetura pelagica, assembly GCF_000747805.2. Lineage (NCBI taxonomy): Eukaryota > Metazoa > Chordata > Aves > Apodiformes > Apodidae > Chaetura > Chaetura pelagica. The sequence goes on from NW_009953724.1 coordinate 846,517, forward strand.
ACAGATAAGGACTCTTGTCCTCCCTTGCTCTGGCCCTTGTGACCCGGAGCTGCTCCCATCTCAGCAGGGATGGCACCAGCTCCCAGAACCCAGCTTTACCCAGAGGGTGAACCCACCCCTCCCTGCTGACAGCCAGGGTGACAAGGACACAGTCACAGCACCAGCACGGGCCACTTGCAGCTGCTGGTGGGTCCTGCTGCTCAAATAAAGCTTAAAAATTCCCAGCCAGTCCTGCCATGCCCTTGTTGTTTGTTGGTTTGGGGTTTTTTTTGCCACAGCAAGAAGGGATCACCCTGCAATTTGCCCCTAAGAGCAAACAAGCACAAGTCCCATCCTGCTCAACACACGACCCCTGAGGATTTTGTCTTTAAAACAAAACAGACACAAACCAACAACCAAACCAACACGAGTGCCCATCTCAAGTGGCTCAGTCAGAGCCCTTGGCCCAGGCTGTGCCCACGTCCCAGGGCTGCCCGTGGCTCCCTGGCAGGTACAGCCCTACTTGCCTGGCATCTGCAGCCCCAGGGCTGGGGACACCCCCTTCCCCTCCTCGGTGGGATTATGTGCACAGTCCTACCCAGCTCAGCACTGCCAGCAAAGCTTTGAAGTGCAGCCCTGGTAACCAAGATTTTGCTGCAGGAATGGGAAAACACCAGGACAGAGAGATCTCTGCCTCCAGTGCTGGCTGGGCTGGGCTGAACTGGGAAAACAAAGCCGTTTGTTGTTGTTTGTTTGTTTGTTTAAAAAAGAGAATTTCCAGGCTGGGAACAGGACATATTTGCTCTGCAGTTACAAAATCTTTCCCCTCGTGCATTTTGCTCCAGCCCAGTCACCTAAGGGTTATTTCCAGCAGCGTGGGTAATACACAGAGCTATTCCCACAGCTCCCTTCAACACCAGCATCAAGCTGTGGAAACTGCTGGTTCCCAACCAGTGCCAGACAAGCCCCAGTTCTGCTGGGGGGGGAAAGAAGAAGTGGGGTGGAAGGTGGGTCTGTTTACCCCACTGACTCTCCCTGGCCAGGGGCCAGGCCTTAAACAGGAACCGTCTGGTGCATCTTCCAAGGAGTTGTCCCAGCATGGAGCTGCCTCTTGGCAAAGGGAGACACCAGCTTTCTCTGTTGCTGGGGCCAGGAGCAGCTCCACACACACTCCCTCCAGTCACTGCTTCGTTGGTGGCCTCCCTGGCTGAGCCCAGCCCCGGGTGCACACGGGGGAACCATTTTAGGCTCCGGTGACAGAGACATCAGCAAACACTGCTATAAATAGTGGTGTTGAAGGAACGAGATGGTCAGGCTGTTCAAATCCTGGCACAGCCCCACTGGTGCTGATAGCAAGTGCCCTTTGCTTGTTCTCTTGCCGCCAGGTCCTCTTATCTATTCTTCCAACCCTGGGTGTTTCTGTCACCAAGTCCCCTGCCCTGACATTTTAGCCTCCTGGGATGGCTGCAAGCTCTTTCTCATATTTGTTGGCCCCTCTTCTGCGCTCCAGGAAGGAGGTCAAACAACATGTGCTGCAGGGACGTGGTGGAGCACAGCCTGGGACCCCTAGGACAGAGAGATCTCTGCCTCCAGTGCTGGCTGGGCTGGGCTGAACTGGGAAAACAAAGCCGTTTGTTGTTGTTTGTTTGTTTGTTTGTTAAAAAAAGAGAATTTCCAGGCTGGGAACAGGACATATTTGCTCTGCAGTTACAAAATCTTTCCCCTCGTGCATTTTGCTCCAGCCCAGTCACCTAAGGGTTATTTCCAGCAGCGTGGGTAATACACAGAGCTATTCCCACAGCTCCCTTCAACACCAGCATCAAGCTGTGGAAACTGCTGGTTCCCAACCAGTGCCAGACAAGCCCCAGTTCTGCTGGGGGGGGAAGAAGAAGTGGGGTGGAAGGTGGGTCTGTTTACCCCACTGACTCTCCCTGGCCAGGGGCCAGGCCTTAAACAGGAACCGTCTGGTGCATCTTCCAAGGAGTTGTCCCAGCATGGAGCTGCCTCTTGGCAAAGGGAGACACCAGCTTTCTCTGTTGCTGGGGCCAGGAGCAGCTCCACACACACTCCCTCCAGTCACTGCTTCGTTGGTGGCCTCCCTGGCTGAGCCCAGCCCCGGGTGCACACGGGGGAACCATTTTAGGCTCCGGTGACAGAGACATCAGCAAACACTGCTATAAATAGTGGTGTTGAAGGAACGAGATGGTCAGGCTGTTCAAATCCTGGCACAGCCCCACTGGTGCTGATAGCAAGTGCCCTTTGCTTGTTCTCTTGCCGCCAGGTCCTCTTATCTATTCTTCCAACCCTGGGTGTTTCTGTCACCAAGTCCCCTGCCCTGACATTTTAGCCTCCTGGGATGGCTGCAAGCTCTTTCTCATATTTGTTGGCCCCTCTTCTGCGCTCCAGGAAGGAGGTCAAACAACATGTGCTGCAGGGACGTGGTGGAGCACAGCCTGGGACCCCTCCTGGCCAGCACCACGGGGCTGGAGGGACAGCCCTGTGCTTGCATGGCCTCAGCACCCTGGGCCCTGCTGCTGGGTGTGCAGGCATCCCCAGGGACATACAGGGTTTCACTCTTCTCAAGAGCATTCCTGGGTTTCTGTTTGTCTTCTGCAAGGAGCTAAAGTATCCTCCACACCTGATGTTACCTCTGGATCATTCTGATCTCTGTTACCATGATGGGGAAACTGAGGCAGAGATTCAATGTACATGACAACCAGGAGAGCAGAGCCCACATTCTGCCTGACCTCCCTGCCATGCAGCTGGTCATCAGGGGTGTCACACCCTCACCAAGAAGCCCCACAAGAGTTCTTGGAGTTAAATTCTGGATTCCTCATGAAAAGCAGTCCTTTCTATTCCAAGGCTGTGATTACCTTGTGAACATCTGCACTGACAATGGCTGAGTGGCAGAACCATTCTCCAGCAGCTCTGCCTCCGCTTTCTTCTCCTCCATGTTCTTTCAAGCACCCTCATTGCAAAGCCCCTTTGATGCCCGATGAAGGAAAAAGCTCAGGAAACAGGCAGCAGAAACAAAATCCCAGGTTTCCAGCCAACCAACGACAGGATATCACAGACCCAACTGCACAAACCTCCCCCTTCCCTCCCCGTGTCCCTCTGGGACCCACTGGCTCCTTGGCCCCACCACCAATGCTGATCCCCAAGAGTGACTTAAGTCTTGGGGCCATCTTTGCATGAACATCAGAAGCAGATCTTGGCTTTGGCATGGACATCCTGACCTCTCAGGGCTGGGTGGGCCCACCTGGACTTTCACTGGTGCATAAAGGGCCTCATCAGTGCTGGGATTTGATTTCTTTTTTCCTCCAGGCATCTCGTGGAAGAAGATGCAGGATTGGGGATGGTCACAGAGAACACATTCCAGCAAGCAAGGCTGCACAAGAACACTCTTTGCTGAGGGCCAACCATCCCTTAAATGAACACCCATAGCAGAGATGCTGCCCTGGGGCCTATGGGACATTCCTTGGCTATATTTGGTGACAGATGGAGAATTTGTTGCTTCCCCTTAACCCATCTGTTCTCCTTGTTGGCAGGGAGGAGCTAACCCCAGAGCTGCAGTGTCGCTATTCGGATGAACCCGGTACTTCAGCAGCAATAAATCTCTCAGAAGCTTTTTGCTGCCTCCCACCTGTTGGCTGGGAGAAGATCAAGTTGACAAAAATCTCCTGCCAGATTGTATTTTCATCCAGGGTTTCGTCACGAGTCCAGGTTACAATAAAAGCCTGTTCAGAAAGCAGAGGGAGCTAGCTGGATCACAGCACATCTCTCAGCTCTGGAATCCTGCCTCTCCCACAAGTCTCCAGCTCCCAGGTAGCTGCTTTTATTACATTTTCTCAATTCCCTTAAATCCCAAAAGGCCTTTTTCCTTCTCGTCAGCCCCACCCCGTCATCATAAAACCTGGGAGGTCCCAAGCAGGGACCCCAGACGCTCTTGCTGGTTGCACCAGGGAGCCAAAATACCCATTGTGAGAAGGGCAGCAGAGAGAGCCAGGCTGGGACCAACACAGTTTATTACAGAAAAAACACCCGGAGGGATTTCATTACCATGGCAGTCCAGTCACCAGCAAAACCACCGGCGGACAATGAAGTGAAACCCACAGCAACAACACACAGCAGGGAAGTCCAGTCACAGGCCAGCACAGCACAAAGAAGCACAACCACACCAGCCCATCAGGGTGGGAGATGTGCCCAGCCCAGCCAGCCCATCCTGGGGACCACATCACTCCCCCGGCCTCAGGGGATGGCACGGGTGGGCACACGAGGGAAGCACACAAGCTCCAAATCCACCTCTGCCTGTTGTGGTGATGAAGGAGGGGAAAAAATTATATAGGAAGCCAAGCAGATAAAACTGGGGCAGTCACTGCAGGAATGGAAAACCCTCCCCACACAGGAAAGGCTCAGGAGGGGCAAAGGGAGGTCTGCCTCAATCTGGGACCCGTTTCCCAAGCCCCATGTCTTCCATCAAGCCCCTCAGCTGCGCTGGCAGCAGCAGGACCCGCAGCAGAACCACTAAACCTCCTGCCTGTGATGTGCTCCTGCCCCCACAGCTCCCTGCACAGCTCAGGGTCTGGAAAGGCAGCAGTGAAAGCTGCTGAGATCCAGGGTCCTGCCCCAAAACCACAACACATCACTTCCCAGAAGCCAACAGCACCTTCAGACAGAGCTTCTCCTCCTGCTCAGCCCAGCCCTGCCAACATCCCTCATCCAAAGAGCACGTCCCCCGTGGCACCCGGTGCCAGCAGTGCCTGTGCTTGCACCCTGTGTCCCATCCATCCCACCAGCACCCTGCCCTGGCTCGGGGTCCCTCAGGGCTGGCTGACAACCCTGCCCCTCTAGCAATGTCCCTGGGGGACACTGGGGCTGGCAGGAGGCCCCAGTGCAGCCCGTTTGTGAGCTGGGCTTGGCTGGGCTTCCACCATGCGATCTTCAGGAAACACCTTGGGAATGTTTACTGGGAGGCCAGGCTGTTCTCCCCTTCCCAGCTGCTAAAAAGGTCTCTGAGATACAGTTCAGGTCCCAATATCTGGGATTCACATTAAGAAGACAAGAGCTTTTTATAAACCTGTATATTAATAGACAAATTACTCAGATAACTCGTTTCTTTCAAGACTTTCTTTGGATTTTAGACCTTCCTCTAAGGTGTCCGTCACCAGATGTGACAAACAACAGCCTGGAAAACAGCCTGGAGGGGGGGGAAGTGCAAATTTCTTTTCCACTGCTAGAGCAGGATTTAGTGCAATGAGGAAAGAGTCTCCTAAGCCACCCAAGGCATCACTACCTTGTTTAGATATTCACCAAACGTGCAGCAACTCCAGCTCCAACCTTCAGCCTTTTAGCTGAAACCTCCCAGCAAAGCTCAGGAACCTTCAGCCCACGGAGCTGGTGTTTGTGGGAAACTCTCTGATAACACCAGGCATCCTTCATGCCCAACCAGGGGGGGGGTACTGCCTAAACAAGCAAACAAAAAAAACCCCACCAAAACACACAAAAAAGAACCTTTACATTTGTCTCCAGGGACTGTCCTTTGGGCCTGGGCTTTGTGCAGAAAGGTCCGTGGGATTTTTCACACCCATTTCAGAGCAGCTGCCCCATGATGTCCTGTTTCACCAGCAGAGATTTGGTTCCTCTCCCAGCATCACCAGATGAGGTGGCTATTTTAGGAAACACCAACAGTTTTAGAGCTGAGGAGGAAAAGATTATCAACTCATATGGGCTCAGCTTAAAGAGAGAGAGAGAGGAGGGAATAAAAGGCCTTTAATTAAAACCCCCAGGCTGAAATTCTCTGCAAATTTACCTAAATGGACTTCAAATGATGTCCCTAATATATTAGGGCCTGCTTTTAACTTCATTCAAGCCCCAGGCATGTGTCTGCAGACCCTGGGTGGCTCAACAAGAGCTGGGCTTCGGATGCCTCACTGAGATGATTATTTCTAAGTGCTAACTCATGCAACTGTGAAACCCCAACTGAAAACCCTGAGCCAACAATACATTCACCCAAAGCTCCAAGCAGGGAGCAGAATTATCATTATGAATTTATCTATTTTAAAAAAATATTTATGCGTTTGTTTCCCTTCTTCTAAATGTTAATGCTGTTCAAGACAAAATCTTGGTGAAAGGACAAGAGACATGAAAGATTTTCTGGTTGGGGAGCAGGGGCTTGGTCTGTGAAGGAACAATATCATGGTTTAATTTTAGTTCAAAGGGACAACATTTTGTTTCAATGCTCCAAGAAGGGCTGTTTGGGCTTTTTTGTGTGTGTGTGCTCCCAACTTTCCAGTTCAACATTTGCTTTGTAAATCAAAAGGCTTTGGGAATCACCTGGGGTTTTAGAGAAACACCAAATAGGTTCAACCTGCCCGGCACAAACAGTCCACACAAGGGAGTTCCATCCTGGAGGAACTTTGCCTGAAGCAAATGCAGAGCTTGGAAACACAGGGAAACGGCTCCTGGGACTGCCCAGTGCAGGGAAACCTCCAGCCCCACCAGGAACAGGGGACAACTCCACGACATTGCAATGACACAGAGGCAAAAGGAAGCCCTTTGTCAGCCCCCTCCTCCATCCGTGCCCCTGCTGAGGTTCCCGCTGGGCGTTAACCTGGTGATGGGCATTAACCTGGTTAGGTTAATTAACCAGGACAAACACTCTCTGCCTTGCAGAGCCCAAACCCAGGTGGGACGTGGTGCAGGGGGTGAGGGTTGTGCCTCCCACGGGGGCTGCAGGACCAACCAGCTCCTCTACTTGCTGTTGGGGGTCGACTTCTCCTGCGCCGGCCGCTTGGGCTTCTGGGCGATGCCGTAGGGGACGTGGGCAGCCACGGTGCCCAGCTCCTTGGCACCCTCCACGTGGAACATCTGGTCATCAAAGAAGATGTGAGGACGGATCTTCTTCAGCAGAGGCCCCTTGGGAGCCCCGGCCAGGAACAAAGCCTCATCTGTCTCCAGGCCCCAGCTGCGCAGAGTCTTTAGGGCGCGGGCGCCCGAGCTGGCAGCGCTCCTGGCAGTCACCAGGTAGGTACGGATGGGACACTCCATCCTCAGCCCTTTGGAATAGAACTTCTTCTGCAGCTTCCCCAGGGCTTCCAGGAAACCCTTCAGGGGTCCCTGCCGGAGTGAGAAGAATCCATCACTTGGCTGACCCACCGTGTGGTCCCTTCCTCCAGACACCCCAGCCCAGCACAGCCAGAGGTGCTGGGTAACCCCCTGTCCCTGTGAGCCCCCAGGAATGACTGTGGCTCAACCAGAGCCATCCCCTGGGTCAGCAGCACCATCTCCTGACCCATCCCACCACGCTCTCCCACACGCCAACCCTGGAGCGTTCCCAGAGGCAGGAGCATCCCCGCAGGCTGTCTCTCTCTCTCTCCCCCAGAGGCTTCCTCTGGCTGCACCCCAGCACTACCTGTGCCAGAGGCTTGTTCTCGTGAGCCTTTTCGTGCTCAAAGAACATGTCCAAGCCATGAGCCTTCACGATCTGCTCCGACTCGTCAGAGAAGAGCACAGCGTCGCCATCAAACGCCACCCGCAACTGGTTCTCTGACACCTCCAGGTCTTTGCTGGGGCTGAAGATGGTGGCTGCAGCAATCCCTGGGGAGACAAGGTGTGAGGCAAGAGGTGACAGTTACCCAAGGACCCGTGGCTCATCCCTCGAGGAGCAGAGCAAAACACGACGGGCTGGAAGGAAACGCTGCAAGGAAACACCCACACCCAGCAGTGCCTGCAGCCTGGCCCCGAGACCTTCCACAGGAAAACCAAATCCCTGCGTGACCAACCCCCCTTTGCATACAAGAATTAATGGGGAAAACCAGTGTCTGTGCCTTGAAAGAGCTGTGGAGCTGAAAGAAAGCCTGATTTCTATGGAAACTAGAAGCTCTTTTAGAGCAGCAAGGATGGGCTGTGGGACAAGGCAGACCCAGCTGCACATTGATGCAGAGTTAGGGACATTGGAGCTATCACTCCTGGTACCAACCCCCTGAGGGCTCCAGGCTCTTCCCACTGACCCCCCCCAAGCTGGACCCCAGACTCACCCTCTTCAATGGCCCCACTCACTTTCTCGGCGTCAGAGGAGAGGTAGAGGTTGGTGTGATAGGCCTTGAGGTAACAGATGGGGCTGTTCCCTCCAGTCATGCAGAATCTCTCAATGAACAGACCTGAGGGTAGATGGACCTCAGGGTGAGCCTGACTGACCCCCAAACAAGCCTTGACAACACCCCCCTGTTGCCCCCAAAATTAAGCAGGATGGAGGTGAGACAAGAGGAAACGGCCTCAAGTTGTGCCAAGGGAGGTTTAGATTTGGTCTCAGAAGATATTTCTTCACTGAAAGGGTAATGAAACACTGGAATAGGCTGCTCAGGGAGGTGGTTGAGTCACCATCCCTGGAGGTGTTTAGAAGCTGTGTAGATATGGGGATGTAGATATGGGGACATGGACTTGATAAGAGCTGGGTTAATGGCTGGTGGAGCTGGGTTATGGTTGGACTCAATGATCTTAAAGGTCTTTTCCAACCAGAACTGACTCTATGAGTTTTGGTGCTGGCACCAAACAGCACACCTGGCAGCCAGAGCATCCTCACCACCACCCAACTTCCACTCAGAGCCCAGGAAAACTGGGAGAAGCACCTGGTTTGGTGGAAGAGACCGGAGAAACCACGTCCTGCCCTCACTGCCAACCCACAACACCACCCAAAAAAAAAAAGCAGCCCCCACAGCTTTGCCCTCAGCTCACCGTAGTGGTTGATGCTGTTGATCAAACGCACCCCAACCTGGGCGTGGTTGTTGGTCATGAGGACGATGTCAAAGAGCTCCTCACTCTCCGGGTAGAGCTCCCGCAGCTGCGTGTTCACTGCCTCCAGTGCCTGCAGCACCCGGGGGGGTTTGGGGGTCAGTGAGCCCCAGACATGGCCCTGACCCCCCCTCCCCAACCACACCCTGAGCCAGGCTGACCTCAGCAAGAAGCTTCAGCTGAGGGGAAAAAAAATAAAGGGTGGAGGGGGGGAAAAAAACCCCCCCCCCCCACGCAGCGACTCTTCTATTTTCAGACACAAAAGGTTTTGAGTGTTCATGAGAATAAATTAGCTTAAAAGTTACTGACAAGCAGGTTTTTGAGCAATCTGAAACAGAACAAGCCTGTTCCCACCCAGTGGATTTGTTTATTCCTTGGGAATGGGGAAGAGGTGGCTTCAGGGAGGCAGCACATCAGGGTAAAATCCACCTCTAAATCCAGTGGAGCTGGGGCAGAAACTGGGAAGTGCTTTTAATGTTGGAAATGCCTCATTTCAGCACGTTGGAATTAGAAACTGGCCAGCTCTGTAGCAAGGCTAAACTCAGCCAATTTAAAGGAATAAATAAATGGTGCTGGAAATAATAATAATAATAATAATAATAATAATAATAATAATAATAATAATAATAATAATAGTCCTTAAAGAGAAACTTTCAGTATGATCCAAGACGATTATTTCAATTCTTGGGTTCAGTTGCCAATTTGGAAAATCCAGTGTTTCCTCAGTCCTGGATGAAGCAGATCCCTTGTCAGGAGGTTTCTTTGACCTCTGCTTGCTCTCTGGCTCCATCCCTCCTGCCCCACTGCTCATTTCCCACCCCAGCACCTCACAGCCCTTCCCTCTCCCCAGAACATCTGGCACCACAACACAGCCCCAGCCTAGGCAGGTGGTTACTCACCTTGACGAAGGGGAAGGCAGCCCCAGGGAGGAAGGGCTCGTTCTCATGGTCCAGCTGGTACTTCACATAGGCCTCCACCCCTTGCTCACTGTAAATCTTCTGCTCCTCCTCCATGCGGAAAAGCGCCCGCGAGGACACGGCGATGGTGATGGCGTTCTCAGGCTTGGGCTGCAGGGAGGGGGACAGAATGGGGAGGCAGCCCCTGCACCCAGCCCCTGCACCCAGCTCCAGCAGCCCTGCAGGCATCTCTGAACATCCAACGTGAAAGGCCACAGGGTGGGTGACACCCCCGTGGTGACTGGGAGGATAACGGGGCCACTGCAACCCTGGTCTGCTGAGGCTTCAACAGACGAAGCCCTGATGTGCTGTGCCTGGATGGGCAGGATACCTGAGAGCCGGAAAAGCGCCGCGAGGACACGGCGATGGTGATGGCGTTCTCAGGCTTGGGCTGCAGGGAGGGGGACAGAATGGGGAGGCAGCCCCTGCACCCAGCTCCAGCAGCCCTGCAGGCATCTCTGAACATCCAACGTGAAAGGCCACAGGGTGGGTGACACCCCCGTGGTGACTGGGAGGATAACGGGGCCACTGCAACCCTGGTCTGCTGAGGCTTCAACAGACGAAGCCCTGATGTGCTGTGCCTGGATGGGCAGGATACCTGAGAGCCTTTTTTGTGGAATCCCAGGATGGTTTGGGTTGGAAGGGACCTTAAAGATGACCTAGATCCAACCCCCTGCATGGGCAGGGACACCTCCCACCAGCCCAGGTTGCTCCAAGCCCCATCCAACCTGCCCTTCAACACTGCCAGCATCAACAGCCTCCCTGGGCAACCTTCTCCAGTTCCTCACCACCCTGAGAGTGAAGAATTTCTTCCTAATATCTCACATAAATCTCCCCTCTCAGTTTCAATCCCATTCCCCTTGTCCTCTCCCTCCCTGCCCTTGTCCCAAGTCCCTCCCCAGCTTTCCTGGAGCCCCTTCAGGCACTGGAAGGTGCTCTAAGGTCTCCCTGGAGCCTTCTCTTCTCCAGGCTGAACACCCCAACT
>NW_009953724.1:861440-862563 GCF_000747805.2 Chaetura pelagica
GGGCTGCAGGGAGGGGGACAGAATGGAGAGGCAGCCCCTGCACCCAGCCCCTGCACCCAGCTCCAGCAGCCCTGCAGGCATCTCTGAACATCCAACGTGAAAGGCCACAGGGTGGGTGACACCCCCGTGGTGACTGGGAGGATAACGGGGCCACTGCAACCCTGGTCTGCTGAGGCTTCAACAGACGAAGCCCTGATGTGCTGTGCCTGGATGGGCAGGATACCTGAGAGCCTTTTTTGTGGAATCCCAGGATGGTTTGGGTTGGAAGGGACCTTAAAGATGACCTAGATCCAACCCCCTGCATGGGCAGGGACACCTCCCACCAGCCCAGGTTGCTCCAAGCCCCATCCAACCTGCCCTTCAACACTGCCAGGGATGGGGCAGCCACAGCTTCCCTGGGCATCCTGGGCCAGGGTCTCACCACCCTCACACCAAAGAATTTCCTCCTCATGTCCAACCTCAATCTCTTTCTCCCACTTTTAATCCATTCCCCTTGTCCTCTCCCTCCCTGCCCTTGTCCCAAGTCCCTCCCCAGCTTTTTCCTGGACCCTTCAGGCACTGGAAGGTGCTCTAAGGTCTCCCTGGAGCCTTCTCTTCTCCAGGCTGAACACCCCAACTCTCCCAGCCTGTCTCCAGGTGCTCTTTCTGCTGCTCACACCATGCCCTCCCACTGCTAACAGGCACCCAGGACCCATCCAGTCCCCAGGAGAACCACTCAGCCCTGTGCAGAAGGGATTTGTGTGGCTTTTCCCCTTCCAGCCAGGAAAAACCACACACTGCAGCTCAGCCAGATCCACACTCCCACGATGTCATCCAGATGTGACAAACAACCCGTGCCAACTCAGCTCATAAAAACACTTGATATAGTTATTGTGGGCAGGAACATGACAAACAGGTGGTGCAAGCAATGATTTATGAGTCATTATTATTAATGTTCGAGGGCTTCATCCAAAATCCACTGAAGTCAACAAGGAGCCTCTAGAGGGACTTGACAGTGAGAGAAGGGACACCAGGAAAGTCAATCTCATCTGGACCCCCCCCTGTCCTTCCTCTCCCCTTGGAGGGTGTTAATCCCCAGCACTCACTTGCAAACATGAAAACAAATTCATTACTGATGCCCAGC
>NW_009953724.1:862671-867200 GCF_000747805.2 Chaetura pelagica
AGGAATCCTGGCTCCCAGGACAGCAAATCCCCAGGAGGGGCGGTGGGGCAGGCAGCCCAGTCCCCAGCAGACCCTGCAGGACAAGGCTGGGATGCTCTGGGGGAGCTGGGAGCAGCCCCAGCCCACGAGCTCTCTGGCAGCATCTCCACAGGGAGCCCGTGAAACCCTGTCAGCACTTCAGAAACACCTCAACCCTCAGCACCTCTGGGATTCCAAGATCCTCGTGTTGCCCCGTGATTAATCCTCTGGCAAGGCTGTTTGCCCGGGGGCAGGAGGGGGCCTTCACACAGCCAGGTGCTCCCAAGTTCAAGCTCCCACCCTGCCTAGGGCTGAGTTTTCCAGACACAGCAGCCTGGCACGGAGCAGGTAACCTCACCTGCAGGGGGATCTTCCCTGCCCTGGGGCTGGCTCTGCCCCCCTCCTGCCCTGCTGGTCCTGCCCAGGAATGAGTCAAGGGCAGCCCCAGTGCCATTCCCAGCACCAACCCCCCCTGGAAGAGGTGCCTGGGGCCAGCCCTGTGGCAGGGTCTGTCCCAGACACCTCTCCAAGGCCACCCACCAGCACCCAAAATCCCAGCCAGCAGATGAAGCGATGGGCGATCAGGACCAGACACAGATGATCTCAAGCTGAGAACATCACCAGGGCCAAAGGGATCTCCCACCCACAGTGTTCACGGACAAATACGGTCCCATTTGGAAGCAGCACCTTTGAGAAAGCGGGTGAACAACCCCCAGGACGTGCAGGATCACCCAGATCCACACAGGAGCACGAGCACCCAAACCACCATCGCTCCTGTGGATGAACCACAGCCAGGTCCCCACCTTACATGTAGCTCCCCAGTGGGTGTTAGCTATTAACTTGTCCTGGGCCAACCCATTAATTAATAACTCTGGTGTCATGGGCCATTTATTAGCTGAAAATATTAATAACTATTAAAGGTCTTGGGACATCCGGCCATTAGACTCAGCAGGGAGTCCTGCTGCTCCCGGGGCCCTGCAGAGCTGGGTTAGTTATCTGGCTACACAGGAGACCTGCTGGGTGTTTGCTCCCTGCTCCTGATCCCCAACAGACCTCAGGGCTGAGCATCCCCCTCAGCCAGCCCTGCAGGAGGCTGGGATCTGTGTGCTGGGCCATAATCCAAGCCAAACTAGATGCCCAGCTGGGATTTGCATCTCCATCTTGCCCCCCAGCACACGCCTCGCACCCAGCAGGTGCCAAGAGCACAGGTACCTTGCACAACAGCAACAGGTCCCTTCCCTGCCATTTAAAGGCACCAGCCTCCAGGAGGTTAATTTAAGAGGTAATAAACATAGCAATAAAAATAATGGTGAGCTCAGGGCCCTCACCCTGCCCCAGCGTGGGCTGCTGGAGCCCCCACTGCCAGCGGGCAGGAAGCCCAGCCTGTGGGAATGGGACCTGCTGGATCCTGTTTGCTCCTGCCAAGGAAGATTTGCACCTTTGGAGCACTTTGTGCAGGGAAGCCTCACCCGGGCACTACCACAGCTCCCAGCTCTGGCAGGGCTGGAACAGCCCTGCTGTTCTCTGGGAAAGGCTGACATTTGAAAAAGAGGATAATTCTGCTCCTCGAGGAAGGAGCCACATCTTGACATTTCATTGAAGTGGAGGTTTCATTTGGAAGTTCCCTCCTCAGGGTTGTTTGGATGCTTCTCCATCCCCACTAGTCCTGCAGAGGTTCATCACCACACTCAAAAACAGGCTTTAAAAAGACACACCACCACAGGAAGCACAGCACCTCCATCAGATGCTGCCAACCACCAAACAAACCCCACTTTGCCTTGAAGCATCACAGTCTGGGGGAGAAAACCCCCTTCATCTGTAACAGGCATTGTGTGCTTGGGAGGGGTCCCACATGCAGTCCTCCTCTGGGTGCATTTAGTCCCAGGAGCTGTGGTGGAGCCTGCACAGCACCTCAGCCCAGCACAGCACCTCAGCCCAGCACAGCCCCTCAGCCCAGCACAGCACCTCAGCCCAGCACAGCCCCTCAGCCCAGCACAGCACCTCAGCCCAGCACAGCCCCTCAGCCCAGCACAGCACCTCAGCCCAGCACAGCCCCTCAGCCCAGCACAGCACCTCAGCCCAGCACAGCCCCTCAGCCCAGCACAGCACCTCAGCCCAGCACAGCCCCTCAGCCCAGCACAGCACCTCAGCCCAGCACAGCCCCTCAGCCCAGCACAGCACCTCAGCCCAGCACAGCCCCTCAGCCCAGCACAGCACCTCAGCCCAGCACAGCCCCTCAGCCCAGCACAGCACCTCAGCCCAGCACAGCCCCTCAGCCCAGCACAGCACCTCAGCCCAGCACAGCCCCTCAGCCCAGCACAGCACCTCAGCCCAGCACAGCCCCTCAGCCCAGCACAGCACCTCAGCCCAGGGGGTCTGGGCACTCAGACTGACAAACCCTCTTTTACCCTCAGAGCAGCAGCCAAGGTCAGCCAAGGTCAGCTAAAGCTCATCATCCAACACAAGCCCAGGAAGCAGCTGTGGGGCTCAGCTCAGCTGAATCCAACTGAATTTGCTGCCTGGGGATTCACGGTGAGCTCCTCTCCCTTCCCTTCCCACGGGAAGGTCAGATCCAGCCCCATCCTGAGCATCAAGCAGGAGGTTATGGACGCGTTGGACATTTGCAGGGCAGCACGGGGGAAGGTCCCACCCCAACCCTGGGTCCATCCCCAGGCTCAGCCAGACAAGAGGGACAACCAGGGACATGTCCTGACTGCCCAGCTCTCTGAAGAGGAACCATCAGCCCTTGGCACAGCTCCAAGTGACCCACAAGGTCCAAACCCCATCTCAGAGGCATAAGTGACCTTCGCAGCAGCCTCTGACTCCATGAAGTGCAAATCCCAGACCCAAACACCCCAATCTGGGGAGCAGAGATGTATTTCAGCAGGGACTGGAAATGGCACATTGTCCCCTGAAGACCCAACAGCTGGCAGGCCTTTAAATCACCCTTCTAATCGGATATGGGGCTAAGCAGCCCCCCAAGGATTAGAGGCAGACATTTGGAAATCCCACACGCGCCTGGGATGTGCAGGGGGGTTGTGTCCCCACCCACCCACGAGAGCCACAGGTGCCCACAGTGGCACCCAACACCCACAGCTCCATGGCCACCTCTGGAGGCCATTGCTGGCTGGGTCTGAGGCAGGAGCTACGGTGGGGAGGCCCCCTTCTGCACCTCTTGATCCTTTTGTGTTGTCTGGGACTGAATCCACCAGATCCACCTCAATCCTAAAAAGCTGGAGCAACCCTGGCAGCTCCTTGGATGCTGCAGGTCCTTGTGGCCAAATTCAAAATTTGGAGGTGAATTTTGCCATGAGATTTGGACACAGAAAGGGAAGAGGAAGGGCTTGCTCCAAGGTCAAGCAATGGTCCCCAAAACCAGAGTCAGGTGGGTCCCCAGGGGTGCAGGGGACAAGCAGGACACCCAGAGGAGTGGAGCCAGCAGAAGGCCAGCACCCACTGACCCAGCTTCTCCTCCCTGCACAGTGTCAGTGGAGAAGCTGGGGGACATTTTCTGCATTGCTGAAGAGTGACAAGTCTCAGCACTGACCTCCCAGCTGGCAGGAGTGTGGCTGGAGCCAGGCATGGGAAGAGCAGAGACCCCTGTGAAGTGGGGAGCCATGGGCTGGGAGGGGGGGGGGGCTGTTTTCCCATTCCCCAGCCCAGAATGGGCTCCCCCAAAAATCCCAAGGCCACCCTGCCTCCTGTGGAGACCTTTGGCCAAGAGGACAGACAGACCCGACACCCACAAGGGCACAGACACCAGCAGCCCCCAGTCCCCATGTGCACCAGGGAGCCCGGGGTGGCCACGAGCCCCTCGCTGGGGATCAGATGAAAGTTCAGGGCAATGGCTGAGATGGTTCTGAGTTTTCCAAAGGCATTATTTATAATGCAGAAAAGTGCTCTGCAGCCATCCATCACGGGGCACAACAGCTGCCTGGCAGGGCAGGGCAGGGCAGCCCAGAGGTGTGTGACGGCAGCCAAGCTGCCTGGCCATGGGCAAAAGGCCCCTGGGCTGGCCCAGGAGAAGGACACAGGGCTGGACAGGCATGGGGGGCATCAGCCCCAGCCCCACAGGGGTGGGTGGCACGGCAGAACTTCAGGGCCCAAGTGCCTGGCACAGCAGCAGAGCTGAGATCAAGCAAACCACATCCCTGAGGCCCCGTGCCTCAGTTTCCCCGGCTGCACAGCAGAGATGGGCGAGCAGGTCACTGAGCTCGCTGCAAGGAGAGGAAGAGGAGGAGCCTGGGCTGCCAGCCACAGGAGGCCCAAAGCGTGGCATGCAAGACAACCAGCTGCATCCCACCACCGAGCCAGGCTGCTCCCCCCCTCCGGGACGGGCAAAGGATGCCCTTGGCATCGTGGCCCCAGCGGGGAGAGCACAAAGGGCCGCTCCACGTGGCGGGGGCTGGTCCCTCTGTCCTCCCCGGGGGGGCCACAGGCACCGAGCCTTGTCACAAACAGCACCCGGTGCCACCGGGCATCCCACAGGGCTGTGGGCAGCAGCTCTGCCC
>NW_009953724.1:869458-872931 GCF_000747805.2 Chaetura pelagica
GGGGGGGAAGGAGCAGCCGCGGCGGTGCCAGGATAACCTGCACGGGTTAGTGGGATCAGCATGGATATTAGTTAAGGCTCCTCACTAACCATTCTCCCACGGGTGCTGGTGGGATTGGGTCCAGCCAGAGCTGAGCACGGAGCCCAGGCTGAGAACTGCACCGTGACCAGCAGAGCCCGAGGCTCTTCAAGAACAGGGATGAACCCCAGAGACCAAAACTGAGCAGCCAGGAAGGGCCACGTAATGGAGGATCCCACCTCATCCCCCCCAGCACAGGGCAGCACCTGGAGGAGGTCACAAAGCCCAAGGAGAAAGGTTTTGTCCAAAGTTGTGCCAGCAGATAAACCACAGGCCTGGGGACCCCCTTTTCCCTGCCCCTGAGACTGATCAAACACAACCTTGCACTGAGGGTCAGACAGGAGGGCAGAGCTGGGGTAAGCCAGATGCTGGGGAGCAGGGCTGTTCAGGACTTCCCCAGCTGCCTGGATCCCAAACCCTTTGTGCTGCTCTTCTGGGAGCTTATCATTATTTCACCCTCATCAGGGACTTCCTTCCCTCAGAGCCTTTGCAGATGCTTCCTGGGGGATACCTGCTCAAGGCTGAGCCCATCATGCTGCCCCCAGGGGTTTCTCCATCCCTTGAAGTGTCACAGACTCAGGTGAGCCCCACACTTGATGCTCAGGAGTGCAGTGTTGTCATCTCTCTCTCCCCAGAGCTGCAGCAGCCAGCCCACCCCCCCAGTAAGCCGTGCAGGGGGGACACCACACACAGGGGACAGTTTCTTTTCTCCATTAAAAAAATATAGAACTTCACCATCTCCAAACAGGTATCACAGCCATCAACACCACAACGTGCAGACTAAATACCAATCTGGCACAATATTCTTGGCCTGGGGCAGGAGGGACTGAAGCAGAAGGTTGGGATGAGGGGGGGAAGGAAGGAGATAGATGTTTCTTGTGGCCTCAGAGCCTCCCTGGAGGCTCAGTGGGTAGAGGACCCATCCACACCTCTCCACAGCCCCAGTGCAGGATCCACAGTAGTGCCACACAGCAGGAGCAGCACCAGGACATGCCTTCAACACCCACCTTGCCCCAGGGCAGCCCAGGGAGGAGTCAGGCAGGTGATTTAGGACTCCAGGCATGACCTAAATATCCAGAAACTCCATCAAGCATCCCAGATGCTGCCAGAGCAGTTCTGGAGGCCACCTGCTTGCTCTGCCACCTCACACAGGTGAAGTGGCAGAAGTTGACTTCTGGGAACAGACACTGGCCCCATCCAGTGTCATTCTGCACTCTCCCTCAAGTCCTCTGACCAAGTCTGGCCATTCCCAGCAGCAAAAGCAGAGATGAAAAAGCTAAAGCTGGGCAGAGGGAGCTGGGGCAGCTGCCCTCAGGGAGAGTGCAGTGCCCTGGCAGAGCTCCCCAGCAGGGAGCTGCCAGTAAAGGAGACCAGGATTTGGGACTTTTCAGCCTCCTTGGAGGCATCACATCAATAAGGAGGGGTCAGGAAAAAGAGCTGCTATCACAATTAGGTTCAGGGAACGGGCCAGGTGAAGCAGTGGAGGAGAGCAGGGAGAAAGCAGCAGGGAACAGTTGGCCCTGGGGAGCTGGGACACTCACCATCAGCTGCAGAGAGACCAGCTCCAGGATGGAAGAGGCTTGGTTTAAGGGTAACCTCAAGCTGGCAGTGCCCAAAGCAGGCTCTACCCATTGAGGGAGAACTACAGCCCATGGACTGCAGGCTGCCCAGGACACAGCTGGGAGCAGAGGCCAGTGGGTGGCAGGAGGGATGGAGCATGGCTTACAGCTGGGGCCAAGCAGGCACGGTGGGAGGGGGGAAATCAGAATAAAATGGGGTTGGAAACCATCACAAGGAGCAGAGATTTGCTGCAGCCAGTCCAGCAATGAGCCCCCTGGGCTCTATTTCTGCATGTCACACTGCAGGAGGAGAACGATGGAGGGGTCACTCTTTGCTGCCTCCTTGAACTCCTCCAGGGAGATCTGGTCATCCTTGTCCTTGTCCATCTTTGTAAAGATTTTGTCAACACGCTGCTGGGGTGTCAGCTCATCTTGGTTCATCCTCATCATGATCACAGTCCCCACCATCTTGTAAATAGCCTGGAGCAAGAGGAGAAATATCAAAGCTGGAATGTTGGATGGGCAGGTCACAGGACAAGGGAGGTCACAGGATCACTCCTGTGCTGGGACCCAGTGAGCTACTGGTATGAGCTATGCTGCTGTACAGCTACAACCAGGTGCACACCAGGTACCTTTCAGACCAGGCTCTGGGCAGGACAACTCATTCTTTGGTCTCAAAAGGGACCCAATTGCTGTGAAAAGCCTGGAAACAAAGCAAACTGCCCCTGCTGATTTTAAGCACTGGTACCTCAATGATCTCCAGCATCTCCAAGCGTGTGATCTTCCCATCTCCATCCAGGTCGTACATCTCAAAGGCCCAATTGAGTTTCTGCTCAAAGGTGCCCCTGGAGGTGACAGACAGGGCACAGATGAACTCCCTGAAGTCGATGGTCCCATCCCCATTCTTGTCGAAGGTGCGGAAGGCGTGTTGGGCAAACTTGGAGGCATCTCCATAGGGGAAGAACTGCAGGGGGGACAGAAGAGAGAGATCGAAATGGGGAGGGGGAGCTCGGTGTGGAGGCTGCACCTGAAGCAGCAGCCTTGCCCCAGCTGGAGCTCACCTTGATGTAGAGCTGCTGGAACTCCTCCAGGTTGAGAATGCCAGTGGGACAGTCCTTGAGGAAGCCCTTGTACCACTGCTTCAGCTCCTGCTCACTGAACTCTGTGCTCCTCACCAGGTCATCCAGCATCTCTGGGGCCAGTTTGCTGCTGTGCTTGCCCATGGCTGCCCCTGGAAGAGAGAACACAGAGCTCCTGCAGACCAGGCACAGGGAGGGATGGTGCTCCCAGGAGGCAAATCCCCACACTAGAGCTGGTCCACCTGGCTCATGGGTGCCTGTGCACTGTCAGAAGTCAGGACAGTGATGCAGCACTAGAGACAGGCTTGGTGCCCATGCTCAGTGTGGCCCTTGCTGCTGGAGAAGGGCAGGAGCTGGCTCTGGGCAGCCCACCAGCATCACCTCCAGCCCACCCCACCTCCTAGGCTGGCTCCCTCAGAGCTGCAGAAAAACACCCAAAAAGCCACCAAAGACCCAGAACTCCTGACATGGTCTTTACCAAGCCATGATGTCCAGCTGCCCCCACCAGGAGGGGAAAAAGAAGAGGTAACACAACTTGACCATTAAAGCAAGGGAAAAAAAAACAAACCTCACCAGCACCACCTGACCTGCAGCACCCAGCTGGCCATGCCCACGCTGCCCTGGGTGAGGAGGGGGGTGTCCCTGGCCGGGTCCCAGTGCTCTGGGCACTGGGAGGCTGGCAGTGCTGGGGCTGCGTGGGCAGGACCCGGAGCAGCTCCGACACTCGCCGTGCCCGCTCCCACGCAGCCTTGGCTGC
>NW_009953724.1:873126-873731 GCF_000747805.2 Chaetura pelagica
GGGTACCCTGGGATGGGTACAGGGCTCCCCTCCACAGCCACGTGGGGCTCCCAGTGCTCCCAGCCCTGCACGCAGAGCCTGGTTCCTGCCCCACCATCCCACCAGCATCTGCCACCTTCTGCTGCAGCAGCACGTAGCCCAACCATCCCTTGGCAGCCTGAGCTGAGGGAACATCCGGATGCCCATGGAGCGCAGCGCTTCCCCAGGGAGCCCCAGCTCAGCTGCAGAGCCCCACCAGCCCTCCCAGCACCACAGAACAAGCTCTGCTCTGCAGAGGCTGATTAATCCCACCATGTACCATGCTCATGTCCCCCAGCATCTCCACCAGCCCCTCCGGCAGGGGGATGCAGCCCTGCACCCGCACAAGGGGCAGCCTTGCCCAGAAGGGAACAGCGACAACGACCTTCGACAGAAGCACCAGAGCTTGTCCTGCAAGCAAAGCCCTCAGAGAGGCTGAGGCTCCAGAAGATCATCCCTTGGGCCACACACCTTCATGCCCCCTTCTGAGCAGGACCCAGCCTAGGCCATGCCAGGGCAGGGGGCAGCAGGGACCCCCAGCAGCCACAAGGGCCACCAAACAACCGGCACCAACCGCTTGTCTCCAA
>NW_009953724.1:873981-875283 GCF_000747805.2 Chaetura pelagica
TTGGACCCCGGGTGCCCCCCGCCCCCCCCGGCAGCGCTGCCCCATTGGCTGCGAGCGCTGCCCATCAACCGGGAGGGGCCCGGGGGGGGGTCGAGGTGGGCTAATGGAGGTGTCCTGGGATGCTGGGGATGCTGGAGGGGAGCGTGGAAGGAATGAAGGGGGGATGCTGGGAGCGGGATGCAGGGGGTGCAGGTTCAGCACCTGCCCTGCCCGCCCGAGGACCCCGGCCCAGGTCACCTCCTGCTGCTCCTTCCCTGCTTCCTCCTTGCTCTGCCCCACTCACCCACCTCTGGCTCCTGTCCCTGCTGGTGGCTGATCCCAAAGCACCCCAACAACCCCCTTCTCTTCGTGTGCTTTAGGGCTGGCAGGGTCCAGGCACCCCGTGTAGGGTCCCCTGTTACCTGCACAGAGGGGACACCAGGACACACCTGGGTCCTCCCTGGCTGGCAAAGCCCTGGGAAAAAGGCTGAGAAAACTGCTCTGATCTCCAGAACCCAACGTGGAGTGTTTCCATGGTGATCACTGGCAGCTCTTCCCAGTGATCTCGGCCATCCTGCTGTGTTCCCAGTGCCACCCAGGCCCATCCACAGCTGGTGGCCACTAAGCCTGGATGAAGTCTCCATCCAGCCAGGGCTGGTCCCCATCCAGGCCCCCTGCAGGGCTGTGAGGTGCCATGGGGTGCTCTGCCCTTCCCCATGGCCCAGTGTCCCCCAGCCCAGCTCTGCTCTTGGGGTGCACCCACCCTGTATGCCAAGGTGGCTGCATGAAGCTGCAGAAAAATTAATGAGGGCTTAATTGAAGGAGCGTGGCTGCCAGGGCTGAGACCGGTGCAGCTCAGCTCATGGGACAGGGAGTGTTGAAAGAGCAGGGGGAGGCTGGAAGGGGTGGGGCAACACCAGGCTGGGGGGGGGACGGGGACACTGAGGACGGGGACAAGGACAGCTGTGGGGAGTCCGTCTTTTGGGGTCTAGGACACCTCGAATCGTGGTGCTGGGAGGTGCCCGGGGTCATGTGGGGGTGGCCACACTGGTGGCCCCTGGAGCACCCAGCTGAGCCCAGCACCCTGATCAGGGCATCCCAGGCTGACACAAGCCCAGGCGACGCTGGCCCTGGGATTGCAGCGGGGGGGACACCAGGCTGGGGAGGGGGAGCAGCTCTGCAGGCAGCACTGGGGTCCCCCACAGCCCTTTGCTCCCCCCCAGCTCCCTGCCCGGGGTGCAGAGCTGCCAGGGTCTCCCCGCCGCCCCAAATCCTCCTTCTCCAGCCCCACTGCCACATGCAAAGGGCTGCAGCTTCCCCCAG
>NW_009953724.1:875723-876017 GCF_000747805.2 Chaetura pelagica
GAGGGGGTGGGGCAACACCAGGCTGGGGGTGTGACGGGGACACTGAGGACGGGGACAAGGACAGCTGTGGGGAGTCCGTCTTTTGGGGTCTAGGACACCCCGAATCGTGGTGCTGGGAGGTGCCCGGGGTCATGTGGGGGTGGCCACACTGGTGGCCCCTGGAGCACCCAGCTGAGCCCAGCACCCTGATCAGGGCATCCCAGGCTGACACAAGCCCAGGCGACGCTGGCCCTGGGATTGCAGCGGGGGGGAACACCAGGCTGGGGAGGGGGAGCAGGTCTGCAGGCAGCACTT
>NW_009953724.1:876247-877253 GCF_000747805.2 Chaetura pelagica
GGAGGAGCAGGAGTCACTGTCACTTGCCCTGTCCTGCTGCACCCCCGGATCACCCAGCTGTGACACCGGTGGTGCTTGGGGTGCTGGCAGCTCAGCCACCCCCTCTGTGACCCCCCAACTCTCCTCTGCCATGTGCGTCCCCACAGCAGGGTCCTGGGCAGGACCCCATCCCTGCGGGCCAGGGCACAGCACCCACAGCCAGCACAAAACCACAACATCCCCGTTTTCCAGTGACACCCGTGGCCTGAGCTGAGCCGTGGGAACACGCTGGGACATCGGGATGGGCTCCGGGTGGCTCCTCCCTTGGCACAGCCCTGCCAAGGCTGGCACATCCCAGTCTCCCAGGGGGAAGCCAGTGCCAGCCCCCCTGGGGGTTGCAGAGAGTTTTGGAGCAGAATTTCTCCCCCACTTGCTCATTCCTCCCTCCCTCCCAGCCATGTTTCCTCACCAGCATCCTCAGCCTTTCCCCAGCCAACCACCATCCTGCAGCAGCTCCCTTCCCTGCCCACAGCCCCCCAGGTCTGGTGCTGGGTACCCTGCTGGCACTGGGGTGCTGCAGGGTGGGCACCCATGCCGTGTGTTGCTGCACAGAAATGTCCTTGTAGAGGAGCAAGAAGCTGCTGTCACCCACACCATGTTCCCGGGGGACACCTCTGGGTGCTGCTGGGCAAGCTGGACCTGGGGTATCCACAAAACTGGGGGTCCTTCTTGTTGTTCCTACTGCTGTGCCCAGAACTGGTCTAGGAAAAGGGGGTGCAGGGTGGAAAAGCAGAAATACTTCGATGTTGGGGCTCCCCACCTGTTTCCTACCTGTCACATCCCCCTGTGGGGACAGCTCGGGGCTGGCAGCCAAACCCCTCTGGGTCCTGGTCCAGGGAGGGTCCAGGGGGTGGCAGATGGTCCTCCCTGGCTGAAACCAGGGGATGTGTCTGGTTTGGCCCAGTGGTGGTGGCACCAGGTGGGTTTGGTGGCTGCTCCCCTCCCGAGAGACGTGGGCTCGGGGGGG
>NW_009953724.1:878467-878841 GCF_000747805.2 Chaetura pelagica
GGCCGGCCGGGGTGCGGTGCCGCTGCGGTGCCCAGAGATGCTGCAGAGAAGGGGGGAACAGCAGCAAAACGGCCCCGGGTGACACGGGGAGGGCCCGATCCGGGCACATCACTGCCCCTTCGGCGTAGCCAGCCTGGGCACCCCCGGCTATAGGGGGGGAACGGTGAGCCTGGGTGAAGGATTTGACCCTGCCTGGAGCAGGAGGGGGATTTCATCTCAACAGCTGTGATGTCCCCAAGGAGGTGACACCCTCTGCGGGGGTCCCCGTGGGGCAGGATGCTCAGGGGGGAGTGCAGGGAAGGAGCAGGGCAGGGAGAGCAGCAGGGGCTGGAGCAGGGCTGGGGCGTGGGGAGGGAGGGACAGAACCCGGGGAC
>NW_009953724.1:878856-880217 GCF_000747805.2 Chaetura pelagica
GGGGGGAACACCCCGCTGCCTCCAGCCCTGCCCCCCTCCTCCAGCAGCGCACCCCACAGCAGTCCCTGGATCAGGCGCCTTTCCCAGTGGATTTGGGGCGTGTGGTTCCCCCAGTTCAGCCCCACGGCGATGGGCACCCTGTGCTGGAGGGAGCCCCTTCTCCCTCCCCGACAGCCACCCGGGTTGGGGACATGACGACTCCCCTGGGCCAGGGGCCACCGCGGGGTGCAGGCACCTGGGGCCAAGGGAATGGGGCAGATCAGGGGTTGAGCCCCCAGGGGAGCTGCCCCTCCAGACCCTGGGGGGCTGCAGTGATTCCTGACCCCCCAGCCCAACATCAAACCCTGGTGCTACGGCTCGGGCTTCGCGCTGGGGTGTCCCCACGCTGAGGACCGTGGGGACCCACCCATGCCCCTTCCCTGGGCACGGGCAGAGTTTAGCGGTGACAAATCCCCGTCAAGGACAACGGTGGCGCTGGCACCAGGTCACCCGCCAGCCGATCACAGCCTGTACGCAAATGCCAGAGCAGAGCAGGTGACAACCTCCCAGCTGCCCCAGAGACCCCCCCAGTACCCTCCTGCAGGGCTCAGCACCACTCCAAAACCCTCCAGCACCCCGTGGGTTGAACCCCAGGGGCAGCCCAAGGCGTCTTTATGCCCCGCTGTGGGGTATGAGCACTCACCGTGAATGGGGAAACTGAGGCAGGGGAGTGCAGTGAGGAACCTGAGTCTCCCTCGCTCCCCCCAAGCACTTTGTATTCTGGTATCAGGCTGGTGCACCCCGTGCAGCCCCAGCTTACCTGGCCCGGGAGGAGGAGGAGGAGGAGGAAGGCAGAGCCATCAGTGTCGATGCCGAGGGGCTGTGCCGGGGGTGAGCAGGGAGCTCGGGGCTGCCCTCCCTGCTGCCGCTGCCTCCCCCAGCTCTCCCCTCCCCAGCCGTGTTCATTAAACCTAAGGGCTTAATTACAACCTGAAAAAACTTCCCAGAGCCCACTAGCACTGTGGGACCCACACCGACCCCCCCACAGAAACACGGGGGGGACCAGGGGAGCATCCTGGTGCCTGCAGGATTTGGGTTGTGGCTCATCAGTAGCGTAAAGGGATCGATCTCCACGGAATGCCCAGAAAAGAGCAAACTCAGCCAGCAGCACCGGGAGCATCCTCCCGGGGGTCTTGGTCTCTCCAAGGAGGATGGGGAACAGATGGCTTGGCCCTGGGGTTGTCCCCAAACTGGCAGGTCCCCCGAGGGGTGCAGGAAGAAGGGGCTGGTGCTGGCAATGAAAAAATAATTGAGGTAAATAAAGTGAAGGCCGGTGGTGGCATGTGGGGCTGGGAGCTGGGGGGGGGGAGCCAGGGTCCCCC
>NW_009953724.1:881483-881804 GCF_000747805.2 Chaetura pelagica
CCCTGGCAGGGACATCCTGGAGATGCTGGGGAAGGAGGAGGGACGGGTCCGTGTCACCTGTCCTGCCGGGAGTACAAGAAAGGGGTCACAGCCTGCACCCAAGGGACAGGGACTGGGGACACCAAACCAGCCCCAGAGACTTGTCCCAGCTCCCTGCTGGCCTGGGCTGACTGGGACGGCTTGGGGATCTCCCAGATTGGACATTGGGGTGTAGGGGAGATGGCGGCCACCAGGACAGGTTGCAGCCCCATGGCCCCCCCTTGCTCCCTCTCCCTCGCTTCCTCTCGGGGCACGGCTCGGAGCGAGGGGGGATGTGTAAAA
>NW_009953724.1:882590-882842 GCF_000747805.2 Chaetura pelagica
GCTGCCCACAGCCCAGCACCTCTTCCCCGGCTCCCACCTCACCATCAAGCTTTTTTTTCCCTCTTGTTTCTTCTCTTGCAGGTTTCACATGGGGAACCTTCTTAAAGTGTTGACTTATAACGAGCTTGACCAAGGCCCTAATTTTTTCCTTGACTTTGAAAGTGAGATGGGATTTTTTTTTCCCTTTTTTTTTTTTTTTTTGTTGTTTCCTACTTATTCCTGAGTTCCACATCCACGTCATTTTGAGTTCAC
>NW_009953724.1:883867-884407 GCF_000747805.2 Chaetura pelagica
TTCCCCAGCCGGGGCTGTGGAAGCGCACGGGAGCAGGACAGGAACCAGGGGTGCTTTGTCCCCAGAGAACGCCCTGAGGAGCCTGCTGGAGGCCCTCACCAGCCCCCCCTACGCCCCGACCCAGCACCTCGAGCGGGAACAAGCCTTGGCCAAGCAGTTTGCTGAGATCCTGCACTTCACCCTCAGCTTCGATGAGCTCAAGGTACCTCCCTGTGCTGTGGGATGAGGGCTGGGGGGGACAGCACAAAAATTGTGAGCCACGACAGTCCCTTGGGACCCCCCCAAGACTTGTCCCAGACGCTAACACGGAACGCCCCTCCCCAGATGACCCACCCTGCCATCCAGAACGACTTCAGCTACTACAGAAGGACCATCAGCAGAAACCGCATCAACAACCTGCAGGTGAGAGGACAGTGCTGTGTTCCCCCCCTAGCCCAGAGATGGTCTCCCCTGGGGGATTCACAGGCCTGGGGACCACTCAGACCACCCCAGCAGCCCCCATCATCCCCCCCCCCCCCCACGCCGGGCTGCCGCGGTGGG
>NW_009953724.1:884502-885961 GCF_000747805.2 Chaetura pelagica
CGGCAGGCGGCCCCCCCCCCCCACACACACACACACACTCCTCCAGCCCTGGCTCCATGCAGGAGGTCAGGAGGGGAAGTGGCAGCTGGGACCTGTCTGGTTTCAGAACAAGACCCTCCCAATTGAGGACACAACTGACTGCCTGAGCACCATGGCCTGTGTCTGCAGGGTTATGCTGGAGACCCCGTGAGTACCCTGCGTGGGGTGGGGGGTGGGGAAACATCTTGGTGCCAGGGTCCCTGTGCCACCCCCCAGGGCTCAGCCAGCCCCTCTCCCCACACAGCGAGTACCGGAGCCGCTTCACCAACACCGAGACCCTCCTCTTCTGCATGAGGGTGATGGTTGGAGTCATCATCCTCTACGACCACGTCCACCCCGTGGGGGCCTTCGCAAAGACCTCCAAGATTGATGTGAGTGGCTGGGGGGGGGTCCCAGCTGTCCCACTCATCCCATCCTAGCTGTGATGCTCAGGGGTCCCTCACCCTGGATGACCCCTATGGGGATGTCTCTGAGCTGGTCCAGGGGGAGCTCAGCCCCCCTGAGCAGCGAGGAGGAGGATGGTGAGGAACGGGGGGCACATCTGGGCTCTCACCAACCTCTCTTGCTCCCCCCACCAGATGAAAGGCTGCATCAAAGTTTTGAAAGATCAACCCTCAACCAGCACCGAAGGGCTCCTGAATGCTCTGAGGTGAGCTGAGGGGACACGGGGGGGGGGGGGGGGAAAAAAACATCTCCCACGGGTGCTGTGGGATGGGAGCAGAGTGGGGTGACAGTCCCCTCTCTGTCCAGGTACACCACCCGGCACCTCAACGATGACACCACGTCCAAACAGATCCGGGCCCTCCTGCAGTGAGCACAGGGCAGCCACCACAAGGTCACCGTGTCACCTACACCCATCACCACACTGCTCATTTTGTACAGAAAAGGGAAAAAGGACAATAAGAAATACACAGAAATAAAATATTAAACCTGGCCCAAGGGGTGCTGGGCAGGATGGACCCGGGCAGGGGGGGCTGGTGGGACCAGCAGCAGCGAGTGCCCATGGCATGGGGACACCTTGGGGAGGGGGGAAGGGGCAGGTGGCACCTCCCTGTCCTCCACCTCATCCCTGAGCATCTGGCTGTGGAGGAGGAGGAAGCAACATCCCTGCAGACCTGCACAGACTGGTGGAAACGGCCCCATCTCACCTGGTGGATTTTTAATATGAGCGAGTAAATCTCCACTCACCTCTTCTTTTCTACATTTTGGGGGGGTGTGAAATAAAATGACATTTAACCTGGTGGTGGCTGGAGAGGGGGCATCTCTGCTGCATCCCGTCTGGCTGGAGGCACCTGGATCACCACACCCGGCCCCTCGGGTCCTGGCCATGGCACCCCAGGGGTTGAACACCCCAGGAACCACGTCCCCCCCTGCATGACACCCTGGGGACCCAGCCCTGCTGGGACAGATCCCATCTCCT
>NW_009953724.1:886072-886274 GCF_000747805.2 Chaetura pelagica
CAACAGGGCCCCCGGCTGCTCCAGTGCCCCCAGCAGCCGCAGACTGGGAGGACTGGGAGGCTGCAGGAGGCAGAGGCTCGGTGCCTTTGCCGGCAGATGGCCCTGTGACACCGTGACAAAGCAGCCCCGGCAGCCTCCCCCCTGCTGCCAGCCCCACCGTGGGGACACCCACCCACCCACAGCCCCCCCCAGCCGGGGAAGA
>NW_009953724.1:888773-889128 GCF_000747805.2 Chaetura pelagica
CCCCACAGCCCCCCCGAGCCGGGGAAGACCCCGGCGGGGACTAATGGGCACCCCCAGTGTGAGAGCGGGACCCCAGAGCTCTCGTGCGCCTTGGTCCGTGCCTCAGTTTCCCCACCCGCGCACTAGGGAAATGACCACTGTCCCCAGGGAACGCCGGAGGGTGCCTGGGCCCCTGCAGCCCCTGCCCGGGCTCTGGACCCCCCAAAACACACCGAATTTCCAACACGGGGACGCCCACCCTGCCCAGCACCGCCCAGCTCAGCCCCCACGTCCCCAAACCTGCCCAGGAACCCACCAGCGCCCCTCGGCAGCCCCGGGGGGACCATGCCAGCACTAGGAGGGGACAAAGAGGAGG
>NW_009953724.1:889296-904361 GCF_000747805.2 Chaetura pelagica
ACTGGGTGGGCCATGGCATCCCCCCCACCCTGTCCCAACACCTTCCAGCCCAACCGTGCCTCAGTTTCCCCATTCGTTACCTTCACACACCAAGCAAACCCCACAGCTCCCACCCCACCAAGCCCCTCACTGGGGCTTCCTTAAAACCCACAGCACAACGATCCCACCTGGGAACAGCAGATAAGGCCAAGATGTGGGTTTGGTGGCCGCAGCTGCCACGTGTCAGCAGGAGCCACCATCCCCAGGTGATGCTGTTCCTCATGATGGTCCCCAGCCCACCCAGAGCACCAGGACAGGCCCACACCTGCAGTGTGGGAACTGGGGTGGGCAGCCCTGGGGCTGCGTCACCACTCAGGACCCCCAACAGGAGTTAAGGGACAGTCAGACCCTTTAAGCCAGCAGGGGCACAGACACCAGCTGGTCACTGGTGTTGGTGGGATGGCAGCTGTGCCCTGGAGCCACAGCCTGGCCACCCATAAGGTCCCTCCTGGCCCCACGGGGCTGCCCCTGCCTTGCAAGGGGAGGGCTGAGGCTGAACTTGTGCCACCCTGGTGGCTCCTGCCCAACCAAGGGCGGCACCGCACGGGTGAGGAATTCCCAGGGGATTGGAGCAGATTGGGGTGTTTTACAGCCAAAACATGGGAAGAAAAGGGATCCAAAACCTGAGGAAACAGAAGCAAGGACCAGTCCTTGAACATCACAGAGGGACGTTGGATCTGAGATGTTGGATTTGAGCTCTGGGGATGGTGGCCACGAGAGCTGGTGGCCATGAGTTGGAGCTGAGCTCCATGTCCTGCTGTGCCAGGGGCTGGTGGCAGCTGGGACAGCTCTGCCAGACACAAGGACTGGAGCTGCACTGCCTGCCAGCATCCCTGCACCCCTCCCAGGGGGGGTCCCCTGGGACCACCAGCTCCACCTGGGACCCATCCCCACCAGTGACAGGGGCAGGACCCCAGTGTACTGAAACACCAGTGCCCAAGCGAGGGGGCTCCTCAAGGGCAGGCAGTGCCACGGGGACAATGCCCCACCAGCATCAGGTCTCTTCCAGCTCTCCAGGGTGCCAAGGACTTTAACTGATGGCGAGCCAAGCCACGCCAGGCCTGGACTGTTTTCTAAT
Source organism: Chaetura pelagica (assembly GCF_000747805.2). Lineage (NCBI taxonomy): Eukaryota > Metazoa > Chordata > Aves > Apodiformes > Apodidae > Chaetura > Chaetura pelagica. Next base: position 890,414 of record NW_009953724.1, read on the forward strand.
CCCAGTGTAATTAATGACCTTATCTTTGGCCAAAGCCATTTAGATTAAGTGGCTGGTGTGATGGGCTCGGCGGCTCCAGCTGCACAGATGGAAGAGCTGCGTTTGTCTGGGGATTAGTGGAGGGCAGATGGAGTGAAGGGCCCTTCCCCATCCCCAAACCTCTCAGCACTGAGCAGCCTGAAACCTGAGACCACAACAACTTTCTCAGCGAGTTCTGGCCGGGACTGGAGAGCGATTTCCCATTGTTTGTCCCTTCTGCAGGGGACCAGGGAGCAGGAAGGGCCCAGAGCAAGAGGAGCAGGAGCTGAACAAGCTGTGCCAGTGCCAGGACTGGTGCTGCCCTTGCCAGGAGCTCGATCCCTGTCCCAGTCTTGAGTCCTTCAAACAGCAGAGACACAACAGACACCAGCTTCTTCCTTGGAGAGCATGGCATGGCAGGGATACTGGCCTTGGCTCTGTGAATAAAAACCTGTCCCCTCATCAAGTCCTCCCCTCTCAGAACGCAAACTCACCTGCTTCTTGCTGCTGGCAGGGCCAGGCTGTGCTTCCACCTTTCTGTACCACAGCATGAACAAGCAAGTACAACAAATCCCTGTTCTCCTGGAACACCTGGGAGCTGCTACCCCCCAAACAAGGCACTGCAGTAGATGGTAGGGAGCAGGGGGAAGGCCTGGGAGACCCTGCAGCACCTGTTATGAGCAGGTTCTCCTGGGGAGAACAGGCAGAGCAGCCGCTATTGTGGTAGAGGAGGAACATTTCTCTGTGGGGATAACAAAGTTCATATTAAACCAATTAAGGATATTAAATCCATTTCTAACAGTATGGTCATCTGACTGCACTCAGGAGACAGAGCAGATAATCCTACCTCTCATTCACAGATGATCCCAGCCTGGCCTGAGGAGCTGACTCAACATCTCCACAGTGTCTATCAGAAGAGCACGCTCAGCACATCAGCAGCCAACAGGGCTTCAGAATGGGGCATCTCATCCATCCAGGCTGGGAGAACATGGATGCAGCACCATGACCCCTTGGCCACGTGCTCCAGCCACCCTGCTGGGCTGGAGTCAGGGTGGATGGCAAACAAGGCTGGGCTGGAGCAGGTTCAGCTGGTGCTGCACAGGCCCAGCCACACACACAGTGCCCAGAGCTCAGCTCTGCCCAAGGCTGGCAGAGAAAGGCCAGCCCAAATTCCCAGCTCTTCCCTGCATGTTCCCTTCAGGAAAAGCTCCCAAGCTAGCCCCCCCACCCCTATCAAACAGCCCAGGGCAGCCACTCCACGGAGCATTATGAAGTAATTCAATGCTGAGGAAGACAAACTGGAGGTTTAATCTAATCCCCAGCAGAGCCTGTGATGGCAGATCCACCCATGCAGCCCTGCCCCTCGCAGGCTGAGCCCCCGAGATGGCTCCTCACCAGCAGCTGAAGGAAAAACCTGTGCTCTACCTCCCCAAAACCGTCCCAGGGGGAACCATCTTGACTGCATCTGCCAGGAGAATCCCAAAATTCCCTGGAAAAGGCCCTCCTGGTTTCACCCAGCAGTGCCCAAGCAGCCACGGCCCAGGGAATTTGGAGTCAAATGCAAGGCTGGTTCCCACTGCCAAACCACAGTGTAAACCCCCGGGAATTCAGCTTTAACTAGGACAGGCTCATCTGCTGCAGACTTGATGAGATCATTTCCAAGTTCCTGTTCAACAGGTGCCAGCTCCTTCTGCACCTGCTATGTGCCAGGGATCTGAGAACATCTGCTCAGCTCCCTCACAAGCTGCAGAAAAAGTGACTGGAAGAAGGAACCAGGCCTGGACTTTCTGCCCTGTATCCAGAGGAGGGAACATGGGTCAGATGAAACAGAGAGCAAGCAAACTGTGCTTGTTAATAGGAAGGGGAACCCACAATAATCTTGCAACTTTTATTTCCATATAAAAGAAAAAAAATATCCTCTCCAGAATAAAGGCAGTAAGAGCTCCCCCAGCTTTGGAGCTGCAATCCTGGCCAAGCTGGAGGAGCACAGGGTCTCTGAGAACAACATGTTCACATGCCAGCAGGATCAGCTCAACTATTCCAAGCATAATGCTGTGTCTCTGGCAGGAATGAACACTTGGTGGATGCTCCCAGGAGCCTTGCCCTGGGGCCCAGCCCTTTCCAGGCAGGGCTGGGGAAGCTTGGGAACCCGGTGCCATGAGCACACATGAAGAGGCTCTGACACAGCCGAAAAGCCTTTGGCCCTCACACACCTGCCTCATCCCAAAAACAATGATCCAGCTCCTTGGGTTCAAGGCCACCCAGGACTCAGCTGGGTCCTCACTGTGCAGGTGGCAGTGGCTGCTCCCAGTGTCACCAGCTGGCCTGCAGGCCTAAGGCAAAGGCAAGCTGCTGTCCGACGTCTCTGTGGCCCCACTGCCCCCCTCTGCAGCTCGGCTGGTGGCCTCCAGCTTCCTTCTCTTCTTCAGATGGTGCAGGTGGGATTTGGATCGTGTGTGAGCTGGAGAAAGAGGCAAACAGAGCATTTAATTCTGGGGAACCTGGAGATGGAAACAGCTGAGATGATGGCCCCGTGTGGTGCAGAGCCTTCCCAGCTTCCCACACGACTCCTTCTGCAGGAAAGTGAATTCCCAAGCCCTGCCCCAGCCATTTCTCAGGACACTTCTAAACCAAACTATAAGGGCTTAGAGGGGGACAACTGAAGGGCTGGGAAAGGGAAAAGACCTGTCTCTGTCTATGCAGTAGACTCCAGGTTCTCAGGACTCAAGTGTCCCAGCAAGTCTGAGGACACTGGGAGGATGGGAGAAAGGAAAGTGTTCCCAAAGAGGTGGCACATGGAAGGATGCAGGTGAGGTTGTGCAACCCCACCAGCCCCTGGAGCACTGCCAGGATGATTTGTAAGCCCAGATGCCTGCACCACAGCCCTGGGGATATCCTGTTCATTGACAGAGCAGACAGGGATGGAGCCTAGAGCATCAACCAATTTTTGCATAACTCCAGGGCAAGGCCCTCAGCTGCAGGAGCTGGATGGGAACAGAGGAATAATCCCAAGGATGCAACTTGTACTGACCCAGGGGGCAGCAGGAGCTGCATTTCTGTTTGAAATCACAGGGTTAAGACAGTGAAACCTCCTCTGTCAGTGCTATTACCTAAGTAGTAGGCACTTTGTCTAACCAGACCAATGTACCATCTTAGCAGGGTGGGTTTGCCATTTCAAAGAGATCAGAGCAGCAATTAAAGCAGCCAACTCTTCAAGCAGGGCCTTAATTAAACAAGGGGATGTGCTCACTGAATCAAGGTCCTCAGGTGTTTTCCAGTCATCCTTTTCTGCCAAAGGATGAAAGTACATGCAAAGCTGGTGCTTTATCACAGCGCCGTGGGGTCACCCTCAGCTTCAAATCAAGTCTCACCTCTTCCAATTTGTCACAGGCAACACCAAAGGACAGAGGGGCTGGAAGAGGCACTGATTTCTGCTGCTGTCTGGTGAGGTGTGCTCTTTTAAGTCCATACAAATTAGATAAAATTGTAAAATCTTCCAGAGCCAGTGAGCTACTGGGAAGCAGTTCCCAGAACTCTCAGTAACTTGACTTAAAAAACCAGACCAGATTGTAGATCAACTCAGCTCCCACGACTGGTTTCTCTTCCCTTTGAGCTTTTACATTTTGCAGTTACCCAGGTTTTGGCCCATTTTTCTCCCACCATCCTGGGGGTTTGAGCCAAATTCAGTTGGATGCAGAGAACAGCAGCTGGGCTTGGCCGAGGGCAGCATTGCCATCACCTCTCAGAAATTAGGATGGTATCCCTAGAGGACATGTTGTGTTTGGGGGTGGATCTTGAGGAGTTCCTCCTGGAACCTGCTGGACCTGGAAGGGTGGCCCAGACCCTGAGAACTTTCAGAGTCCTCTAGCTCTGGGGTGGACAGAGCTCCTGCAAAACACCTCCAGGCTGAGACAGCTGAGCTCAGCTAAAATGATAATTACACTTACAAACTGATCTCCCCACAATGAGCTTCCCATTCTGAGCCAACTTCCATCTTTGCTTGCAGCAGCTTCCCAGAGCAATAGGAATAAGCAAGTTGGTCAAATCCAACGACCTGGGAAATTTCTCCTTGCATTGTGTCTGCACACACTGCATTTGGGCAGTATGGGGAGATTTACCAGTTCCACTTCTGCAGCCAGTTTCTCCACTACTTTTTGTTTCTGCTTCTCAGCATGACCCTCACAGCACAGAGAAATTCCCTGAGCTAATCTGATTCCAACTGAGCTCTTTTAAAGTAAGTCTATTGAAAAGAGAAAATCTTTCTATTACCACAACTAGGAATATATACTTTTTTAAAAACAAACAACAAAACAACAAACCACCACACACAAATAGGAGATACTGGAGCAAAACTGAGCTATTAAAAACATTAAGGGACTTTTACAGAAGAAAACTTTAGAAGGAACTAATCTGTTCTGTGCTTTTTGACTAAGTATCTGAAGTGCAGAAAGAGACCAAGCCAGCTCTGAGGCTGGATGCCACACATGGATCCCCACATCTGGTGTGAGGGCAGAGAGCAGCAGTGTGTGCTGGGTGAGAGGAAGGGGGGGAAGCCTGACAGATGGCTGCTGTGGCACAGCTCCTGCACCCCCTCTGGGCCTGCAAATGGCTGCTTTCATACATGGGCTGTAAACAACCCTTGGAAGCCCAAGATCATGTGCTGAGGGTCATCTGGCCAGGCAGAGACAGCCAAGGAAGCTGCTCTGCTCCGGAAAACTGCCCTGCTCCATCCCTGCACTGCCCTGCTCCATCCCTCCACCTAACTCCACCCACTGTGTCCCCTCCCAGGTCCTCTCCTGTTCCCCTTGCCAGGTCCTACCTGCCCACTCCCTGTCCCCAATGATGACTCTGTCACACAGCTCACACACACGATGGCTCCGCTTGTTCTCCTTCCCGTCGTGCTCCATCCTCACAGGCTCTGCTGGGGGCTCACGTCCCTGAAGATGAAATCATAGCTCAGATTGGTTTCTGCTCTGACAAGTTGCTTGGCTGTGCTCACTTTGGTACAGTTGGGGATGGGCACTAAGGTTAGCAGGGCAGATGCTGCAGTTCTACCATGGAAGACAAGTGGAATACTGGGCATTAAGAGAATTTTTCAGCTTAGACAACAACCCTCTGCCACCCTCAGGGAAGCCCAAGGCTGGACATGTGAGCAGACACTGCTCATGGGACAGACTAAGTGACAAGTTATGGGGCCTGGAGACTACCAAGAAGTTGGCTTCTCAGCCACAGCTCAGGTGTGAACTCCAGTACCTGGATGAAGCTCTCCACAATCTCCAGAGCAGGTTTCAGCACATCCTCCTCCCACCGCAAGAGATCAGACACCTCCAAGCCATACACTGGGGGCACATTGGGCCCAGGACCTAGAGACACACAGCAGGGCAGGTGACCATCAGAACTTCCCCAGGAACATGTCCTAGCACCCACGGGGCTATGCTGTGACCAGGGTTTGGGATCTGCTCTTTCCTATCTGTCCTTCAGCATTGAGAAATAAACAGCACCAGCTTTTCCAGAACCAGAACTACCCAAGACCTCAGGTTGGAGGCCCATGTGCTCACAAACAGCAAGAACATGTGAGGTCTCCATGGCTGTCTGCCTTGGGGACAGGATCATGAAACCTGAGCACACCAACAGCCCCTCATCACAGCTAACACTTCATCATGGCCATGGTCCACAGGAGGCCAGAGAAGAGCAAAAGCCAGATCCAGGCACAAAGCCACCACACAAGGCTTACAAGGAATCACAGAATTCTCCCAGTTGGAAAAGACCTCTGAGATTACCAAGTCCAACCACCAACCCAGGATATCCCACCATGACCACTAGAGCATGTCCTGAAGTGCCACATCTCCATGGTTTTTTAACACCTCCAAGGATGGTGGCTCCACCACCTCCCTGGGCAGCCTGTTCCAGGGCCTGACTATTCTTTCAGAGGTGGAGGCAGGGAGTGTGGATGAGGAACCTGCAGGAGCAGGGCCCAGCATTACCAGGAGCCAACCAAGATGGGAGAGGCTTCATTAACACCTCAAGGTGACAAGGACAGCTTCAAACCCACCCCTTGGGCCTCCTCCCCCAGCCTGGGGTGAGGACATGGGGCACTCCAGGGTGAGGGAGCTGCAATCCCTGTGCCCACTCCTCCTGCTCAAAGCCCCCCAGGGCTGTGGGTGCTGTGCCAGGATCCAGCAGGTGCTGCTTTTATTGCTGCAACCACAAACAAGCCCCCGACAGGGCTGAGCTGAAGGACACCTGTCACCAGAAAGGTGAGCCACAGCCACCAAGCACATGGCTGCAGGAAAGCTCTTCAAAGCCTGTCTTTTGACTCGCACAGCTCCCTGCCTTTTTTCTTCTTTTTTTTTTTTCCTTTTTTTTTTCTTTTTCTTAATTTTATTGTTGTTTTGCCCCTACCAAGCACCTTTCAACAAGTGCCCGGCTCCCAGCTGCTGCTGCTGGCCCTGCTCCAAGGCTGGGGCTGGGATGGGGAAGTCCTGCTGGCTCCTTGCCACCATGGCGAGCACAGCCCAGGCTAAGAGAAGCCCCTGGGCTCCTGTTCCTCATCAACTGGGCTCTTCACCCTGCACTGGGAGCATGTGTGGGTGTGTGGGGAGAGGGACTGTGCTGGGCACCCCCTCCCCGAGCCCCTCAGGAGCAGGATAGGCTGTATCTTCATCATCTGCTGCTGCCCACCATGGGGCTGAGCCCTCACTGGCTTTGTTCTGCTGGGATATCAGGCATCCTGATGGCACTTGTGCTGGGAGGGGAAGATCTCCCCTTGACAGGCAGCCAGGGGGTACAGAGGGAGCAGTGAGAAGGAGCCTCCTGAGTGTCTGGGCAAGAGGGGCTGTGGGCAAGATAAACATGGACAATGCCTGGTGGGCTGTCTCAGGAGGGCCAAGAGGCTGCCCTGCAACCCAAACATGTGGGAAGTACTGAGGGCAGAGCCTGGAGGGTGGATGCTGGAGGGATCTGGCCGGGGGCAGCCCTGGGACAGCAGAAGAATCCAGGCAGGATGGTCTGACCTCTGCCAGATTCACATCCCCACAGCACAGGCAGAGTCACCACACTCCTCTCCCAGGCTGGGAGCAGGGGGGTGCCCAGGAGGGGTGAGAGCAGGGATGGTGAGACAGGGCAGGACCCAGGACTCACGTCTCAGGAAGCGGTTTCGGACCCACTTGTTCTGCTTCCGGGCGTATCTCTTGGTCACCTGCTTCAGGGCCTGGATGCCTTTGAAACAGAGGGAATGAAAAGGAAAAGCTTGATTTTTATTTTAGCAGGTAGGACAATCTGGTCAGGGGCTGCACTGCTCTCAGAATACCCGAGTATCTCTCTGGGCAGATGGAGCCCAGCAGGCCCAGAGGACAGTTTCCCACTGGGGAACCCTTCAATATTTCCTGCCAGTCTCATCCCCCTGTAATCATCTCCTGAGCAGACACAACAAGACCCTCCTGCACCAGACTTGTTTTCAAGCCTTTTATCATTTCTGTGATTTCCTCAGCCTCCACTTGGCACTGAGCCCTCCTCGACACAGAGCTGTGCTGAGGGGCAGAGCAGCTCTCCTGGAGTGACAGACACCCCAGGGTGACACGTGCCATCCAAGAGGGCATCACTACTACTGATTCCTGGTGTCATCTGCCAGATCCCCACATCCCTCCCCACCACCCTGCTGCTGAAGCAGATGCTGAGTTCTGCTGAAGTCCTTCTTTCTAGCCCTGTTCTCCACAGCATTCACACTCCAGCTGTGATCCCACCACCCAGGTCACCAGGGGACCAGATGCTGAGTCACAGTATGTCCAGTACATCTTGCAAGGAGGCCTGGAGGAGGAATTGCTCTGGATGAGCTCAGAGATGCTCTCCAAGCACTTGGGAAAGGAGTCTTTGCCCCCCCTGGGCTGGAAGAAATGGAAAATGCAGAGAGAAAGGTGCAGCTCGACCCCAACAAGACCTGTCCCAAGGTCTGAGCTGGGTTTAGACCCATCACACAGTGTCACCTGGGACTGTGTGGGGCAGAGGGACATGGGACACACAGGGGGCTCCTCTCACCTTTTTCCAGCAGCACAGCACTGGTCTCAGGTGAGCACTTCCCCTCACTGACAAGGTACTCGTGGAACTCTTTGAAGCCAATGGACTGGAAGATGCCATGCTGGTAATCCTGCCTGGAGAACAAGACAGGGGTCAAAGCAACCTCCTTCAGAACAGTGGGAGACCTCAGCCCTCCCATGACTGCTCAGATCTCTGTGTCTCACCCTGTAGGACCCCACAGGTGACACAAGCCATGGAGTGGGGGACAGGAATGGTGCCTTTTAATTTTCACTGAGGGAAGATGTCTCCACTTGGCAGGCTCAACCCAGGCAAAATTAATTCAACACTAAGACCCACAGAAACTCTGCTGTGTGACCAACCCTGGTCAAAGGGTTCTGGAGGATCTGGCTGGTTCAGACTTCTCCACTGATGGTGCCCCCCAGAGCCAAGCACCCATCCCATCTGCAGGAGAGGGTTGGGAGCAGAGAAACATCAACAGCTGCTGCAGGGAGAGCGAGTCCAGGCCCTGTATGGGTCTGGCAGGTGGGACAGGGAGCAGAAAGGGAGCTGGTCCCTCACCCACCCGTTCCTGGCCACCCTCTCCTGGTTGTAGCGGCGGTGGAAGTCGCGCAGCTCGTCCAGCAGCCCTGCAGCCAGCATGGCATCCACCCGCTGCTCCAGCCGCTGGTCCAGAGCTGGGAGGAGGAGAGCAGGACAGGCTCAGCCACCTGGGGCTGTGCCCTCAGGAGGGTCACCACTGGACAAAGTGCTGGGACTTTCCTGGGCACCACCAGCCTGCAGACCCACCTGAGGAAGGCAGACCCAGCAGGTTAGGGGGGAGTTCTCTGACACACCCACTGGTGCCCAAAGAATTGCTGCTTCGGTCAGGGAGGGGGCTGGGGCAGGAGCAGGGGGCTCAGCCCTCACCCCTGTCACCCTGCTCAGCCAGGCAGGACCCGTGCAAAGTCTGCTTCTCACCTGCCTGGTCTGCGTGGAGCCAAAGGATGCAGGAATGTGGGTACTTCAGGGGCCCCCCTAAGGGTCCCCCACCTTCCTCCTGCTGCTGCTGGTGCAAGATTTCACTGTGGGGGATCCCTGTCTCTTCAAACACTTGGAGGCTCCTGCCAGCAGAGACAGACAGAGCTCAGAGGCTGGGCGAGGATGAGCTGTTCCATTTCCCAAGCAGCCCTGGGGGCTCCAGCAAAGGGAACCGCAGACACTCGCTGGGATCCAACCCTCTCATGTGGGAGCAGGGCAGGTTTCTGCCCCCTCCCGTGCCCGGCATCCCGAGCACACCCAGGTCCGGGGGGGTTCCAGACAGTGCAGAGCACAGCGATGGCACCCAAGGAGCCCTGAGCCCAGCCACCCACTCCCGGGACAAGCCCTGCAGGGAACAAGGTTCTGGCTCCAGCCCTGCCCTTCCCAGCCAGGCAGGGCTGCAGGGAAGGACCCAGCGTTGCTGCTGCTGCGAAGCATCCCCAGAGCTCGGCCCTGCCCAGCCAAGGAGGCGGGGGCAGCAGCGCTGGGTGCCCAACCCTCCTGCACCGTGCGAACGGGGTGGGCGGGTTCTGCTCCCCCCGGGCCAGGGCTGGGCTGGGTTGGGCCCCTCAGAGCAGCAAGCCTGGTCTTGCTGCCCGGCTGTTCCCACAGAGCTCAGCTATGTTACTCAGCCAGCAGGGCAACTTGCTCTTTAAATAGCTCCAGATCAACCCTGCTGCTGGGGCACGGCAGAGGGACCAGCCCCCCCGCGCTGCTCCTGGACCCCCAAAGGCAGCTCCAGCTGAGGACTGCGTGGCCAGAGGTGTCTGATCCCAGAGGGGTCCCTCAGTGTTCCCTGAACACCCCGCTCAGAGGTCAGGAGCACCCGCCTGGGATGGGAGAGCCCAGCTTTGCTGCCTTGCCAGGCAGGCAGTTCCCCCGGGAAGGGGAGCAGGGCCCTGGCAGCCCCTGCCCCAGCCCACCTGGCCAGTTTGCGCTTGTCGTGGGGGTGCAGCTTGGCCGCCATCTCCGGGTCCACCTGGCTCAGCAGGCGATGCAGCTCAGCACCATCCAGCTGCTCCAGCTCCACCTTCCTGTCAGTGACCAGCCCGGGGGCCTTGCTGGCCTTCTCCTGTGGGGCACAAGGCAGCTCTGAGTCGAGCCACTCATCCGTGTGGAAGCAAGAAGATCCCCCAGCCCCACGGGGTGAATGAGGGGCTTTTAGTTCTCCTTGCCCCACTCTAGCAGGGGAAGCACCATGCCCTGTCACAGGAAGCCCACCCTGAACATGGAGCTCACCCTTTCCCAAGGGACACGGCAGCCCCCCCACAGTACCTTTGTGTTGATAAGGACCTTCCAGAGCAGGGACTCGATGTAGTAGTTGGTTCCTCCCACAATAATCGGGATCTTGTCTCGGGAAAAGATATCTTCAATGTGCCACAGTCAGGGAGCGTAAGCAGAGACGCCTGGCAGGGAGGGAGGGCTGTGGGAAGCAGTATCCTGGGGTCCAGACCCCACTCTCCCAGCCCCACGGAGCTGGTGAGGCTGCAGGACAGGGTTATAGATGTCCCTCGTCCCTCACTATCCTCTGCTACCTGTGGCAGCTGCCACCAACACCCAGGGACATCCTGGGAGGGCCATCCCCAGGCCAGCACTGGGCATGCAGCAGAGCCCTGCCCTGAGGATGGGCTGCTCTGAGCATAACCTGGGTTAAAAAGAAGCTCCAAGCCCCCTTCACCAACTGTATCTGCTGAAAACTGGAGTTAGTCACAATCTGAGAGCCCAAGGCTGCCACAAACACTGATCCCTCTTGCAGGCCTGGTGCTGGAGAAGGTCAGTCCATACCTGCTCAGCATGAAAGGATATAAGAGGCACAGCTTTGTCCCTGAAATCCACAACTGTGTAGTTAGAGACCAGGGGGTCCACAAAGCTGATCATGTGGTGCCTGCACAGACGCTGCTCCTGGGGAGAAACCTTGTTCGTGATGATGTCCAAGCCCTTGTACACCTGGGGAAGAGAAGAGCCTGTTGCTCACCTCAGTGTCCCATGAAACCCCCCACTAACCCCTCCTCCTCCCCCCATGCACAGCCCCTGCCTGTCCCCATCACTGCCCCCACCTCCGAGGAGCCTGTGAGGGGCGGGGAGCAGTGATGGGGGCAGGCAGGGGCACGTGCCCTGTTCAGGCAAGGCAGCCGGAATCTTGCCAACACGTGCTCCTGCCAGGGCTAAACCACCTCTTGCTGGTGCTTGTCCTGCCCAGGGGAGATGAACTGAGTCCCAGTGCCCGGGACTGCTCTGTGGGTGCTGTGAGGCTCTGCAGAGCTGCAGACAAGCAGGGACCCACACCCCAGGGTACTGACAGCAGGCACGTGGTCACAGTGGGGCACATAAGGCCTTTGTGTCCAGCCCAGCTCCCCGCTGTGCCAGGGACCCAGCGCCCTCCGTGCCAGGCAGTACCCGTGGTCACCAGGTGGATGTGTTCAGCTCTCAGCACCTCTGTTTGGAGCAGTGTCCCAGCTGATGGGAGAAGACTGCAAACATCTGCACTCCTTTTCCTCCACCATCACTCAGAAACCACCCCAGCCAGAGGGCCAGACTTCCAGAAACAAATTTCCCCTTCATGCCCTCTGAGAAGCTGCCAAGTCTCCAGCTGCAGTGTGGCCTCCAGCCACTGCCTGCCCTCCTGCCCTGCTCCCAGACAGCAGGACAAGGTGACACAGAGGTGACCCACAGGCAGAAGGCACAGAGCAGCAGCAAGGGACGATCCAAGGTCAGTGGAGCAGGGAAGCCCCATCCCTGCCTGGAGCAGTCATGGGAGCTGCTGGGGCAGCTGCCCCGGCTGCAGCCCGGCAGCCCCTCCCCGTCTTGCTCAACTCTTGCACTTGCTGCTCCAGAGGCTGAGGGCCAGCACCTGCTCCGGGTCCCTCGGAGGAGAAATCCTGGCCTGGGGGCAGGAAGAGAGGAGGGAGCAGGAGGGTAACCAAATGCTCTTCCTTTCTGCCCTGAGGAAACCCAGCTGGCTGCAGGGAATGGGAGCAGACAGGAGAGGCAGCTCCTGCCAACATGCCCCGTGGCTGCCTGCAGCCTATTGATCCCTTCCCAGCACCCTGCCCAGCCTGAGCTCTCCAGTCGGCACCAAAAGCCTTTGAATTCAGCAAGCTTTGGCTCAGTGCCTTCTTTCCCCCAGCAAGGGCTAGTCCAGCCCTCTAGCTCCTCCAACTCCCACTCGTCTGCCTGAAACCAGTCAATACAGGGAGCTGGCAGGGAGGCTGGGAGGCAGCTCCCAGTGCTCTGCACGGGATTTACAGTTCAGGCTCCAACCCCCCCAGGTTCTCCCGGAGATTAACCACCGGGAGCCTCCCTGAATATCTGGCGACATGAGGAGGAATGTGGTGTGTGTGGGCTGGAGGGGAAACAAAAGCAGCCTTTGACATGCACCCGGCAGAGCCCGAAGAAGGTTTCCACCAGCTGGCTGCCGGCAGGGCCTCGCACCCAGACGTCCTCCTGACACTCATTTCTATTTTCAGCAAGCAGCTCAGATAAGCCTTTGTTGCTTTCTAAGGCCCCAAAACAGATTAGTGGCAGCCTGGAGCAGCAGGGCTCCGAGACACCCAGCACAAGCTGGGGGCTAAAGATGCTTAGTCTTGAGGGCATCCTCCCACCTCTGCCTCCGAGACCCCCCCGGCAGGACAGACAGTGCCTGTTCCCTTTGAAAGGGTGGGGAAACTGAGGCAGGATACACAAATACCAGTGATCCTCAGGAAATGATGCCTGTGAAGACCCTCACCTCGCAGCCCAGGAAGGGAAGGGTCTCCCAAACCCTCGCTCTGCCACCAGTTTCAGGCATAATCCCCAACTCTGTCCCTTTATCAGCATTAGAGGGGGACAAGCCCTGTCCTTGCCCTGGGGGCAGGGAGTGTAGCATGGAAGGTGACTCGTGCAGCACAGGGACCCCAGACACAGCCCAGCCACCTGTGACCAGGAAAAGCAGAAAGATTTCAGAGAGGCCAAGCAGCTGGAGAGGAGCACAGAGGACCCAAGGCAAGCTGGGGTGCAAGAAGAGCACCATTCACTCCCTGCTCTGATCCCTGCCATGAGAAGGATGTCACCAAAGGCTCTTAAGATGTCCTGACTTGACACACCAACTGGCAAATGTGCCCAGTGAACTCCAACAGCCCCTGGAAAAGCATGGCATCAGCACTTCCAGTACAAAACCCAGGAGGGATGGTGGGATTGGGCATGGGACCCTCCTGCAAGCTCTCACCGGGGTCTTCATGCACTCACTGCTCCATTAACAACAAAGAAGTGGGACTGGCTTCTCCTGGGAATAATTTACTCCTTAAGAAAACTCAGTGGGATGACAAACAGCAACAGAAAAGACAAAAAGAAAGATTAAGAGGCCATCAGATTAACCAGAGCTCCCAAACTGCATGCAGGCAGCAGCAAACTCTGTAATTTGAGCACAGAGATCCAACGCTGTAGTGACTAAACCGTCCTGGAAGACAGAGGGGTGCCTGTGTGTGGGAACAGGTGGGCTGGGGGCTCCCCAGCCCCTTCCCCAGCCCGGCTGCAGCCCCAGCAGCTGCCCAAACCCTGCCAGCATTTGTCAGAGCTCGGCAGAGCCCAGGGATGAATGGACAGAGGCACTTATTAGTCGAGAAGGAGCAACGGGATTTGTTTTGTTGGGTTTTTCTGCTTTGTTTTTTTAAAACCCACTGACTCTTCCTCACGGCCACGGCTCTGCGAGGCAGAGGGAATATTGCAGCAGGGAGACAATATTCCCCGGGAACAAAGCCAGCAAGAAAGCAGCCCCAGTTGGCTGGCTGAGCGGGGCACGGGGGTTAGTGGAGCAGGGTGGGGGAGGCGCAGCCGCTGCTCCAGGCGGTGCCTGGGGGGGCAGCCGGGGCTCCCCCCGCCAGCGCGGCTGCGGGCCGGGGGC
>NW_009953724.1:904904-906908 GCF_000747805.2 Chaetura pelagica
CCCGCCAGCGCGGCTGCTGCACGGGATAAAAGTAGCAGGGCTGCTCGGCTTTCGCTCCCCAGTCACGCTAGAATGAGATTAAAAGGAAAGGAGGACAACAGGCACTGGAGCTCGGATGCCATTGGGCGCCTGCAGTCAAGAGTCCTGCCCGCCCCGGCATTCCCATAGTGGGACTTGAAATAACCAGAGCACAAAATCCACGCTTCAAAACAGCCACCGGTGTGAAACGGGGACCCGCAGCACGCCAGGCAGCTCCAGCCAGCCCCCCAGAGCTGCAGCAGGAGCCCCATGTTCACAGGATCGCCCCAGCTCACAGCCCTTCCCCTGATACTCAACCCCTCACGTGAACGTTTTGCCCCTGCCGGGTTTTGTCAGTTCAGCTCAGACCTCAAAAACACCTTCCCCGAGATCTGAGGGCAAACAGGCCATAAAATTAAAGCTTTCCGATCGCTTGTTCTAAATTCAAGTGAGCTTTTAAATTTAGCTCTCGGGGATACAAATAGCAACCGGCACCGGCAGCTGCACTGCAGGGAACCAGGAGGCAGGACAGCAAGAGGGGATGTGTGAACTGCACAGCAAGAGGGGATGTGTGAACTGCACAGCAAGAGGGGATGTGTGAACTGCACAGCCAGGCTAAGGGTGTTGTTGGCAAATAACACCATCTTAAAAAGCACGATAAATACGTTAAACATCAGACTTGAAGGAAAGAGTAAAAGAAGTGTTGATTAGGAAGGAAAACATTTTGTTAAACAACAACAAAACCCCTGCGGTGGCTGAAACCTCCATCTCCTCGCAAAGCTCTTGTGGCCAAACACAATTAAGCGCCAAAAACCCCTCCTGGGTGTTCACTGACCCTGCCTGCACAACCCAGACTTTCCACACTGCCACTCGCAGTAAGTGAGGAGACCACAGACAGTGCCAGTGGCAAGCAGCAACTGTAATTTCAAATATTCCTTCCCATATCCCATCAGTGCCCCTTTGCTGGGGGACAGGGAAGCGCTGGCCTGTGCTCCAGCCTCAGGCTGTGTCCATTCAACAGCCCCGGGAAGGAGGGAGGGCAGCGGGCAGTGCTGCTGCCCTGCGGGGTGTCCCCGGGGGGACGTGAAGCACAAGCAGGGACTGTCCCAGACCCAGGCACCCCCAGGCTCAGGGCACCCCCAGACCCAGGGCACCCCCAGGACGCAGGGCACCCCTAGACCCAGGCACCCCCAGGCTCAGGGCACCCCCAGACTCAGGGCACCCCCAGGCTCAGGCACCCCCAGGCTCAGGGCACCCCCAGACTCAGGGCACCCCCAGGCTCAGGCACCCCCAGGCTCAGGGCACCCCCAGACTCAGGGCACCCCCAGGCTCAGGCACCCCCAGGCTCAGGGCACCCCCAGACTCAGGGCACCCCCAGGCTCAGGCACCCCCAGGCTCAGGGCACCCCCAGACTCAGGGCACCCCCAGGCTCAGGCACCCCCAGGCTCAGGGCACCCCCAGACTCAGGGCACCCCCAGGCTCAGGCACCCCCAGGCTCAGGGCACCCCCAGACTCAGGGCACCCCCAGGCTCAGGCACCCCCAGGCTCAGGGCACCCCCAGACCCAGGGCACCCCAGACTCACACCACGGCCCGTGCTGTGCCCACAACCCAAGCTCCAAGTCAGCAGATCCGTGTGGCCAGAGCCATCCCGGGTATCACTTACCCCCGACCACTCCTGCCCTCCCCCAGCTGCCCCTCTCAGCTCCACCCAGCTCTTCCCTGGTCAAAATCAACCCCCCCTTGCTTTGCTTTCCATCCAAAAGATTAAATCATTGCTGCGAGGCAGGTTGGATGTCCCAGCTCTGTCCTTCTGCTCCCGAGAGCAGGAGGGGAGGCTGTTCCCCGGGCCGCGGCAGCAGGGCCCGCCCAGGCCCATCCAGCCCCCAGGAGCCCCGGGGGAGCCCGGCCCCGCGGGGTTGGGCCTCTCCGAGCCCCGAGCAGGCCCGGCCACCCCCCGGGATCAGCCCAGGCCGCCCCCGCCACCC
>NW_009953724.1:907840-910699 GCF_000747805.2 Chaetura pelagica
AGGGCGACCGCGGCGCTGTGCCAGCCCGGGGCCGGCTGACACTGCCCCCTGCAACCGGGGGTGGGAAGGCAGAGGTGGGTTTGGGGGGAGGGTGGTCGCAGAGGGAAGGGGGAGAGCCCGGGGGGAGGGAGCAGGGCAAGGAGTGCTAAAAAAATAACTCTTGTCAGGCCTGGAAATGCAGGATTGTGATGGTTACGGTCGAGACTCGCAAATTGCAGCACCGAACAAGTGAGGGGGAAAAGCCCTGCGTGTTTATTTTGTTCACTTCATAGCACTGTCAGTCAGCTTTGCTCATCCTCCCCCGTGGCAACACGAGGGGAGAGATCTGCTTGAGTACCCAGGGAAGTTTCAGGTAGGTATATATTTATATGTGAGGGCTTTCGGCAGGAGAACTCAAAAGTAGGTGCAAAACTGCAGCTGTTTCCTCACTTTGGTTTGAGACCAACTCCACTTCTCCCTGAGGATGCTCTCAGCTCAACCCACAGGACCTGAACATCATTGCCAAGAGAGAAAAAACCAGGATTCTCAACACCCCCTGGGCCTTCAGCACAGAAGGAAAGAGCACACCTGACCGGGAGGGTCACCTTGAGCTGAAAACAGGACACCAGGCTGCAAGGCCCAGGGTACACACAACGAAAACAAAGGTTGGAGGGACTCGGTGCATCTGGGCTTTGTTTGCTGCGCATGGGCGAGGAGGTGTCAGATTTAGGTCACCCTGCTCCCTGTTTAAGCCTTGGTTCCTGTGAGCACCTTTTAATGCAGCTCTAAAAGGCTTTGCCACAGCCTGATGCAACACGCAGAAAGTGTGAGGCTGAAGGGAAGGGGCAGTGAGGAGCTTCTTGCAGAGCCTTGGCTGTTCCAGGCTGACTTCCCCGGGGGCGACTGAGTATCTGCAGCAGCTTCTGACTCCTGTAACAGGATCCCACCCCCCCTCCCCCTGCATTCAGAGTGAGACTTTTGCCACCAGCAGGGAGGGAACCCAAAAGCTCTGGGTTCAAGGATGGCAGGGAGAGCTCACATCTCTTATCATTTCATCCACTTGGCAGATCTGGGTAGGGGAAGTTCTCCAATGGCCCTTGGAGCCTGGGGATTGCATTCCCCCCTGCCCCTCTAGGGTTTCTGCCAACCACAGCCCTGGGGGCAACAATCCCCCACACCGACTGCCCCGAGCCCCATTAGGAGGGTTTATAGTTACACCAAAGCCTTCTCCAAGCCCAATATGGGCTCCCTGCCCCTCCTTGCCAACAAAGCCACTTAAAAGGAGGAAAAATAATCCAGGTGATTTGTTTCCCTGGCCCCACTGCCTTCCCTTCTGTTTCCATTGCTGGGAGAAAGCCAGGACAAAGAGCTCAGTCTTACCAGCAGCAAGGCAGCCAAGCCCTGGTGTAAATTATATTCATTGCTGTTCACGTTCATTTTGGGGCCAGGACACCCCAAAATATGGCAGCCAGGCCAGTCCCCCCAGGAGCATCACAGCACAATGGAAACCCACAGCTACCTGCATGGAAAAAGCCAACCCAGGCTGTTGCAAACTCATTTATTTATGAAGTGTGAGGTAATGAAGAAAGTGCTAAATCCAACCACAGTGTTAACTCTAACGGTTCTCAGCAGGGACCCAAGGGTGCTGTCCTGTGGGGTCACCCCTGCCAGCACCCCAAGAAGGGGACAGGGGCCTCTGCCACCCATGTACCCCACTGTAGGCTGGGCAGCAGGATGGCACAGGCAGGGGGAAGCCTCAAAGGCAGCACAACCCCCCCAACCTGCCCCCTCCAGCAAGGCTCCCTGCAAAGCCCAAAGCTTCACTGGGGCTTCTGAGTGGCTGGTGGTGAGGGAGGTGCTCACAAGGGTGGAAAAAGGGGTGACAACGATACTCACAAGGATGGGAAAGGGGGAAATCCCCCATTATTGCAAATAGGTGGTTTGGAGACCTGCAAGAGGGGGGAAACCAGCCTCCAGGAGGACTCAGCTCAAGGGTCCAGTAGGAACCAGCCCCTTCCTGATCTCCCTAAAGTGCAGCAGGACTGAGCCCTCCCCCACAGCAGGAAACCCCCTCCCCACGCCCCAAGAAACAAAAAGGTTTTATATATATATATATAAAAAAAGCAAACTCTTTACCAATACTTCTCAAAAAAGTGGTACAAAAATACAGTATAAAAACAGCCTCCAGTATAAGACTCGCAGTTACAGCAGCAGTTTCTAGAACATAAAACCCAAGACAAGCTACTGCATGAAGTGGTAAGAAAGTGAGGTACGGTCCAGCCGAGCAAGGGGATCACCCACGGGTGCTGTTAACCCCCGTGGGAGAGATCCTGCCATCACCAACTCCATGGGGATCCATCCACAGACAAGCCCCGTGGTGGTCTCTCTGCATCTGCTTCCCTGAGCTGAAGCAGATCATGGTTGCTTGGGATTTTCAGGGTGAGAGGGATGTCCTGGGGCAGCTCCTAGTGATGCTGTCGGTGGCAAACAGGGGTGTGGGGGAAGGGGGGGGTAGAGTTGAGCCCACAAATAGAAGCAGTCACTTGAGAAAGCTTCATAGGAGGGACAGGGGAAATTCTGCAACCCCTGGTGCCAAGAAGCCAGCCCCAGGAAGGTGATGCCATGGGGGGGGGGACCCACTGTGGCCCCATTCCCACAGCAGGGACCCCCAGCACAGCCACCCCACACGCAGCGACCACCCTGTGCTCCAGCCCCCAGGGAGCAACAGTTCAACAACCAACCAACAAATAAAAAAAAAAAAAACAAACCCATAAAAATGTGCAAATTGAGTGGAAGCCAGGAGGTGGTGGGGCCCAGGGTGGGGTCTGGGGGCACTTTTGGGGTGCTAGTGCCCCTTGAGGTGAGCAATCCTTTTGAGCA
>NW_009953724.1:910719-911754 GCF_000747805.2 Chaetura pelagica
GCGCAGCTGCCGCTTCTCGGCCGCCATCCTCCTCTCGGTGCTGATGAGCGACTGCAGGTACTCTGAGGATTTGCTCAGGATCACCACCTTGGGGGTCTTGGGGCAGCTGGCAAGCCCGGGCACCTGGTCCCTCAGGGCCAGGAAGCGGGAGCGCAGGTCGTTGCGCCGCTTGCGCTCCAGGTAGTTGTGGTTTTTCCTCTTGGCCACGTCCTCGTTGTCGGAGCTGGGGCTGCTGCCGGTCTTTGCCAGGCCGGGCTCGGGCAGGGTGACAGCAGGGGCGGGGTCTGCTGGTGGCTCCTCCTCGTGCTGCTGGGGTGGCTGTGGCTGGGGACAGGGCTCGGGTGGGGAGCGGGCGGCGTAGTTGTGCTGCTGCTGGTGGACGGAGATGTGGAAGTGTTTCATGCAGGGGTCCAGGGGGTCGGCGCGCAGCGTGATGGTCACCGGCTTCCTCAGGCTGAGGGGCTGTCTCTTCTCCACCATCACCACGTCGATCTCTTCACCTTCTGCTCAAAATGGACGTGGCAAAGAAACAAGACACAGTCGCCATCAGTTGGGAGTCACTCATCACCCCTCTGGGGCTCCCCACGTGAGCCCGTCGCTGCCATCCCACTCAGGTTTGCTCGTGGCCTGCAAAGCCACTGTGTGACCTCCAGAAGGGGTTGGGTGGTGCAAATGCTCTTCCAACACCACCACGAGGAAAGGAGCTTTCCCACCACATTTGGATGCCTAGTTTTGGGATGGGGCTTTACTCCTGCCTCACTTCAGCACCAGGAGAAACATCTCCAGGATAAAGGATTACGGGGCAAGAAACACCCAAGCACAAGGGAGGGGAGAGGAGCAGGATGCTGGGGCAGCCTCACTCCAAAGTTCATCCCTGTCGGGTGCTTTCATGGCCCATTGGAATTGTAAATGAGGGAGGTGGGGGCAGAGCTGCCCTTTGTTCCCCTTGGCTGCTGCTTCCCACTTCGGTGGCTTGTTACTTTTCACAAGTGATAAACCCCATTCAGCCCAGGCTTCCCGGGGACAGAAGGGACA
>NW_009953724.1:911766-912062 GCF_000747805.2 Chaetura pelagica
CATTTTAGAATGGGATGAAAGGAGAGGCCAAGGGGTCCCTCGGTGACCCTCGAAGGCAGCCCAGGCGTCAGCAGGGGGAGGTTAACAGAGCTGTGAACAGAGAGACCTAAATTAAGCACGACTGGACCCAAAGCACCCTGCTCGTTGTCACTGCAGCTTGTCCTGGTCCAGCAAAGCCCAGAGGCACGATGCTGGCCCTTGGGGACAGGGCGGTGAGCTGGCTGCTGCCACCGCTCTCCCTTTTGGGACGCACTTCCCCCTTTCAGGCTGGGGGGGACACAGAGCCGAGAGGTCTG
>NW_009953724.1:913115-913317 GCF_000747805.2 Chaetura pelagica
GGGCGCTCCCTAGAGGCTCCGGGCACGCACGGACACGCGTGGCCCCCCCGCCGGGCTCCCCGAGGGTTGCAGCAAGGCTGGGGGGGTGACTGGGGAGGGGGGAACCCGCGCCTCGACCCCTTACCAGAATCGCTTTGGCCCTCGGATCCCGAGGACGCGGGGATCTTGCTCTCGGCCAGCGGGCAAAGGAAGACGGCGGAGG
>NW_009953724.1:913403-915382 GCF_000747805.2 Chaetura pelagica
GCGAAGGAGGGTTTGTGGGGGGTGACCCTCTGCGTGCCCGCGCTAAGTTTCTCTGTCATCGCTTTCTCCAACCTCTCCCGGGCTGAAAACCCGCTCCACATGCAATCCTTAAGGATGAAAGCGCTCAGGTTCCCGAAGATTTCCCCCGTCCCGATGAGATACTCCGGCTCTTCCCCGGGCAGGCAGCAGCAGGAGAGCCAGCCCGAGCGCTCCTCCGCCCCCGAGCAGCAGGCTTTTTCCCCGGGGGTCCCCAGAGGGAAAAGGGGGGGCGTGGGGACCAGCTCGAACTTCTTCCAGATGTCCTCGCTGGGAGCCGTGGAGCGGTGGAAATCCTCCTGGGCGTCATGGTCGTAGAAGTAGTGTTGGTACGAGTCCAACTCCATCTCTGCATCAGCGGGACGAAGGTGAAGGGGGGGCAGAAAGGAAAAAAAGGGGGCACCCCCAAGCCGGATTTGAAGCCGCACTCAGGAAAGAGGCACCCCCAGCCTCATGGAGGCAAAGGGGAAGCCCCCTCACCCCCTGATGCCCCCCGCCCGGCGCTGCGGGTCGCGGCGGCACCAGCCACCGAGCCGGGACCGCCGGGGCATTGTTCCCCCCCTGCTCTTATACCCTGTTCTGTGGGAACCAAGCCCCGCCCGCCCGCCAATCGCTGGGCTGTGATTTGCATACTGGGCGGGATCCTGTCACGTTCCCCGCCCCCCCGGGGGGGCACGGGATGGGGGTGCCACTGCAACCCCCCCGGGTTTCTCCGTCCTGCTCACGGGGATGCTAAGGAGGTTATGAACCAGTTCTGGGGGACCCTCGCTGCCCCCATCCCGAGTGTCCCACCAGCTCCCGGTGCCACCCTCAGCCCATTAGAAAGGTCAGGGTTTGGGGAAACCCCCCCTTGAGGGTGTCCTGCAAGGAGAATTTTGGCTGAGGACACCCAGGCCAAGCCCAGCTGTGCCACCAGCCCGGGGACATTCAGCTGAGCACAACAGGACAACAAATTGAAGTGGGGACAAGTCACAGGGAGGCATTACCTGCTGGCAGAGACCACCCCCAGGTGCCCTCTCCCACCCCCCTCCCCTTTGCCTGGCCGTCCCCCCACTTCCCATTGGGCTCCCGAGCTCACCTGCACGTGGCCCCATCGCTGCTGCCCAAAGTCAACTTTGTCCATGTGGCTCCTGGCACACCCAGCCTGGGGATGTGGGGAGATGTGCTTGGTCCCCAGGGACCTGGGTGAGCCCAGCAGGATGTCACATCTCTCCCCTGCCAAGGTCCTTCTAGGAAGTGCAATAAATGTTGTGAAAACACGACGAGGCTTCCACCCCGTGCACTAACGACCGTGGCATCACTGCACTCACATGTGCTGTTACAGGGTCCACTGGGGAGGAGCAGAATCCCCCCCAGCAGCGTGTGCCCACCCACTGCAGCCCCACAACCCTCTGCTTGCAACCCAGCATGGTCAGGGACACGGGATCTGCCCCAGTCGGGGGACCTGGGAGCTGGAGGCAGGTCCTGGGCAGGTCCCCAGGCTGTGGTGTCATCCCTGTGGGGAACCATCTGCCCCAGCCCAGCGACCAGCACAGCACAGAATCACTCCCAGTCTGGGTTGGTTTGGAAGGGACCTTCAAGATCATCCAGTCCCACCCCCCTGCATGGGCAGGGACACCTCCCACCAGCCCAGGCTGCTCCAAGCCCCATCCAACCTGCCCTTCAACACTGCCAGGGATGGGGCAGCCACAGCTTCCCTGGACAACCTGGGCCAGGCTCTCATCACTCTCATAGGAAAAAATGTCTTCATCAAATCCTGCATGAACCAGTACAGTCCAGTACAGTCCAGCCCAGACCAGTACATCCCAGTCCGACTCTTCCCAGCACAGCCCACTATGATCCCGCATGGAGCAGCACAACCCAGGACAATACAGCCCAGCCCAGTGAAACCCAGTGCAGCCCAGTGTAGTCCCGCATGAACCAGCATATCCCAGCGCTGCCCA
>NW_009953724.1:915461-916416 GCF_000747805.2 Chaetura pelagica
CCCGCCCGGCCCGCCTGAGCGGCGGCGCGGAGGGGAGCAGCGAGGGGGATGGTGCTGCCCGCCGCGCTCAGCCCCGTGCCTCAGTTTCCCCGTTGCCGAGCCGGAAAAGGGCATGAGGGGGGCAGGGGAGCAGGGCTGGCAGCAGACCCTGGGATGGCAGCTGTCCCCAGAGTCACCGAGCCTGTGGGCTTTACAGCGTGCTCAGAGCATCCCAGTCCCACCCCCTTCCCCCGGGGCTGAGGCAGAAGCTCCGGGACCCTCACAACTCTGGGGAGCCCGGGCTGATGTTTCCTTTGTGCTCCCATCTGAGTTTGCAGGGTTCTCCATCCTGGGCATGTCCCCGGGGTATCCCCAGCCAGGTTAGGAGCCCTGAGTTTGTCCTTGCTGTGTTCCCAGCTCCTCCCGACCCAGGGCTGCTCCAGCCCTTTGCCCTCCCTGGGCAGGCTGGGGAAGCCCTCACTTTCTCTTTAGGAAACAAATTGGCCCATCCTTCTTAGCTGTTAAGGGCAGGAGCTGAGCTGCTGCAGGGGCTGCGGAGGCTCATCCTGCACTGGGGACAGCAGGGACAGAGTCACAGCTGGGGACACAGCTGGCACTGCCCGGGATTTGCCTGCTCCAACACCAACACATCCCTGGGCACAGGAGCAAAGGCTCCTACAACCCACAGCCCTTGGCCATGTCTCCTTCCCCCTCCCCACTGGCCTCTCCGGCTTTTCCCAGGGTGAGGCAGGAACTCATCCCGGCTTCAAGGGGCTCCGGATGCTTTGAAGGTGCAAAAAGCACCTCTGGAAAGGGCTGGAGGGGCCGTGCAGCCCTTTCATCCCGGGGCTCTCCAGGCACTCAGCAAACAGGAGCTGAGAGCCTCTCCAGTGCCCACGCCAGCTGCACAAACAGGGTGAGTGGCTCAGGAACTGCCTGTGCCAGCTGCCTGCGACTGGGGGGCACAGCGAGGGGA
>NW_009953724.1:916448-919542 GCF_000747805.2 Chaetura pelagica
ACCACGCCCCCCCAGCTTGGGCCCGCCCCCGCGGGCCCTGCCACGACCTGTCTGGCTGCTGGCACAGCTCCAGGCAGCTCCCGGGGCTCCCGTGCCCTTTGGATCCTCACTGACAGCAGGGCTGGACTTTGAAGCCCTTCCCCACGGTGGACAGCCACCCCCAGCCTGATGGGTGTCCCTGACTGGTGACCCTGGGACATCTCGACCCTGGCTTCTGCCCCCAGCTGTCCCTGTCCCCAGGGCTGCAGCCTTTGAGCCACCCTGCCAGCCCTGCCGGGGTCCCAGGTCCCCATACCAAGAGATCCCAGCCCTACCTGGTCCCCCTCAGACTTGTGACCCCAGGATCCCAAGCAGGAGAGGTGCAGGCAGGGCAGGGTGGCTGCCACGTGTTGCCATGCAATGTGTCCCCTTTGTCCCCATGAAGCTGTTGGCAGCCACAGGGGCTGGCTGGGCCCTTGCGAAACCAAGTCCCTGAGGGATAGAGGAGCACCACAAAGTGCTGCCTGACCATACGGGGCAGGGGACAGTGCTCACAGCCCCAGGGCCACACCAACCCCAGCTCCCTGGGGGTGCAGCCACACCCTCTGACCTTAGCAGGCAGTGAAGTCCAGAGAAGTGGGAGAAAAACACCCCATCAACTCCAGCTCTGCCACCTCTTCATTTTCCCTGCACCCATTTTGCCCCTGCCCAATGCCAGGAGGTGCCCGGAGCCCTGGGAAAGCTCTGTGGTGTGCAGGAAGGGCTGTCCCCAAGCTGGGGAACCACGCCAAGACTGGCACACAGTCCCAA
This sequence comes from Chaetura pelagica, assembly GCF_000747805.2. Taxonomy (NCBI): domain Eukaryota; kingdom Metazoa; phylum Chordata; class Aves; order Apodiformes; family Apodidae; genus Chaetura; species Chaetura pelagica. The sequence goes on from NW_009953724.1 coordinate 917,238, forward strand.
ACAGCTCTGGAACCCACTCACTGCCCTTGCCCCCAGGGCTGTGCTCCCCAGCCCGGTGAGGTGTCTGGTTTCGGGTGCTCTCACACTTGCTCAGTTCCTGCTCCATGACAGCAGGGAGGTGTGGTTGGCAGGCAGGATGGCACAGCCATCATCCCCTGGAGCAGTCCCCACCTCTCTCCCCGGAGCTGAACCATGTCCCCAGAGCCAGTGTTTGGGTCCCAGCCCCTAAAGAGTCACCCCCAGAGCCAAGGGTGACCCTGGGAGTGGCCCAGCCACAGCCACCTGTGGGTCCCTGGGGACCCCAAGCCCGGTGGGAGCAGCTGCACCAACATCCTCACTGGGATCAGCCCTTGGTGGCTCATTTATTGCCCTGAAGATCCCCCAGAGCATCTGCTGGAGATGAAGGTCTAAAATCCCCCAACGGAAATTGTGCAATACCAGACTTGGGGGAGAAAATCCTCATAATCCAGGCAAATCCTGCTCTTTCTACTTCTCCTACTTCACATGTAGGGCAGGGTTACACCTACCTGCGGTTGTTCTGCACAATCTCCAGCACAAAGGGCGGCTCATTGTTCCCCTAAAACCGTTTGCCCAGGAGGTAAGACAGGAATGCCAAAAGCATCAGGAGCTGAGGAGCCCCTGGGACAAAGGGAGTAGAGCAACAGTGCCAGGGCCAAACACAACAGGGAGCTGAGGACAAGATTTTCCCGTCTTGGGGGGCTGGCAAGTGCCACTATGGGGGTCCCCTCTGCTCTGCTTTCCCTGTGCTGAAGGAAACACCAAGTCTGAATGATGTTGACCCAAACTTTCCTCCCTTGCAGATCCCTGCTCACGTGTCAGGGGGACAGAGCACTTTGGGGTACCCAAATCTGTGCTTTGGGGGTGGCCCAGGCTTGGGCTCAGGCAGTGACACAGTCTTGTGTGGATGTCCCCAGTGGCTACACTGATGCTGCCTGGAGATGTGGTCACCCCCAGCAGGGCACACTGCTCTGAACCTGCCCCTGGAGCCAGCAGTGAGCCACCCACAGCCACACAGCAAGGCCACAGCCTCCTCTTGGCCACCTGGCACAGCACAGACCCCAAGACCCCTGGAACCCCAAAGCCAAGACCCCTTAAGCTGTTTGTGCTGTTCATTTCAGGGCCATGATCATTGTCCCAGTCTCCCAAGCTCTGAAGCACAGGGAGGGCAGAGCCCGGCCAACTCGTTACACAAATGTGCCGGCAGACATACAAGCCCATCTCTGACATGATGCCCCTTTCTTCCTGGGGCACCCAGGAGGGCTTCCAGCTCTCAGCAGGGTGTCTGCTGGGGCTTCCTGGTGCCACCAGAGCCAGCAGGGCCAGGAGCCCGAGGCAGGTCGTTGCCAAACCGGCTGAGCGGGTGGCACTGCCTGCCCATACATCATCACCAAACAAATTGGGACAGCTTGAAGCCTGGCATGCCCCCCCCCCTCCCTGGTGGGGGACCTCCCAGAGTACCCAGGGGCTGTGACATGTGGCAGTGCCCGGGAAACCCACCGCAGACGTTGTGCAAGGGGCTGGAAACCCTGAGTCAACAGTGACACCCGCTCAGCGCTCCTGAAACAGGGAAGTGTCCAGAGCTGCTGTGCCACTGCTGTGTCACCACTGCCACCCCTGTGCCACTGCTCCACGCCAGGAGACACCTGCACCACTTGTCCCCAGTGCCCACCCAGGTTCTGCTGCATCCCGGGTCCCTGCTCATCCTCCCTGCCTGTCCCTGTCCCCATGTAAGGGCAGCTCCAAGTCCAGCTCCAGGTGGCAACCAGGCAGTGGCACTGGGTGCCACGCTGGCCCCGCTAGGCAGCCCCATCTCGTGGCACATCTCAAGGCCATCAACAAGCCTGGTGGCCTGAGCTGAGTGGAGTTGGTGGCTGTCACTGTGGTGGGGGCAGAAAGGGGAGGGATGAAGGGCTGGGATGGAGAGAAGATATGGAGTGGGATGGTGAGAGATGGGGGAATTGAGGGATGGGAATGGAGGGAAGGGATGGACTGGGAGGGGATGAGGGTTGGGAATGGAGGGGGAATTGTGGGATGGGGATGAGGGATGAAGGTTTGTGGGATGAGGGGTTGGGGAGGGAGGGAGGGATGGAGGAAGGATGGAGTGTGGGGATGATGGATGGGGTGGAGGGTTGAGGGAATGGAGGGATGAGGAACGGGAGAGGATAATGATGATAAGAGGACGAAGGCTGGGGATGGAGGGATGAGAACTGGAGGAAGAGCAGAACCGGAGAGGGAGGCCGGCGGGAAGGGGCTGGGGGCTGCAGGAAGGGCCGGGGCAAGAGGA
>NW_009953724.1:920803-924644 GCF_000747805.2 Chaetura pelagica
GCTGTGGGTGGTGCGGGGACCCATCCCGCGTGGCAGTCGGTCCGAGGGCTGCGGGTTTTTCCCCGGCGCGGAGCTGTGCGGTCGCTCCGTGCCTCGGGTGAGATAAACGGGCTCGTGGTGTCCGTCTGTCCTGCGGGGCACGGGATCCGTCCCACGAACCCGCAGCGTTCCAGGTCGGTGTGAGCTGGGGAGGGAGAATTGCCCGTGAGGCATCGTCCTGCCTGCTGTGGGGTTGTGGGGAGATGTGGTGTGGGAAGAAGGTGGTGGGGCAGTGCTGGGGAGGACTGGGTCACCGTGTCTGAGATCCCACTGAGTGAAAGGGAGAGGCTGAGGGATCCATCCCCTGCCCCAACGGGGGTCCCAGTGTAGTTGGGAAGGTCCTGAGGAGCTCAGGAAGGGCAGCTGGGGGCACAGGGGTTTGTGTGTCCTCACACAAGGTCTTTTCCTGACAGCTGGACCCTTTCTATGCCTCCATCATCCTGTTTGTGGGGCGAGCCTGGGATGCCATCACAGACCCCATGGTGGGCTTCTTCATCAGCAAAACATCATGGACCCGCTTTGGCCGCCTGATGCCCTGGTAAGAGCTGCCTGTATCACCTCCCATCCCTGCCTGACGTGTCACAGAACTTCCAGTCAGCTTCAGGTGTCCCTTGGCAGGAGGTGTGCAGGGCAGGACGTGCTGATGCCCTGTCTCACCCAGCTGAGATGCCAGGTGCCCCAAAAAGCCCAAAATGCTGCTGAGAGCTGGGGCTTCGAGTCTGTCCTTGTTACTTTGACCTGTCCCAAGTCATCCCCATGTGAACTGTGCCTGGCTGTCCCGGGTGTCACTGCACCTGCCCCAGTGCCACGCTCCTGGGATGGACTTTGTTCACATACTGGTTGCAGAGCACTGGCTGGTGGCAGGGCCACGTTGCCAGCAGACAGAGCAGGTGGCATTATCCCCACGGGAAGGAGGGACAGGGGTGTGTAGGGTGGTGGGGTGCCAGCTGACAGTCACGAGGGTGCTCCTCTGGCAGGAAAACAGCTGTCATGGATCTGTTTGTGGGGCGAGCCTGGGATGCCATCACAGACCCCATGGTGGGCTTCTTCATCAGCAAAACATCATGGACCCGCTTTGGCCGCCTGATGCCCTGGTAAGAGCTGCCTGTATCACCTCCCATCCCTGCCTGACGTGTCACAGAACTTCCAGTCAGCTTCAGGTGTCCCTTGGCAGGAGGTGTGCAGGGCAGGACGTGCTGATGCCCTGTCTCACCCAGCTGAGATGCCAGGTGCCCCAAAAAGCCCAAAATGCTGCTGAGAGCTGGGGCTTCGAGTCTGTCCTTGTTACTTTGACCTGTCCCAAGTCATCCCCATGTGAACTGTGCCTGGCTGTCCCGGGTGTCACTGCACCTGCCCCAGTGCCACGCTCCTGGGATGGACTTTGTTCACATACTGGTTGCAGAGCACTGGCTGGTGGCAGGGCCACGTTGCCAGCAGACAGAGCAGGTGGCATTATCCCCACGGGAAGGAGGGACAGGGGTGTGTAGGGTGGTGGGGTGCCAGCTGACAGTCACGAGGGTGCTCCTCTGGCAGGAAAACAGCTGTCATGGATCTGGGAGCCTGCACGTGGGTGCTTCTGCCCTCGGGGTGCCCAAGGGAGTCCAAGCAGATGGGACAGGGCTGGCCAACCCCCAAAGGACTTGTGCCTGCACCCAGGGTAGATTTAGGACATCTGTGAACACCTGCCTCGGTGTGGGACACGGAGTGTAGGAGGCTGCTAATGCCAAAGGGTGGGCGTGGTGGTGTGTGTGTCCTGTGCTAAAATAACCCGCGTTCTGCGAGGCTGGAACACAATGCAGCGTGGGGTGTGTGTGTGGAATTAGAGGGAAACAGTTCTCTTCCCCCCCCCAGATTATACCCTCTGCTTCCGGACTTCCCTGGAATAGCTGTGGGCAGCAGCAGTTGGTGCTGTGCAAGCCAAGCTCTGCTCGTGGCCTGAAATAGCTTCTCTGCAGCCGCGCGTGTGGCGGGGTCTGGGGTCTGGAGATTAGAAAAGGGGCTGTGTGGGCAGGGAGAGCCCCGAGCTGGGCTGGCTGCTCTGCTCCCTGTAATCTGGAGGCAGGGGGTGGGGATGGGGCTGCCGCATTCCTCCCAACGGCTCCTGCTTTGTTAAAATTAGCCAGAGCTTTCAACTTGTGCTGGGCCCCTCGGCAGCGCCAGGGCAGCCGCTTGTGAGGAGATTGTTCCTGTTGATCGTGGCTCAAGGGCAACTTGCTGAGGCCAAATTGGATGGACTTGAGCTGAGTTAAAGCCTCCCAACCTTGGGGTTCCTGGGCCGTGGTGGGGCTGCAGGGCTGCTTGCTGCTGCCTTGGCTTCTCCTGCGTGTAGAGCCTGTGGGGTGGTCTCAGAAGCTGCTGCCTGACCCCGTTCCCCCGACCCTGGGATCCTGTGGTCGAGGGTTCATTGCCCAAAGCTGCTGAAGGGCCTGGTCTGTGAGGCTGAACCCCAGCTGTGGTGGCTCCAGCTCAAAGCTTGGGGCTGCTCCAGTCCCTTGGAAGGCAGAGGAGACCTTTGTGCAGGGCCATCACCTCTCTCCCTTTCCTTTCCTTCTTTCTGAAACACTTTTTGGCCCATTTTATCCCAGCAGCCCATCCCACTGCCTTCCTCCCTCAGCCTCGGGGACGCAGCCCTGAGCTGTGTCCTCATCTCCTTCACCACCTTGGGCTTCCCGGTGCCCAAACTCTTCCTTGATGTGCCCGTGACTGTCAAGAGCCTTCAGCTTTGACCTTGCCCCCCTCCCCGGGGGCAGCAGCCGTTTGCTAAACGGTTAAACCGCGGGGCTGGGGAGGGGTGTGTGAGGAGGCACAAAGGAACACACCATCCAGCCGGGGCCAATAAGCGGGCGAGCACGTCACGGCAGCCTCCTCCGAGCCTCTTAATCACCTCAGCCTCGGTCAGGGGTAACTCCAAGTCAAACTTCTTCTGCCATTGCAGAAGCTGCCAGTCAACCCCGGTCCCAGAGGTGCTGGCCAGGGACCCGGAGGGAACTGGCACATCCAGCCCGGGGTGACGTGGTTCCCGCCCGTGCTCACGCAGCGCTGACTCATTTCAAAATTTTTCCCCTGGCTCCCTTTCTGGAGTGATAAGAGGGTTGGAGAGGAGTGGCTGGAGCTGCTCACCCCTCTCCTCCCCCTCCGGGCTGACGTGCCTGCCGAAAAATGTGCATGTGTTGGGTCCTGTGCAGAGCCTGCTCACCATCCATGGAGATTTGGTTTCTCGTTTCTTCCCCTTCCGGCAGCTTTAAATTTAAACCCTGCGTCCTGTACGTCAGCCTGGGTGGAAAGATTTCACTGTGCCCTGGCAGCCCAGGGCCAGTCCTGGCTCTGTCCTGTGTCCAAGCTCTCCTGGTTCCAGCCCAGAACTGTCCAGCAGCTTGGGGAGCACAGGGTGGTTGCAGATCCCTCCTCCCACCCCCCAAAAAAAGAAATAATAGTGGGTCTCTTCAGCAGGTGTGGGTGCAGCCTCAACACCCACCTCAAATCCCTCCAGGAGGAGAAATTCCTCCTGTGCTTTTCCAAGTGCTGAGGGGGATCCAGGTGCTTGTGGTGTCCTTGGGGTGCTGGTGCAAGGCAAGAGCTGCTCCCTGCCTGGGCTGCAGCAGGGCAAGGTTTGGGAGCTGAGCTGGGTGAGCAGTGCTCTGGGTGGCTTCCCACTGCCATTGGCTTCAGTGGCTGGTCCTGCTGGGGCTGCTGCCAAGGCCCAGTGCTTGAGCAACCCCCCAGCCCTCTGCTCTGCTTTGCATCCCTTGCTCTTGTGCCTGCAGCTGCGGGAGGCTGGGCAGGGGGGGCAGGAGGCGGCCGC
>NW_009953724.1:925226-925591 GCF_000747805.2 Chaetura pelagica
CCCCTTGCTCTGCTTTGCATCCCTTGTCATTGTGCCTGCAGCTGCGGGAGGCTGGGCAGGGGTGGCAGAAGGAGCCAGCCTGTTGCTGGCGGGTGGTTTTGCCCCATCCCTGTCAGCAGGACAGAGGTGACCCCAGGAGCAGGGCTCAGGGGGCTGGCAGCAAAGCCAAGCTGGGCAGAGGCATTTGTCTGGGGGGGCAGGGGCTGTGCTGCCTGGCTGCCCCCCTGGGAGGGATGAGGGAGGTGATGACCCCAGGAGCAGGGCTCAGGGGGCTGGCAGCAAAGCCAAGCTGGGCAGAGGCATTTGTCTGGGGGGGCAGGGGCTGTGCTGCCTGGCTGCCCCCCTGGGAGGGATGAGGGAGGTGA
>NW_009953724.1:925631-936697 GCF_000747805.2 Chaetura pelagica
CTGAAGGCAGGAGCAGATCAAACACTTCCAGGGAAGTAGAAATGTCTGTTTTTGCAAGTAAAGCTTTTCCCTGGAAGTCTGAGTCAGCACTTCCCCTTCCTGCCCTGTGAGATCTGAGCTGCTTTCCTCATCCTGGTCTGAGTCATCCCTGTGGCAACCACCAAGTGGTGGAGCAGAGTGGGTCACCCAGGGCAGCTCAGGAACCCCCCAAAATGAGGTGCCTTAACCCCACTGGATGTGTGGCAGCAGGGAGAGCTGGGCTGGAGAGGTTTCCCATGCTCTGCATGCCTAGAGGGTTAACACTGTACCTCTTCCCCAAAGGATCATGTTCTCCACCCCGTTTGCTGTCATCTCCTACTTCCTCATTTGGTTTGTACCTGACATCTCCAGTGGCCAAGTGATGTGGTACCTCGTCTTCTACTGCATCTTCCAGACCCTCGTGACGGTGAGTTGGGCTCTGCACACAGCAAGGCTGGAGGGGACCAATCCCTGCCCTCACCTTGCTGAGCTGCCCCCAGGGGCAGGTTCCCATCCTTGAGCTAACTCTGGTGCCCTTGCAGTGCTTCCACGTGCCCTACTCGGCACTGACCATGTTCATCAGCAGGGAGCAGAGCGAGCGGGACTCGGCCACCGCCTACCGTGAGTCCTTCCTTCCCTTCCCCTCCTGCCACAGCAGCAGCTGCTGCTGCTCAGCTCCTCTGCTGCTGCTCCCACTGGAGCATGATCCTCTCCAGATGTCTTCCTGGAAGGGCTCATTTGATCGCAGCCCATGTGTGTGATGAGCACTGTTCAGGGGCTGAGTTGCAGCTGGTTGAGCTCTTCCCATTCTTCTTCCCTGTAGTGCAGTGGGCTGATGGGGAGGTGGTCCCTCTTATGGCCAAGTGTCTGGAGCAGATGATGGGGAATCTGAGCTCTCGGGTCTTTCTTTCTGCTCTGCCATACAGCAGTGGGAGCTGTGGGAGTGGGAGTATGACCAAGTCTTGGCCTCTCACCCTGCCTCAGTTTCCCCAGCAGACACTCTCCTGCCCTGTGTAGCACAGGCTTGATCACCTGGTGATCTGGAGGGAGCTGTAGGAGAGCAGAGCAGCTCCGTCCCTGCTGGGGAAGGGCAGTAACTGGCAGCTGGGGAGGCTCTGCTGTGGTTTTGCACCCACACCCTGGGTGCCCCAGGGCTGTGCTCAGTCCCACTGGCCTCTCCGTCCAGGTATGACAGTGGAAGTGCTGGGCACCGTGCTGGGCACTGCCATCCAGGGCCAGATTGTGGGCAAGGTGGTTCCTCCCTGCATTGAGAGCCCCCTCTTCATCGGCAAGACCAACTCCTCGGTGGCCATGGAGGAGCTGAACATGACCCACGACACCGGCTCGCTCACTGACACGGTAGGAGGGGGAGACAGGACCTGCTGGCAGCCCCTGCCACGCTCTCCTGGCCTTTTTGGACCGGGTTGGCTCCTGGTTCCAGCCCTGCCCTTCACTGCTCCCCTCTCTCGCACAGAGAAATGCCTACATGATTGCGGCGGGGGTCATTGGGGGGCTCTACATCCTCTGTGCTGTGATCCTGTCGGTGGGCGTGCGGGAGAAGAGAGGTGAGGACTGGGATGTGCTGGGACAGCCTGGACTTCATATCATAGAATCGTATCATGGAATGGTTTGGGTTGGAAGGGACCTTAAAGATCATCCAGTCCCACCCCTGCATGGGCAGGGACACCTCCCACCAGCCCAGGTTGCTCCAAGCCCCATCCAACCTGCCCTTCAACACTGCCAGGGATGGGGCAGCCACAGCTTCCCTGGGCAGCCTGTTCCACTTGTGGATGTGCTGTGGCTACTGCCAGGGGTGCCCCGGGAGCCCTGCTGAGCTCTTGACCCGTTGGTGGGTCAGGCACTGGAGGAGAGGGGTGGGTAGAGCTGAGGTCTGGGTGTGGGGAGGGTGCTGCAGAAGGGCAGGAGGACAGAGCATCTCCAGGTTATGTTACAGCACAGCCCTGAGGACTCTTAAGCCCTGCAGGACTTGGTTCTCTGCTCTGCTCTGCCAGAGATAAACGTTATCTTGCAGTTTTAGCTGGCCAAGGTTGCTAGTGCCAACTGGGGCATCCCAGGGTGAGGTGATATCCAAAGCCCAGAAGCTTCTGTCCTTCCCACCTTCTGCTTTGCAACCAGCTCTGCTTATCCCAGGCGAATCAGCTGGGCCATCCTGTCCCCTCTGTGGGGCTGAGGGAGGGCAGGGAGGTCCCTGCAGGCATCACCCCGACTCCCTTGGAGCATGATGGTGGGCAGAGGCTTGTGCAGGGAGCTCAGCAGCAAGCGTGAGGCACTGCTGCCCCCCTTGCACCCAAGGGTGCTGTTCCAGCAGGTCTAATGATGGGCTGATTTGCTCTGCTCCCCAGAGGCCTCTGAGCTCCAGTCGGACGAGCCTGTCTCCTTCTTCCAGGGGCTGAAGCTGGTGATGAACCACAGTGCCTACATCAAGCTCATTGCTGGCTTCCTCTTCACTTCTCTGGCCTTCATGGTGAGCTCAGCCAGGCTTGGAGGGTGGGGGAGAGGGGAAGGCAGCAGCAGGGCTTGGGGGTGGCTGGGGTTGAGCAGTGTGGGGCCCAAACAGGATCCTGGAGGGCTGGGAGCATGTGAGGTGGCAGCTCAATGAGCTGGAGCTGCCCCAGGCAGAGAGGAAGGATGTGGCCTGGTGCTCTGGGATGGGTTGGTGAATGGCTGCTTTCATCCCCTTGTGCTTTGGGCATGACCTTGTGAGGAGGAGCATGTGCCTGTCCCCCCATAACCACCATCTGCCTCCCCCACAGCTGCTGGAGGGCAACTTTGCCCTTTTCTGCACCTACACCCTGGGCTTCCGCAATGAGTTCCAGAACATCCTCCTGGCCATCATGGTATGTACAGCCCCTTCCTGGAGGCCCTCAGGGATGGGGCTGTGGTGGGACACACGCTGTGGGATCCCCCCAGGTCCTCCCCAGGAGCTGGTGTGGGCTCAGGGGAGGGAGGCTGTGGGACTTCAATGGTTCACTCTGGGGACAGTGACCGAAGGTCCCCCAGGAGAAGGGAAGGGAGAAGGAACTGCCAAATGTCCTGCCCAGGCTGGGCGAGTTGGCAGAACAGGGAGGCTTTTGTTCCTGTGTGAAGGAACAGCCAGAGATGAAGGATACCAGGAGCAGTGGGGGCCTTTTGTCCAAGTCCTGCCACTTATCTCCTCCCTCCCTTGCTGCCTTGAGAAAAGGATCTCTGGGTTTCCTGCCAGGAAGATGGAGCAAAACAGCTCCTTGAGAGCCCTTTCCAGTTTGCCTCACCCCTGGGAGCCCTTCCCACCCTCCCTGCTCGATGGGGTAGGGAGGTCCAAGGTGCCAAGGTCCCCAGGGAGCCTGGCTCGAGGCCACGCTGTGTGCAGGCAGGAGTGACAAGATCAAGTCCTGCCCTCCTGCCCTGCCTGGTGTGTTGGCAGAAGAGGGGTGCCCCCAGGAGGAGGGTGCTGGGTTCTAGAGGAGGAGGTGACTCCCAAGTGCCTGCTCCAGTTGTGAGCTCTCCTTCCTGGCAGGCAGGGATGGGGTGAGGGCAGGAGGAGGCAACGTGGCTGTGGGCCAGCCCTGACAGCCTGTGGAAATGTGCTGGGGGAGCTTCTCCCCCAGGGAAGAGCTTCTCCCCCAAGTGAAGGGGGGGGGGGAGTGACACCAGGACCCTCTGCTCTTGCTGCAGCTCTCGGCCACCTTGACCATCCCCCTCTGGCAGTGGTTCCTCACACGCTTCGGGAAGAAGACGGCTGTCTACGTGGGCATCTCGGTGAGCAGGTCCCTCCAGCTGCAGGGAGGGAGGTGTTTCCCACCTGGGGTGACCAGGGCTGTGTCCCTGAGAGGGTCTGGAGCTGGGCAGGAGCTGCTGCTAATGATGATTTGGTGCTTGTCCCTCATCCTGCTGGTCGTGCTGCCATGGATGTGACCACCACGGGGCTCTGGGAGGAGGGAAGGGAGGGAAGGGGAGAGGCCTGGGCCTGGCACTGCTGACACCCCCTGCTCTGTCCCCTCTCCAGTCTGCCATCCCCTTCCTCATCATGGTGGCTGTCCTGGACAGTAACCTCATCGTCACCTACATCGTGGCCGTCGCAGCTGGGATCAGTGTGGCTGCTGCCTTCCTCCTGCCCTGGTGAGTGCCAGCTCCTTGTGCCCTCCCTGCTGCACCCCCAGAGCTGGGCAAGGTGCTGCCAGGCCTCATTGGGGTGGTCAGAAACTCCAGGGAGGCCTTTTTATCATGTTTACAGCCCAAGTTGGGGCTCGTGGAGGGAAACCCACTCAGCAGGGAGAGGAGGTGCTTTGGCCCTGTCCTGGTGCTCACAGCTCTGCTCTCCACACAGGTCCATGCTCCCAGATGTCATAGATGACTTCAAGCTGCAGCACCCTGACTCCCATGGCCACGAAGCCATCTTCTTCTCCTTCTATGTTTTCTTCACCAAGTTCACCTCTGGGGTCTCACTGGGCATCTCCACACTCAGCTTAGAGTGAGTTTTTGTTCTGTGGGAACTGAGGGGGAGGGAGAGAGGCCAGACTGGTGCCTCCACATCCAGGCATCTCTGCTTCCCAAGGTTCTGGAAGTGAAGGGGGGGGGGGATGTGTCTAAATCCAGTTCTGGTTCCACAAACCTCTGTGCAGGGACAGGTTTGTCTCCTCCATCCTCTGTTTTCCTTGGCCTGAAGGTCCCTTTCTGCCCACAGCTTTGCAGGGTACCAGACCCGGGGCTGCTCCCAGCCCAACGAGGTGAACATCACTCTGAAGATGCTGGTGTCAGCTGTGCCCGTGGGCCTGATCCTGCTGGGCCTGCTCCTCTTCAAGCTCTACCCCATCGACGAGGAGAAGCGGAGGAAAAACAAGAAAGCCCTGCAGGACTTAAGGTGAGTGTCAGCACGTGCTGTGGAGGTGTGTGGGGGCAGGATCAGGCCCAGACGGGTTGGGACATACTGTGACTTGTCCAGAAATCCTCCAGAACCCGTGGGTGGTGGGGTGAGGGAAGGGCTGGCTTGTTTTTCCCAATCCTGGCATGGAAAGAGGTGGCGTGAAGGGTTTGGGATCAGCAGGGAACCCGCCCCAGTTGCTAAACAAAGCTTGTTTGGGACTGTGCAAGGTGGTGTCATCCCTCTTGAGCTCTTTGGAGGCTCTTGGGTTCCAAGAAAAGGGACTGCTTGGAGGCAGGGCTCACTCCATGGCTCACTCCACACCTTCTCCCCAACCCTTTTCCCCCAGGGGAGAGAGCAACAGCAACAGCAGCAGCTCAGATTCAGACAACACAGAACTGGCCAGCATCGTGTGACCCTGGGCTGGGTCCCTCTGCTCACACCTGGGGTTCCCCAAGGACTCAAGACTTTTGGGACAACACCTCCAAGGCTGGAGCAGCCTGTGGTAGCACTGTAGGTGTGCACCATAGAGGAGCACCTGGAGGAGCCATGCTGAGCATCCCACCACCTCCAGCACCAGATCTGTGCCGGTCTTGTGCCTCCCACGGGATCCACAGAGCACCCGTAGTGTACATTACACAGACTGACCCGTGGCACTTGTGTGTGCCTCACCAGAAGCAAGCACTGTTCCCTGCTGGATCCTGGAAGAGCAGAACAGCCTGGAGAAGGATCTATTTTTGCTCCTCCCACTCTGGTGCCCACTGCCCACCCCCGTGGGGCTGGGGGTAATGGTTAGTGTACATTACACTGTCAATGAGACGTGAGCTCACCTCTGCTGCCTGTACATACTACACTAATTTGGAAAGCTGTTCCTGTTTTGTTTTTTTACAGAGCCTAATTAACTTAATGATGTAAATATGAAGCTATTTCCTATGTGTATATATCTGTACAGAAACCAAACTCGAGGATCTCTTAGTATGAATTTCCACACAAGCGGGGAAGGCAGCGGTGGGTGCGGAGGATTTGGGGGTGGTTTTTGTTGTTGTTTGGCTGCTTTTCTGGTTGGATGTCAGCAAGCCTGGGGTCCCTTCACGCACCACAGGGTGCAGGATTGACTTCCTTAGAGCTGAAGGCCCAGGAATGTCATAATCCAGGCAGGAAGCTGTGCCCAGCAGCCCTGTACCCCAGGATGGCTCCTTGCTCAGCCCGCGCTGCAGCCGCCCAACAAAGGCTCTATTATTTTCTTCCTTTCAAGAGAGAACGGGGGTGGAGGGAGGAATGAAATCAAAGTGCTGGCTGAGGAGATGGTGAATGTAGGGCTGGGAACAGGAGAGGCAGCTGGGGAGTGGAGGGAATGGGAATGCAGAGCAGGGGAGTGGAAGGGAATGTGGGCTGGGGGCGACACTCGAGGTTTTTCTCCCAGGGCAAGGTGATGTGCAAGGGCTGGGCTGGGGGGATTTATTCCTTCCTCGTGCATTTCCCCTCCCTGGAGCAGGAACAGGGAGAGCTCTGGCCACCCTACCCAGAAGGAGCATCTCCTGCAGCAGCAAGTGCAGTGCAGAGGGGGAAGGAAGGCTGGTGGAAGCACAGGGAGGCTGCACCAGAGATGAAGCAGGCAGCACATGGAGCTGGGGCAAATGCCCAGCATGAGAGGACAATGTCACCTCTGCTGCTCTGTCCCCACGGCCACTGTGCTGGGGGACAGGGCTGTTGCCTTTTGTTAAATGCATTTGTCACACTGAGAAATGTGTGGGGTCAGTGCCTGAGTCAAGAGCAGCTTTTCTGCACAGGGAAGGATAGTTCATCCTTTGTTCCATGTTTGGGTACAAAGGGCTGCAGTGAGGATGGGGTTTTAAAAATAGCCAGAGGGATTAGACCTTAGCTGGGAATGCTCAACTGGGCCCCACTCTGCTGCCATGGTGAGGGTGATGGAAAGAAGCAAAAGAGTTGATGCAAGGAGGCTGGGAGCTGTTTTTTGTGCTGAGCAGAGGGCAAGAGGCAGGGTCAGCCTTGGCCTGGCTGCCCTCTGCTCCCCCAGGGCTGGAGCTTTGCTGGGGAGGAACAAGGGCAGGCCAAAGCCCTGTGAAGCCCCTGTGGCAGGGCAGGTAGGAGCCCTGTGCACCCTCTGTGAGAGGAGGAGAAGGGGCAGAGAGCTCCAACCAAGCACAGAGCTCAAGATTTTGCAAGTGTGACCCCTGCCCTGCTCCTGTCTGGGTTTGCAGGGAGTCAGTCCTGCCCCTGCTGTGACCTGGCTGCCCCTGGGGGGTGAGCAGTGCTGCTGCCTCCCAGGATTTGAAAGATTGCTACTAGCTTTTATTTTGCAAAGAGCTTCAATAGCAATCAGGGACATTATATTCTTTGCCTCCTCTTGTTTTTTTGGCTCTGTGGGGTTCATGAGAAGTTTCTGTTCAGGTTTTTTTGCAGCTAGCTCAAGACTATAAAAGCTTGAACCAGGGCCCAGACATTCCAAGCTGAGCACACCTCTTCTGTTTGGGGCTTTTAAGAAAATAGAGGGAGGAAGAAAAGTGACCATTGGAGTTGATAGTTCTGAACCCTGGGCAAAACTCCAGCCTTGAGGCAGAGACCAAGTCTTGCTTCAGTCATGATTACAGTGGGATTGCAGCCCAAGCATGAAGAGAGCTGCTCTGGCAGGGGGAGATGCTGCCCACCCCCCAGGGCAGCCTCCAGCAGCAGCCATGAAATCCCCACTAACCATGAGGATGAAGCAGATGCACCCAAGTGTCCCACGAGCAGCTCCCTGCAGAGCTGGGGTTACCTGGTTGTTGCTGCTGCTGTGTCCCCTGGGTGAGTTACAGGTCTGGGCTGGCCCTGTGAAACCAAAGCCAGAGCCTGTTGAGTGCAGGGTGCCAGCTGTGCTCAGCACCTCTGATGGCACATGGGCTGGGGCTGTGCTGCCCAGAAAGCCCCTGGCTGTGAGCAATCAGCCCCCATTCCCAGCTGATGGGCTTCAAGGAGCTCCTGGGCCAGCCGGGGAAGGGATTACCCACCTGGTGCCAGGGACTTGGGGAGCTTTCCCTTGAACTGGGGGGGCCCTGCTGCCTGTGTTTCTGTTCTGCTCATGGAACCAGGTTGTCTGGGTCCTTTTGTTCACAAGGGAAGGATCCTGGCAGGGGTGCAGGTCCCTGTCCCAGCACTCAGGGCTGACTCAGGGGGGAGGACAGGCTGCCACAGGCACCCCTCTCTCCACTGATGTCTCTCAGTGCACCCCATGCCCTTCCCAGGGCTCCTGGTCCAGCTGAAAGGCTCCCCTTGAGCCCTGGGGAAACCTGCTGGGTGCCAGCACCCAGCTCTGCCTCTCCTGCAGCAAAGAGCTCCCCCAGGGACACTTGAGGAGGTCACTGCCCTGCCCAGGCTGGGAGGTGAGCCAGTGAGATGTCATCAGAGCTGGATGTGCCAAGGGGAAGGGGCACAGAGAGACATTCACCCCAACCACAGGGCACTTTGTCCTGGCAGGGGACAGCAGAGGGGACAAAACCAAACAAATATCAGTTGTGGCCTCCAAAGGGCAGTGCAGGAACATGCAAAACCAGACTTATATCCCGTTTGTCACCAAGGGTGGCTTTGCCACAGAGGCAGGTCCTCTGCTGACTGAGGCAGCAGGGACAGATTGGAGGGACAGTCCCTGGGGTGAGAGCAGCCACCTTGTGCCTCTTGACCCTGTGGGGGATAAGAGGAAGAGTGAAAAGCCTTTCCTTGAAGAGAACAAGGAAAACATCCCTCCTTATCCCCAGGGAAAGGGCAAAGAGCCTTGGCTTTATCTTGCAGCAGGACAGATTAATGAAACTTTATGACAGGGGCTGGTGGGGACAGTTTTTGTTTGGGCTGGAAGGACCTGAGTGCCCTACACTGCAGGATGAACCCAGGGTTAACTTCAGGGCCACCCTGAGCTGAGCCAAGCACAGAATCCCATGGGGAGGGATGTCTGACAGGAGGGGCTGAATCAGGGAAGGGATCCAGCTGGGAATTAGTTCAGCCTGGGAAGTTATGGGGAGAAATGGGACTGCAGGAGCTGGGCTGTGCTCGGGATGGAGGCACCGACCAGCAGGTCCTGGGGGGCAGCTCCACCTCCCCAGCACTCTGACCCCCTCTGTCACCCGCTGGGGAGGGCAGAGTTAAGCCAGGGGTGCTGGGTCCCGCTGTCCCCAAGGGTCACCTTGTCGGGGCCAGCAGGCTGAGGTCACTCGCTGCGTCTGCAAACAGACTCTGAAGGCTACCGACCTCTTTCGGTGGGCTCTGGTTAATGTTTTGCAGAGGCGCGGCCGGACCTGCTGGTTTCCTGAGCCCAAGAAACTCCCTCTTCCTAGAAACGAACCTTTCAAGTGCTTTGCTGGGAAACGAAACGCGGCTCAGGGCACAGGGGTAGCCTTAACCAGAGGTGGCTCAGGGTGACCTGAGCCCCTGCCAGGGCTGTGTTTGCTCCCGTGGAGGAGCCAGAACCTGCTGAGCACCTCAGGGACCTGGGCTGGAGCTTGGACAAGCTCCCTCCTCACACGCAGCAGAGCAGGGGCAAGTCTCTCTCAACAAGCCACAGGGGCTGCCTGGATCCAGCTGAATTAGTTCAGCCTGGGAAGTTATGGGGAGAAATGGGACTGCAGGAGCTGGGCTGTGCTCGGGATGGAGGCCCCGTCGAGCAGGTCCTGGGGGGCAGCTCCACCTCCCCAGCACTCTGACCCCCTCTGTCACCCGCTGGGGAGGGCAGAGTTAAGCCAGGGGTGCTGGGTCCCGCTGTCCCCAAGGGTCACCTTGTCGGGGCCAGCAGGCTGAGGTCACTCGCTGCGTCTGCAAACAGACTCTGAAGGCTACCGACCTCTTTCGGTGGGCTCTGGTTAATGTTTTGCAGAGGCGCGGCCGGACCTGCTGGTTTCCTGAGCCCAAGAAACTCCCTCTTCCTAGAAACGAACCTTTCAAGTGCTTTGCTGGGAAACGAAACGCGGCTCAGGGCACAGGGGTAGCCTTAACCAGAGGTGGCTCAGGGTGACCTGAGCCCCTGCCAGGGCTGTGTTTGCTCCCGTGGAGGAGCCAGAACCTGCTGAGCACCTCAGGGACCTGGGCTGGAGCTTGGACAAGCTCCCTCCTCACACGCAGCAGAGCAGGGACAAGGCTCTCTCAACAAGCCACAGGGGCTGCCTGGGGGACACGCAGGCATTTTAGGCATTTCATGTCTAAAAAAAAAGGAGCCAATATTCCTGTGGTGCTTGGAGGAAAGGGGGACGAGGCATCACCCCCTGCCAGCAGCGTGGGGAAGCTCTAAGCTCTCTGGGGACAGAGCAGTGACAGGCACAGGCTGGTGTGGTTTCCGGGCACCAGGATCCCCCCAAAGGGCACAGACCTGGTTTACAACCTTCCTGTAACCAGGCAGCTCTTCCGTGACCCAGCCCCACCAGGAACTTGGCTCTTTTTTTCCTTCAGGAACCACCTTCAGCTGAAACACACCCAGCCCAGAAGCAAACACCTCGGGCTGAGGCTGAGCTGTGACATCCCCAACCAGCCACCCTCCTTTCCCCCCCACCCCATTCTCTGCTCATTTCTAGTCCCTCTCCCCAGTTTCACTCCTTCCCTACAGATGCAGCCCAAGGGGGTGGCTCCTGCCAGTGCTGCCCTCCAGGACCACCAGTTCCCCCTGCACCAGTGAGGGGGGACACGGCCAGTGCTCCCCTGCTGGGGCTGACAGGGATGCTGTGGAATGAAGGTCCTTGGCTGCGTGGCAAGGAGGTGGTTGTGCCTTGTTTGGCATCGTGTCAGTTGGTCCCAAGGTGTCTAATCACAGCTCCAAGAGGCAAACCAGGGGGTGCCGGTGTGGGAAACAAGGCAAGAACACCAGGCAAACGGCTTTTGGTGAGTGCAGGGAGCTGCTTGTCTGCCCTGTGGGCTTCAGCCTGGCTGGGGAGGGGGACACAAGGGCCCCTCCTGGCTCTGCCAGGGGCTGGGGCAGAGGGGGGGGCTGCAGGGAGGGGAGGGGGCACGGCCTCCAGCTGTGTCCTCACCCCGAACACACACAACTCCCACCCACCTCAGGAAAACCCAGGGCAGACACCTCAGTAGGTGTCAGCAGAGCCCCCCTCCCGGCTCCTCCCCAGCCCTGAGCTCCCCCCGTGACCATCTATGGTAGCGCAGCGAGCGCAGGAAGCGCTGCCGGAACCGGCGGGACCTCGAGCAGCTCCCTCCT
>NW_009953724.1:938375-939806 GCF_000747805.2 Chaetura pelagica
GGGCAGCTCCACCTCCCCAGCACTCTGACCCCCTCTGTCACCCGCTGGGGAGGGCAGAGTTAAGCCAGGGGTGCTGGGTCCCGCTGTCCCCAAGGGTCACCTTGTCGGGGCCAGCAGGCTGAGGTCACTCGCTGCGTCTGCAAACAGACTCTGAAGGCTACCGACCTCTTTCGGTGGGCTCTGGTTAATGTTTTGCAGAGGCGCGGCCGGACCTGCTGGTTTCCTGAGCCCAAGAAACTCCCTCTTCCTAGAAACGAACCTTTCAAGTGCTTTGCTGGGAAACGAAACGCGGCTCAGGGCACAGGGGTAGCCTTAACCAGAGGTGGCTCAGGGTGACCTGAGCCCCTGCCAGGGCTGTGTTTGCTCCCGTGGAGGAGCCAGAACCTGCTGAGCACCTCAGGGACCTGGGCTGGAGCTTGGACAAGCTCCCTCCTCACACGCAGCAGAGCAGGGGCAAGTCTCTCTCAACAAGCCACAGGGGCTGCCTGGGGGACACGCAGGCATTTTAGGCATTTCATGTCTAAAAAAAAAGGAGCCAATATTCCTGTGGTGCTTGGAGGAAAGGGGGACGAGGCATCACCCCCTGCCAGCAGCGTGGGGAAGCTCTAAGCTCTCTGGGGACAGAGCAGTGACAGGCACAGGCTGGTGTGGTTTCCGGGCACCAGGATCCCCCCAAAGGGCACAGACCTGGTTTACAACCTTCCTGTAACCAGGCAGCTCTTCCCTGACCCAGCCCCACCAGGAACTTGGCTCTTTTTTTCCTTCAGGAACCACCTTCAGCTGAAACACACCCAGCCCAGAAGCAAACACCTGGGGCTGGGGCTGAGCTGTGACATCCCCAACCAGCCACCCTCCTTTCCCCCCCACCCCATTCTCTGCTCATTTCTAGTCCCTCTCCCCAGTTTCACTCCTTCCCTACAGATGCAGCCCAAGGGGGTGGCTCCTGCCAGTGCTGCCCTCCAGGACCACCAGTTCCCCCTGCACCAGTGAGGGGGGACACGGCCAGTGCTCCCCTGCTGGGGCTGACAGGGATGCTGTGGAATGAAAGTCCTTGGCTGCGTGGCAAGGAGGTGGTTGTGCCTTGTTTGGCATCGTGTCAGTTGGTCCCAAGGTGTCTAATCACAGCTCCAAGAGGCAAACCAGGGGGTGCCGGTGTGGGAAACAAGGCAAGAACACCAGGCAAACGGCTTTTGGTGAGTGCAGGGAGCTGCTTGTCTGCCCTGTGGGCTTCAGCCTGGCTGGGGAGGGGGACACAAGGGCCCCTCCTGGCTCTGCCAGGGGCTGGGGCAGAGGGGGGGCTGCAGGGAGGGGAGGGGGCACAGCCCCCAGCTGTGCCTTCACCCCGAACACACACAACTCCCACCCACCTCAGGAAAACCCAGGGCAGACACCTCAGTAGGTGTCAGCAGAGCCCCCCTCCCGGCTCCTCCC
>NW_009953724.1:940071-940528 GCF_000747805.2 Chaetura pelagica
TACAACAGCAAGTAGTTTCTCTACCCCCCGCCAGGTCCTGGGAGACCCTCGGGCCAAAGAGGCTCCAAGTGCTCAGTCCTCCCGGAGGTGCTCGGGACGAGCCAGGACTCCCCAAAAGTAAAACCACCTTTGCCACGCAGAGCCAGGGATGACAACCAACCCTGGCAGGGACCCCCATGGACCCCAGAGCCCCCCCGGGATTTACCCTGTAGCTGTTTCCATCCTCACCAGTTCCCAGCAGGACCTTTCTCCCAACCCACACCAGAAGTAGCTCGGGTGGGGGGGCTTTGACCTCCTCTTCAGCCAGATGCTGTCCCAAAGGGAGAGCAGGACCACATGTCCCCCTCCCACCTCGTCTTCAGCCCCAGCCCAGGCCGCCCCCTCCCCAGGGGGGGCTCATCCCCCTGCAGGTCCAGGTTGCAGCTCCCAAACCACCTCCCCGGGCCCCCCACCTCCA
>NW_009953724.1:941513-950058 GCF_000747805.2 Chaetura pelagica
GGTTTCCCCGGCTGCCCGGGCTCGGGGCAGGTTCTGCCCCCTCCGCCTCCGGGGCTGGGTGGGAGGGGGGCGGGATCGCTCGGGGTTTGTGCCACTGACATGAAGGGAAAAGCCCCCAAAGCGGGACCTTCCGTGCAGCAGGTGAGGGGGTTTTGCACATCTGGGGTCCCCCGGGGGTGAGATGCACGTGGCTGAAAACCCGGGAATGGGTGACCTGGAGAAACTGCCGTTCCCTTCCTCTTCCCTCCGTGTCCCTGGGATGTTGCTGAGCTTTCTGAAAGCCAAAAATACCCCCGTTCTTCCTGTGCCAAACTCCAGCCAAGCTGCTTGGGCAGGCACAGCTCAGGGAGGGAGATGCTGACGAGGTTCCCTGCTCTGAATTCCTGAGATGGAGCCTGGAGCTGCATCCAGCTGAGCTGTCACCCCGGGTCCTCAGTGGATTCGTTGCCCTGATGGGGAATGGAAAGGAAGGGAACGTAGCAACGGGAGCCTGGGAAGGGCAAATCTCTTCCTGGGAATTGTGCTGAACAAGGAGCCCTTGTGCTGCCTCGGGGGTGAAATGATTCTTGAACCATCTCTTCGTGTTTGAGTTCGAACACCAACCGGCATTTCAAATGATTTCAGTCAGATTTGTTAGTTGAAAGAGCTGGAATGTGGGTCCAGATGGAATTTTTTTTTAGTTATTATTTTTAGAAAGCACTTTTGGCTTTCTAAATAAAGGAGATCTGGAATACCAGGGGATCTGGAGCAATGTCAACAAGTATTGTTGCACTATAAACAGCAGAGCTCTTGGGCTTGGCAGCCACTGGGGCAGCAAGAACTGTCCTGGGTTTGGGGCTGGTCCTGCCAACTGACTCAATCCAGGCCTTTCACTCCTGCCTTGTTTCAAATAGCTCCTTGATGAGCTGTTTAGGACCAAAAAAAAAATAATTCTTTGTGCTTTTTGGAAGGTATAAAATGTTGGAGATCATCTGGTAGAGCTGATCCCCTGAGAGATTCCAGTGTCAGCTCAGAAATAAGCAGTGGTGTGTTCTTAATTTAGTTGTCCCATCTTTATTCCTCTGGCCTGTAGAAACAGGAAGTAGCTGATGCAAATGTCAGAGCAGCTCGTGGGGCTCCACGGAAGCTGAGGCTTGGGTTGGAGTCCTTTTAGCTGCAGAACTGACTTGTGTGCCTGTCAGGAGGTCTGAGCCTCAGGTTGCTGCTGTCCCAGGACACAGGAGGGATTTCATTCTGGTTGCCCCAAGTGTTGAAGGGCAGGTTGGATGGGGCTTGGAGCAGCCTGGGCTGGTGGGAGGTGTCCCTGCCCGTGCAGGGGGGTTGGGACTAAATGATCTTTAAGGTCCCTTCCAACCCAAACCATTCCATGATTTCTGTTTATATCAGAACTCCCCTGAGGACCCACCAGCCTCAGGCTGGGATGTCCTGACTCTTTGAGATCCTCCAAACAGGAAACTCCTCTTGCTGGGCTTTGTGCTCCAGGAGCAGTTGGTGTTTCTCACACATAAAATCCCTTCCCTTTCTGGCTCTGCTCAGCAGATCAAAGCAGTCTAGGTGCAGATAAAAGCCTCGTTGCTGTACAGTGTGTCCAGAACCATGTTCCCAGGTTTTGATGGAAATAAAGGTTAGTTAATAGATGAACCAAATGTGCTCTGGAGATGGATGGGCTTTCTGGCCCAGGGTGAAATGTGTGTTTGCTGTGAAGCCATAGCTTCCACTCCATTGGTGATCAAAGTTCAATTGAATTGAAACAAGCCCT
Organism: Chaetura pelagica; assembly: GCF_000747805.2. Taxonomy (NCBI): domain Eukaryota; kingdom Metazoa; phylum Chordata; class Aves; order Apodiformes; family Apodidae; genus Chaetura; species Chaetura pelagica. Next base: position 943,273 of record NW_009953724.1, read on the forward strand.
AGATTTAAATCCTGCTTTTATAGTCCCAAAAGGGAGAGTTTAATCTCAGCTCCTGTCAGCTGAAGAACCTGGGTCCCCTTTCTTATTCCTCCTGAGCACCAAAGAGAATGACTCTTCCATGACCTGTGTCTTTTAGCTTCCTCTTTAAAGAAGGCAAATTATGTTTTGGTTTATTACCAAGATCTGTGGAGTCTCTTTGTCACCTACTGGAGAATTACCCTGCAGAGTGATCAGCAGACACAACACTGTTAGATGTGGCCCAAGCAGGTCTACTTGGGGATTATTTATTCCCTCCCCACACTAAATATTTATCTCTTTAGATTCCAGACTGGCTGTTGATATTAGTTTGATTCTGGTCTGTAAACCTAAATATTTTCCTCTGTCCTTCAGGGTGGGTTTGTAGGCAGCAGGAAAAGCTGCATCCACAGGGCAAAGAGCAGAGTAGGGGTGAGTCAAGGCAGGTTTAGGGAGGAGTGACTGAGATGGAGCTGCCTGCTCCAGGACTTTGTGCTGCCTGCACTTAGGTCTGATTTTGCTGTCAATTTAGCAAGTGATAAATCTCATTAAACAGAAATTAAAAGGAGTTCACCATCTGCCAGGTAGTGCTGGGTTTACAAAGCAGGTAGGGAGTGCTGGGAGTTGATGGCTTCTGTCAGGGAAACCTTCCTGGGGCCCAGGAAGGATGTGTCAGGCTGGAAGAATCTGAATCCCAAGGAATGCTGCCTTGGTAAAGGACACCAATGGACAGCAGATCCAGAACTCCTCACAACAGCTTGTTTTATTGCTGGGGGTCAGAAGCAGCTTTTCCATCTGGACTTTCTGGTTTGTAATCCTGATTTGAAATGCAGTTGGTGACTTGGGGCTGATCAGATTAGAGCCTGGCGTGGAATGTGGTGGGATCAGCAGTGCAGAACAGCAGCTTTGTCTGCCCAGTGCTCCCTGGACCTGGTGTCCTCCCTAAAACCCCTGTTCCACCCTCTGTCTTGCTGGGCTTTCCAAGCACGGGACAATTCCCTAAACAGGTGGCTCTTCTGGGGAGAAAACCCCACCTTTCTGTGTGTGCTGAGAGTGGGGGAGGCAGAGCCCTGCTCTTGGCTGTGCCTAAGGATGTGAGCCCCATTCTGGGTGCTGGGCTGCAGCAGAGCTCTGACCATCCTGTGGTCAGGGTTTCTCCATCCTGCAGAATAAACAGGGAGGAATTCATGGCTGGTGATTACACGGGTGACTGCCCACAAGCTCCAGCCTCTCTGAACTCCTCTGTGTCTGGAAGCCATCCAGTTGCTGCTGTCCAGTTTTCTGCACAGAGGAGGAAACCACTCTCTTCCTCTTGGAAAGGAGGTGGCTTCTCCCCTGCCCCCCACATCAGTGCTGCCTCTCCTGATGCAAGCAGGAGAAAGAGGGCTGTAAAATGGCCTTGTCTGGTGACATCAGTGCTGCTCGTGACTAATGCTGGATCTGCCCCACGTCCCCTGGAAGTTGGGTGGAAAACATGCACTTTGGAGAAGGACTGAGAAGGCTTGTGAGCAAAAGCAAAACCTGAGCTACAAGTTCAGGTTTGGTTTCTGAGGAAGACCAAGTGTGGGCTCCTCAATGGTGCTGGGAAATCCTTCCTTCCTTTTTGGGCCTGCTGAGGAATGTGCTGGGAAGGACATTTCTCCTCCAGGCAGGGTTGTGAGCTCTCAGACTGTTGCAGTAAGAAGGAAGCTGTGTCCAGGCCATGGTCGTGATTCACATTGTAAAACCTTTTGATGAGCTGTGATAAGATAAAATTGGTGACTTGCTGCTCCCTCCCTGCATTCCCTGTGCATGAGTGTGCTTGGAGCCTGACTTGCCTTGCTCCTTGGTGCTGAGTCTCTGCAAAGCAGCAGTTAATGGAAAGTTTACATGACATTTAAGACTTTTCCAGATGAGACTCTTCAAATGACTTTGTGAGCCTAAACCCTCTTCCTGTGCAGGGTCGATTCTGCAGCTCAGATACCAAAGCCTGCAGGGGGAGGGTGTGAACAGGGAGCATTGTTGCAGGAGCAGCTCTGCCTTCCTGGCTGGTGCAGCTGCTCAGCTTGGCATGTACCAGGGTGGCTCATTTTGCACACTGCTGCTCTGTACTGCTGGAGCTAGAGATGTTCCTTAGAGGAATTCAGGACTCCAGGAGGTCTCTGAGGATGCATTTATGGACTGAAAGCCACTAGTTCTAACTTGCAGTGCATGAACTCCCAGCAAAGCTCTTGTTCCTCATTTGCTGTCTGGTCACAACTGGGACTTAGGCCAAGAACTGACTGCAGGGCAGTGCTGTGCAGACCTGTGTCTTGCTGAGTGGTGTCAGCACAAGGTTAGAAGATGTAAATTCTAGTGTCCTACACATGTGAGAAGTCCTGACAATGGAATAAGACTGTGTGGCCATTAAGTAGCAACTGTGGCCACAGAAAGTGGTTGTTGTGCAATCTGAATGTCCCTGGTGATTTGAGGGTGCATAAGGGTGCAGGACTAGGTGACAATTTTTCTTCTAGAACTGGAAGAGCTTGACCAGACAGCTGATAAACTCTGTTCAGTGTTCAGAGGTGCATGCTGGCAGAGGAGGCAAATCATTGTGCTCTGTCTGTGCAGGCTGTGGACAGCAGCAGATATGGAGAGGCTGGTTGAACGGTTGGAGAAGGCTGTGGAGCGCCTGGAGACCGTGTGCCAAGGGCCTGGCATGTGTGCAGAAGGTTCTTCCAAAGGTAAGGCCCAAAGTGTCACCCCATGGGAGTCCCTGGGCTGGAGGTGTGGGACCCAGGGAGCAGCTGCAGCAGCGTGTGCTGAGGCTGTGGGAGGAACTGGCTGCGTGCAGGGGAAGTGGGTGTCACAGCAGGCTCTGCTCAGGGGCCTGTGGTGAAGTTCTGCTCAGAAAAGAGCTTCCTGTGTCTGCAGCACTTCCCTCACCCTTCCTGGGCTCTGCGCTCAGCCTCCTCCTGTGTCATTGTGACCACTGGGAATGTTGAGTGTGGAGCAGGGGGAGGTGCAGCTCTGGCTGTGGGTGCTCCAGCCTGGAGCTGCCAGGGCCCTGGGTGATTCCTGTGCTCTGGTTCCCTCCTGCAGGAATGGCTCAGTACGTGCAGGCCTTCGATGCCCTCCTGGCTGGCCCAGTGGCTGAGTACCTCAAGATAAGCAAAGAAGTTGGCAAGGAGGTGCAGAAGCACGTAAGGACTCTGTTCTCCTCCCCTCTGGGTAGATGCTCCTTGTTCTTCAGGGCTGTTGAGGGCCAAGCTTGGTGTCAGTGCTTGCATGTCTTCAGTGCTGCCTTCTGGGGTGTTGATAATCCCTGAGGATTCAAAACAGATGCAGATGCCCAGATAACCTCCAGCAGATTGCCACCTACACACACTATGAATCAAACCTCTTCTTTGAAATCTTTGTTCCTTGAGTGTCTGGCTCTCTTGATGAACTTTCACTGAATCACAGAATTGTTGTTCTGGTTGGAAAAGGCCTTTAAGATTATCTATAACCAACCAAGAGTCCAACCATAACCCGACTTCACCAACCATTTAACCCAACTCTACCCAGTCCAGTGCCTAACCCATGTCCCTCAGCACTACATCTACATGGCTTCTAAACACTTCCAGGAATGTGGATCCAACCACCTTCCTGGGCAGCCTGGGCCACTGTTTATTTACCCTTTCAGTGAAGAAGTTTCTTCTAATATCTAATCTAAACCTCCCCTGGTGCAACTTGAGCCCATTTCCTCTTGTCCTGTAAACTACCCAGCCTGAGAGCTGTTCCACTCCTGTGAGTGTTCTCCAAGGATAAGTGTTTCCATGAAAATGTGCTTTGGGATCATCACAGGTGCTTCCTGACAGCCCAGGAGCTGAAGACACTGGGAGATGAGTGGCCACTGGAATCGTGCTGGCTCCAAGGGAAAAGCTCTCTCATGTTGCTTCTCTCTGTCCTTAGGCTGAAATGGTTCACGTGGGCTTGATGAGTGAGAGGGCTCTTCTGGTGATAGCATCTCAACATCAGCAGCCACCAGAGGTAAGTCTGGCACTTGCTTAAAAGCATGAACTGTTTTGGGTGCTCAGCTGGGGCAGAATTCCAGAGGCTGATTCTTCGAGCTGCAGAACAGGCCTTTTCTAGTTGTTAAGAGTAACAAGTTTTCTGTAGCTGTCAGAGCAGCTCCTGAGTGTCATCTCACAGTGCCTGTCTCAAGTTTCACCTGGCACCACCACTGCACAATCACTGCTCCCTCAGCTGCAGACAGGGGCTGGCCCGAGGCAGGAGCCGCCCTGGGGTTTGCTCTTCATTATGTGGCACTTAAAGACTTCCAGCCATTAAACTCCTCCTGAAGTATCACAGATACTTGTCTCTGTGGAATGGTTGCTGAATAATAGCTCAGCTTTTAGGATTGATTTGTTCTTAGCAAGTAATTTAACACTTTACCCCAGGCTGCTGCCTCTCAGCAGGATGTGTGACTGACAATCTGATCCTGAAGGCTTTTCCCTGCTGAGAACTGTTTTTCCTGAGCAACAGGATCCCACCTGGCATCTCTTTGCAGTGATGACCTGGCTCACTGATGGCTTCTCTTTGTAGTAGTTGGATTTCTGTGCTACTTTCCTATTCACTGCAAAACCAGATTGCATCTTTTTCCCCAAACCCAGCTTTGGAGGGCTGTGTCTTTCAGCAGGCTCGTGGGATGCTGCTCGTGCAGCCTCCAGGCTGAGAACTTGCTTGTAAATTCCACTAACACGTTGAAATAAAGGGTTGTGACCAACCAACCACCATAGGTCTTTGTGCAGGTTGTCTAGCAGGAGTCAGGTCAGTTCTGGAGTAGCCAGTTTAAAATGCAAAATATATGAACTCTTGTAGGGAAGGATTTCCCCATCCTGTTACTTGACAGTGGTGATAGGCTGGAGCTTCTGAAAAACTGCTGGGAAACTCCCTGGTTTCATCTAAACAGGGGTAGGAACAGCAGAAGGAAAAGCTGAAGCTTTGAAAAGCAAGTTTTGCCCAAATTTGTCCCTCACTGCTGCCACCAGCAGGAGAATTTCTGATCTTAGAGGAAGGAAAAGTTGCCCAAGAGGCATCTCTGGAAATGTGCAATTGGCTGGTCAGCTCTGACTTCAGCAAACTCTCTAGCACTTCCAGTCAGCATTCCAAGTGGACAACACACTGAAACCATTTTTATCATCCAGATACTAAAGGCTTGAGAAATAACTTGAATCCTGAAGTCCAGCTTGATAGGATGGGTTGGGAAGTTGCTGTGACTCCCGTTGTGACACAGGCTCTGGATCCCAAACAGCAAAACCCTGCAGAGCAGCCTGTGCTGGGGCTTTGTAAAGGAGAGGAAAAATTGGACAAACTGTCTTGGAACAAAAGAACCCAGGAAAGGCAAATTCTATTTCTGTCCTCATTCCTAACAAGCTTTTTCAGTGTCTCTTGGATTCATGAGTCAGAGTTCTTGGCGTTCTCCCACAGCACCAATCTGGAGCTGTGAGTTCAGCCCTGGAGCAGCTCAGCTGTGGGACTGAGCTCAGCTCGTGGGGACAGGAGCTGGAGCAGCAACTCGTGCCAGTTGGACTCTTCCTCTGAGTGACCCATCCTCTCAGCAGAGCCACCCATGAAGATGTGAGAGCAGCACTAGTGTACTCAATTGGGATTTTCCCTCTTGTCCCTGCAGGGTGTGTTCTCATCGCTGCTGAAACCCATCTCAGAGCAGATCCAGGTGGTGCAGAACTTCAGGGAGACGAACCGTGGCAGCAAAATGTTCAATCACTTATCAGCAGTGAGCGAGAGCATCCCAGCCCTGGGCTGGGTGGCCATGGTAAGAGCTCCCCTGGGAAGTGGGAGAAGCCTGGGTCCCTGGTCAGCTGCTCCATGCCAATGTGTTCCTTCTTCTTCAGGCTCCAAAGCCTGGTCCTTATGTGAAGGAAATGACAGATGCTGCCATGTTTTACACCAACCGGATCCTCAAGGAGTACAAGGATGTGTAAGTTCCCCTTGTCTCCTAAAGACACTGGACACAGCAACAGTGGGTGTGCAGGGGCTGCTCCAGGGGCTGACCACAGCCTCCTTGGTCTTTCATTCCTCCTCCTTTTTGAAGGCAGGATTTAGTTATAAAGCCTCACGGAGCTGTTCTTTCCTGATCCTTAGGGACAGGATTCCTTGCATTTGTGTTGCAGCTGGAATCTCTGGTAGCAGGAGTGTTGCTGCTCTGGTCCCAGCAGCATCTGGTGGCTCTTTGTGTCTTGGGAATGGGTTGTGTGGAGGTACCAGACTCCCCCATGAAAAGGGGTTATGGTGCAGACCAGGGCTGTGCCCTCCTGCTGGGCAGGTGCAGGATTCATCCTGAAGCTAGAACAGTGTTGGAGCTGCTGAGATGGAAGGAACTCTTTGCAGACTCAGGTGTTCTGCTGCAGCAGGGGGGTTGGACTCAGATCTCCAGAGGTCCCTTCCAACCCCTTTGATTCTACGACCTTGGGTTTTAATGGCAAATGCATCTGCTGCCCCTCACAATCTCCTTGTCTCCTCAGAGATAAAAAGCAAGTGGACTGGGTGAAAGCCTACCTGAGCATCTGGACGGAGCTGCAGGCCTACATCAAGGAGTATCACACCACGGGGCTGACCTGGAGCAAGACAGTGAGTGCAGCAGCTGCGGGGCTGCCCAGCACAGCCCCGCGCCCACGGCTGCGGGTGTGGAGCTTGTGCAACTGCCTTTCCTCTTGTCGGTCTCTTACAGGGTCCTGTAGCAACAGAAGGGGCTAAATCACCATCGGGTCCCCCTGCCGGGGCTGCCCCGCCCCCGCCGGGCCCTCCTCC
>NW_009953724.1:950081-952626 GCF_000747805.2 Chaetura pelagica
GTGCCCCCCAGTCAGTGCTGCCCCCCTCCCCACACCCGCTCCCCTGCAGGCTGCAGTGACAAAGGACCATTTGCCCCAGGGTGAGAGGCAGGAGCTGCCCCAGAGCAGCTCCCAGGGCCAAGGGGAGGTGCAGCTGGGGGGCAGTTCTCAGCCTCTGGCAGGGGCAGCAAGAGATGGATCTGGCTGGGTCAGAGAGGAGGAGCCTTCTGGTTCCCTGCACATCTCCAGTACAAAGGGTCCAATTTTAAACCTAATTAATGTTTTCACAAAGCTCACCCCTTCTGCCTGCTTGGCTCAGGGCTTTATCCAGCTGCAGAGTGAAAGGGCTGGCAGAGGGGAGATGGAGGTTGGACATGAGGAGGAAATTCTTTGCTGTGAGGGTGGTGAGAGCCTGGCCTAGGTTGCCCAGGGAAGCTGTGGCTGCCCTATCCCTGGCAGTGTTGAAGGGCAGGTTGGATGGGGCTTGGAGCAGCCTGGGCTGCTGGGAGGTGTCCCTGCCCATGCAGGGGGTTGGATCTGGGTGATCTTTAAGGTCCCTTCCAACCCAAACCATTCCACAATTCTGGTTTTACAACACATCTTGTGTTCACATCACCAATGTGTCAGGTGTTTCTTGCTCCCTCTTTCACTTGCTGTTCCTCATGCTTGGGCTTAATGTAGGCCCAGTCTCAATTGATTTGCATTTTGAAAAATGTTATAATTATGATTGTTGCAACCACTGATGTGAAACTGCTCCTGAGGGAGAGCTGAGCTCTGATTCCTCTTGCAGGCTTACGACATGTTTCAGATGACATGAAGACCCACAAGAATCCAGCACTGAAGAACCAAGGGGGTCCTGTGAGAAGTGGACCCAAACCTTTCACTGCTCCCAAACCAGCCTGTAATGCTAATCCCTCCCAAAAAACCTCTCCAAAGGCACCTGCATTGCTAGAATTAGAGGGCAAGAAATGGAGAGTGGTGAGTGCCTGGTGTGGTCACCAGTGGGTTGGAGGGGTGGGAGTTTTGCTGCAGGGAAGGGGGTATCTCCTGGAGACCTTTCTCCTAAGAGGCACCAGCCTGAAGACACACACAGTTTGCCTTTAAAGGGGCTGCACTGCCCTGCTGTTCACGTGGATGAACTGGTCTACATTCCAAAAATAAAATGTGTTTTCCCTGCCTTTTCAGGAAAACCAGGAGAATGCCACTGACCTGGTAATCAGTGACACAGAGTTGAAGCAGGTAGCATATGTCTTCAAGTGCACAAATAGCACACTCCAAATCAAGGGCAAGATCAACTCCATCACCCTCGGTAAGTGAAGAAACCCTGAGAACTGCTCCTGTGCACGGGGCTGTTTGCAGGAGGCTGGATCTCCCAAAACCTGACCTGTTCTTTTCTCCCTGCAGATAACTGTAAGAAGCTGGGGCTGGTGTTTGATGACGTGGTGGGCATCGTAGAGATCATCAACAGCAGGGATGTTAAAGTTCAGGTGAGTGTGCAACCTGGAGTGTGACTCGTGTGCTGTACAACAGGGCACCTGCAGCTGCTGAGTAGTTTTATTTCCAGAACAGGAATCTGCTGTGGGAGGTGTCCCTGCCCATGCAGGGGGTTGGAACTAGATGATCTTTAAGGTCCCTTCCAACTCAAACCATTCTGTGAAACACTACCTGTCCCACTGCTCTGCAGCTCACCCTGCCCAGCCCTTAGCAAAGGGCTGGAATTTGCCTCTCTGAGCTGCTTGAGGGCTCTGGAGAACAGATGAGTCTCAGTGAGGCAGGGCACCACGACTGCCAAAGCAGGAGACCAGCAGTGGCACCTGCTCTGTTTGCAGTGTTGGTGTCTGACTTGGGGTGGTCAGTTTGCCCAACATTCCCTGTTGTTCCAAGGAGATTAAAACAACAAATAACTGCAGATTTTTTTGCCAAAAGGTGGGAGCACTTGAAATGCAGGTTGTCTGGGATGGAGGGGTTGGAGTCAAACACAAAAGAAAAGTGTTGTGGTTGCCCAGTTCCAAGGAAATGCTCCTCTAACCTTTGCCTTGACCACCCTGCCAGGTATTGGGTAAAGTGCCAACGATTTCCATCAACAAGACAGATGGTTGCCATGTGTACCTGAGCAAGAACTCTCTAGACTGTGAGATTGTCAGTGCCAAGTCCTCAGAGATGAATGTCCTTATTCCCACAGAGGGAGGTGACTTTGTAAGTGCTGTTTTGATGTCCCTGTGGTCTTCTTGGAGGGGGAGAGGGGGTGTGAAGGGCAGGATTTGTATTCTGAGCCCTGCAGGGAATGTCATGGTAGCAGTGAGGTCTGCAGGGACAGTTCTAGGCCCTGGGCTTGGTTATGAATGATGATCAGATGCTAAAAACCAGCAAATCAAGTTGGTTTGTCTTTGCAGTGAGATGTTTGCTGCTTTGTCAGAGTTTTTTCTTCCTCAGGAGCTCCTGGGGGCAGAACAGGCAGCGTTTGTGGTACAGGAGGGGATATCACAGAAAGAATTGCCTAAGGCAGTGGGAGTTGTTATTAGTCTCACTCATAAACTGCTTTTGGACAACAGATTTCTACTCTTTC
>NW_009953724.1:952958-959313 GCF_000747805.2 Chaetura pelagica
CCCTGTCCCAGAACAGTTCAAGACAGTGTGGAATGGTCAGAAGTTGGTTACCACTGTGACAGAAATCGCTGGCTAAGCAGAAAAGCTCCAAGGCTCCTGCCCTCCCCTGGCCCTGCTGTGGGACAAATCTGCTTTCAGATGATTCTGTAGATTTCTTGTACCTTTCTGCTCTCAAACTGCTTCTCTTCTACCCGAGAGACACAGCTACCTGCCCCCACTGAAACACCTCTGCCTGGGGTTTGGTGGAGGGGGCAGGTCAGTTATTGTCCACATTTCTCAGCAGGGAGGGGTATTTTATTTTTTTTCCTCCCCTTGTCTGATCTAACTGCACCAATTAAGGCAGATTGAACTTCACAGCCAGTACTGGCAGTTGGCTTTTCAGAGTGTTGTTTGGGTTTCTTTTGTATTGCCTTGAAGCAAGTTGTTCATGTGAGAGAGGAATGTTTGTCCCCTTTTTCCCAACGGTTTCTGTCGGGGTCCAGAGTGCCCAGTTGCTCTGGCAGGTGGCTCCAGGTGGTCCTGGAAGCTGCTCATTCCAGCTCTGTGGTGCATTACAGCACATGGGAATGGCTTTTGTTGGACCAAAGGCTGGGCATCTGGGCTGCAGCATTCCACCCCTGATTCCTCTTGAGTCTCATCATTCCTACCAGCTCAGTATATTCCAGATTGTGCCATGACAAGAGGCTTTGGGTCACCCGGTGCCCCAGGAGGCTCAGCAGAGGGCAGGCTGGTAGCTTGGAGCTGAGCACCTCTTATTCCATGAGCCCTCTGCTTTGGCAAGGGAATCTTGGGCCCCAGGGCTTCCTTCCTGGAGCAGCTGAACTCGGGTTCAGTCTTCCAGGACAGTTCTTCTGAACGTGTCCCCTCCTGCAGAGGGTCTCCTCCATTCCAGGGTCTGCAGGGCAGGGTTCTCAGTACCCAGGCGGGATCAAGTCGGTTCATCACACTCTTCCTCCTCTGCTATCAATCCCTACAAAGCAAATCCCCTCCCCTTTCCCCTGTTGCTTGGCTTTTTATTTTGGTGGAATCTGGTGGCCTCTGTTCCAGGGCCCTGGAGCAGGGGGCTGGATCTCAGACTCAGTACTGTACTGGCCCAAAAAGGGAGCTGCACGTGCTTTCACCTTCATTTTCAAAAGGCCTCGGGTGGCAAAAGCAAATCCTAAAAGCATTTCCTCTTGTCAAGTGTCAATGTTCTTTTTTCTCTAGGACAAACTTACAAAAAACTATAAAAAAAATATGCAAATTTTTTTTTTTTTAAATTTTGAGTCTGTCCTGTGACTTGTACTCGTTTTCTCCTGAGGCTTGTGAAAAAAAAAACCACCTTTCTTATGTACTTAAGATTATACAGAAGATTAGAATAAAGTTAATGCCAACTTGCTCATTACAAGGGCTCTTGTTTTGTTCTTTGAGGGCACCCAGGACCTGGGACAGGATGAGGTGCCTCTTGCTGCCTGACCCTGCTGTGAGGATTTCCCCTTGGGGAAACACAAACTTTCCTCAACTCCCCTTGAATCAAACCCTCAGTAGTTGTCAAATCTCACCTGTTGTTTTTGTTTTTCAGTTGGTTAGAGGTACAGTTCTTTATTGATTTCAGAGGCTGTACAAAAGTGCATCAAACAAGCCATTAGTTGAAAACTGTTCAAGCTGTTAATACCTGCTTCATCCCAACCCCTCCTTTTTCCCCAGAAACCTCTACATTTGGCCCTTTGTTCCCCATTACATGGCTGCAACACCTTTGCATTCAGCCACCTAAGTCTACTTGCTGCTCTCCCTAAGAGATGCAGCATCCTTAACACTAGTGATTTCTGTTAATACTGCCCTTGGTTCCTGTGAGGAACAGGGGACAGGGAAAACCAACCTCCCCCCCCCAGCTCGTGGTGGTGCCACCACTCTGAGAACTGCAGTAGCCTTAGCAGGATGGAGCATTCCAGAGTTAGTGCCAAGCTCAGCCCACATTGGAGTGTTATTTCACCCAGACAAGTCTCTCACTGCAGCTCTGCACCCTGTGGACCTGCTGAGCCAACCCCCCTGCCTGTCCCCTTCCCCAGTCCCCCCCAGGCCCCTGCCCAAAGTGCTGTTGCACAAGTAGCAGCATTAGTGGCAGTGATAGACCCTGCTGCTCTGGGGGCCTCCCCTCAGCCTCACTGGAGGAAGGGGAGGATAGTGGTGTCAAACCACTCTTCTGAGAAGTGCAGGTGATCCCCTTCCACCCCCAGGAACACCAGTTTTCCTGCTTTGTCCATCTCCTGCAGACCCAGGCGATCCTGCAGAGAGAGAAGTGTGTCCAGAGCTCCCTGGGGAACCTGGCACAGGGCTGGAGACCTGCTGAACAAGTAGCAGCATTAGTGGCAGTGATAGACCCTCCCTGCTGCTCTGGGGGCCTCCCCTCAGCCTCACTGGAGGAAGGGGAGGATAGTGGTGTCAAACCACTCTTCTGAGAAGTGCAGGTGATCCCCTTCCACCCCCAGGAACACCAGTTTTCCTGCTTTGTCCATCTCCTGCAGACCCAGGCGATCCTGCAGAGAGAGAAGTGTGTCCAGAGCTCCCTGGGGAACCTGGCACAGGGCTGGAGACCTGCTGGGGCAGAACTGCCTGCTGGGCTAGAGCAAGTTCTACCTCTGCTCTTCAAAAATTCTCCTCACAGAAGGGAAAAAGGCATTTTGGGTGCCTCTTCCTGGCTTTAAAAAAGGAGCAGAGTTTGTGAAACAGATGCTGATGGGGAGCACGAGCCAGGCACCAGGGCACTGCTGTGATTCCCACTGCCAGAACTGGCCTGGAGGGAAATGCCTTCCCAGGCAGCTCCTGGCAACAGGAGGCAATGCCCCAGGAATGGCTGAGAGGGTGAGCAGGGCAGAGCTGTGGGGTTTAGAGTTCAAGGACCCAGGGGACATGGCACAAACCCCCCAGCAGAACATACCTCTGTGTACAGTGAGGTTTCCCTCAGTGGGATGGTCTCCTTGGCTTGGCCACTTTTATAAAACCCAAACCACTGCCAGAATCAAAACAAGGAAACAGTTGGTGAGGGGCTCCCAGGAGATCAGCAGCTTTTCAGCAGCAAACACCAAACCACCCCCCAGAAAAGCAGCACCCACCCCCCTGCCTGGCTCACCTCAGAGATGGGTGGGTCAACCATGGTATCATTGAGGAATTTCACCATCACAAACTTTTTCAGAGCCATCAGGTTTTTCTTGTAGGTCTCATTGATGCCCTGGATGGGAAGAAAAGAGGAGAGATTCAAGGCACTGAGACAGGACAGGGAAACCACCTGCTCCAACTCACCCTGCAGAGGAAACCCTGGGCTGTGTCAGCCCAGGGGGCAGGAATGGGGATTTGTGCCACCTGGGTCCCTGGGCTGCACTCATGGATCCAGCTCCAGGCTGAGGGAGGGGATGGCCCCCCTGCCTTCCCAGGGAGGGAAAAAATTTGTCCATGTGGATTGAGCACGTGGCACAGACACAGAAGACACTCCAGAAGAGACAGGAGCTGCTCTGCCAGGGACAAGTCTCATTCCTAAACCCACCAGTGAAAACACTCTGTACATTGCAGGGATGCAGAGTGAAATCTGCTCCTTTTGGGACTCCAGAAGAACTGCTGCCAGGGAGAGCTGGCATGAAGGAATTCACTGCTGAGGCTTCTGCTCACCAGCCAGGTCCTCACCCTCTCCTGGTTGATGTCAGCCAGAAAGATGCTGTTTTTCCTGTACTCCTCCTCCTTCAGAGGGTCGTGCCAATACTCTGCTTGGACCAAGCTGGAGAGGAGAGAAACCAAAACCTCAGGCTGGAAACCCAGAGCTTCTCCCACGGGCCTGGCCCCCGTGGTGGCAGCTTGATGGAACCACTCACTGCTCCTGAACAGCTGGTGTGTAGGCACCCAAATCCAGCGTCTTCCGGATCCAGTCGCAGAGGTGGGAGCTCTCCCCGGGGCAGCGCGGGAAGCCATAGACTCCTGGGGTGTGGAGACATGTGGGACAACCTGGTGAGTCCAGCTCCAAGCCCCTAAACCCTCTGGCTGGTCAAGAACCACCCTGTCACAGAGCAGTGGCAGGAATTATCCAGGGGATCGGGCAGCCCCCCTGGAGAGCTCCCCTACCCCAGGTTCTGCCACGCACAGGCAGGGGGAGGAACAGTGCCCAGCTCACCTGCTGTTCCCAGGATGGTTCCCTACAAGTTTTCCCACTACAAATTACTAGACTCAAGTCATGGAGCATCTCAGGGGAGTGTGGAATTCACCACCCACCACTCTTCACTTCATCCTGCCCCTGTCACCTCCTGCAGGCAGCACCTCCCTCTCCTCAGGGCTTCACCCTTCCCAGGGCCAACTATGAAACACCCTCGTGGCATAGAAGCTTTAGTTCCACAAAGGCTTTTGCTTTGTAGTTAAGAGAGAAGTTCTCCCAAAACAACTAATCCCAAGTGCTTCCAAAGTCTGGAAGGATTCTACCCAAACAATCAGTCATCTACTTGCAGAGGTGCCTCCTCAGTGCCAGTGAAGCAAGACCAAGACAGAAGATAACGTAGGTGGCTAAAAACTGGGTCAAACCCCAGAGAGGAACAAAGGGACAGTTTAATTCATGAGAAAATGGTCGTTCCTCCTGCCAACAAGAGCCCCCCACCCTTCACAGGGGTTAGGTGAGATAGTTGGAGAGGACACTACCTTGGTGCTGTCCCCCAACAGAGATCAGGTTGAGCATTGGAGGAGAAGGACACCTCTGGGCCACTGCCCTCCTGGGGAGAAAGGTGAAGGAGCTGATCAGCCTGGGCTGGCTCACACAGCTCCCAGCTTTGGGTGCTTTGATCTGGTTTGCAAAAAGAATGAACCCTTCCTGGTGGAGTTGGGCTCCAGGCAAACATATCCTTGCCTCCCTTGGAGCTCTCCCACCTTTCCAAAGGGTTTGTGAGTTCACATCTGCTTGAAAATTCAAAAGGGTCTTAAAAAGCCCCATCCCTGGCAGTGCTGAAGGGCAGGTTGGATGGGGCTTGGAGCAGCCTGGGCTGGTGGGAGGTGTCCCTGCCCATGCAGGGGGCTGGGCCTGGATGATCTTGAAGGTCCCTTCCAACTCATACCAGTCCATGCTGATGAAATCAAAGCCTAAAACCCCCGAGGAATCAACAGAAATGGAAGAAAAGTGTGAACTTACAGGAACTGCCCCCCCTGGGAGAAGCCCATGGCGTTGTAGCCGCCCTGCAGGCGCGGGTCCCCGCCGAGCTGCCTGCACACCTGCCCCACCTGGGCATTCACGTTCAGGAAGAAGCTGTTCTCCACATCCTGAGGGATCAGCCAGAGGAGAACGTCTGGTTTGTACCTTGGACAACGCTTTGCACACAAGTGCCATCTGTGCAAACTGACTGCTGGCAGTTCTGCTTTTGAAAGAGGACCTTGACTTTCACAAGGTGACAGAAGTAAAAGTGCTGGGACTTCCCTTCAGCAGGGCTCTGTTCCTGCTTCTCTGGGAAACCTGTTCCCTCTGCAACACTCACATTTCCCCAAACTTCTTGACAATCTTGAGCCTCTTCAGATGTGTAAAATGAAAGCCCTGTCTCCTCCAGATTCCAGAAACTAACAAACACGTTGTCCTGAGGGAGCATTTCAGGACATTCTGGAGGGCTACACAAACCTGCCAGAACCCTGAGAGGTGCTGAGGAAGTTTGTGGCTTTATTAGAAGATACATAATGAACAAAGGGTTGTAAGTCAAAGAGGAGAGCAAGCCATCCAGCTCTGCTTCAGATAGTATCTGATCACATGCCTCTGTGTCACCTGGAGTGGTGAGAGTGCTCACCAGTGGATTTGCATATTAATCCCATTTAGACTCGGGATTTGTCTTCCCTCAGCTCTTTCCTGCAGGTATCAGCTTGACTTCACTGGTTTCTACTTGTCAAAGCTGTTTACTTCACCAAGATGTAAAAAAAAAAGCACCACACAGCAGGGAAAGCAGGAAACAAATCCTTGTGCAACCAGATTAACACCAGAGACTGCGATGACCCTGCAGAGCCACCCTCTGGCCACCACCCTGCCCGGCGGCGCCGCGAGCGGCAGCTCCTTACCTGGATCAGGTTGTTCCCAATCTTGAGAGACAGGACGTAAATCCCTGGGATTTTCTGCTCCACTATTTTTTTGATGTAGCCCATGCTCAGCGGGTTGCAGCAGCTGTCCCCTGGGGAAGGGAACACGGTCACGTCACCGCCCAGGCCCTCGCCTCGTCTCCACGACCGACCCCTCTGCTGCCATCGCCCCCGCGGGCCCAGGGCAGGGGGGTCCGCACAAACCGGAGCGGGGGGCGGCCCGAGACCCCCCTGGGGGCTGCTGAGGTCCCGGCACGGCCGGGTCAGAGACCCCCGCGCCCAGAGCCGCCCCGGG
>NW_009953724.1:959429-960436 GCF_000747805.2 Chaetura pelagica
GGGGGGCGTGGCCTGAGGGCGCTTGCCCTGGGGGCGTGGCCTCCTCGTGGGGGCGTGGTCTTGTCTCGGGGGCGTGGCCTCTGCCTTCCCACTGGGACGCGGGTTCGAATCCCGCCATTGCTCCATCCCATCCCGCTCCCTAAAATCCCAAACCCCGGACACGGAGCCAGGAGACACACGAGCCCGCTCTGCGCGGGGTGGGACACATCTCCCCCCGTACCGGAGCTGCCC
The DNA here is from genome assembly GCF_000747805.2 of Chaetura pelagica. Lineage (NCBI taxonomy): Eukaryota > Metazoa > Chordata > Aves > Apodiformes > Apodidae > Chaetura > Chaetura pelagica. The sequence continues at coordinate 959,661 of NW_009953724.1, forward strand.
CGGGGGGACGGCAAAGCTCAGCCGTGTGTTCCTGCAGCACCCCCAGGAGGGGGACCCGGCCCAAACCCGGGCTCCTGAAGCACCAGCACCTTCACCCAGCTCTGTCCACCTGAGAAAGTAAAATGTGAAGTAAATCGATAATGAAGTACTAAAGCAAGGTTACTTTTTTAACTAGTGGATTGTCATGCTCTCTGCACAGTCACTCCTAATGCTTTCTTTTTTCTCTTCTTCATGAAACAAGCTGAACATTCATTCATCCTTCATGCCCTTTTAGAAGCAACTGGGGCAAAAAATAAAGAGGGTGTTACAGAATTCAATCTGACAGCCCTGGGCACGGCTCCTGGCAGGCAGGGAAGGGACAAGCAGGGAAAGCCTGAGCTGCTGTCATTCTTACTGAGTGGGAGCCTCAGTGAAAGCTTCTAGCTCAGGATGTGGTCACTGAAAGAGACATTTGGACTCAAAAAGGGATGTGAATTTGGCTTGCCCCCCTCTCCAGAGAAGCTGCCTTCTGCTCTGCTCCCAGCTGAGGCTCCTGCCTCGCTCCAGACTAAGTCAAAATGGTGCAAAAAAAGAGGATCCAGCTCCAACAGAGAGATCTGAAACCCACAAATGTTTCCCTGAAAGACTGAAGCGAAACTAAAACGCCCCAGGAGCGCAGGGGCGCGGGAGCAGCGCCCGATGCTGCTTTGGGGTGAAGCTCCGACATCTGGCGCGGTATCTCCCAGCAAAACCACGGCGGATCATCCTTTCCAGCCTCAGCAGCGGGACTGGGGCTC
>NW_009953724.1:960867-968788 GCF_000747805.2 Chaetura pelagica
GTACCCCCCGTTAGCGCCCCCGTCTCGTTTCTCCGCAGCAAGACCAAGGTGAGAAGGAGAACCCGATGAGGGAGCTGCGGATCCGCAAGCTCTGCCTCAACATCTGCGTCGGAGAGAGCGGGGACAGGCTCACCCGAGCGGCCAAAGTGCTGGAGCAGCTGACGGGCCAGACTCCCGTCTTCTCCAAAGGTGAGGAGGGGGCTGCAGAGGAGCGGTTTGTTTCCTGGCTTCAGCAGTGGGTGTTTTCCTGCTTTTCCTGAGCAGGCGGATGGGGAAGTGGGAATGTGGCTCCAAAGGAAGAGGCTTCTTGGCAGCTGGTGTGAGGAGGTTTGATCTGTGGGCCCTGGTGTGGGAATTGCAGGCCTTGGTTCAGCCTTCAGGTTCAGCTGCTCTGCCCTCATCCCCGAATAGGGAACACGGGCTTGTCTCAGTTCTTTTTTTTTTCCCTTTAAAGTCACTTCTCTGGGCTCTGAATCCTTTGGGTGGGAATTGTCTGAACTAAGTGTCATTGTTGCTGCCCTAGCACGATACACTGTGAGGTCCTTTGGAATCAGGAGGAATGAGAAGATTGCTGTTCACTGCACGGTTCGTGGGGCCAAAGCAGAGGAGATTCTGGAGAGGGGGTTGAAGGTGAGAATTGGGCTGCTTTGGGTATTTGATTTATGAAGAGAGCAAAACTTGAGTCCATTCCAGCTGCAAAGATGGGTGCTTCAGGGGTGAGGGTGGCATGGGTTCCCTCTCTTGTTGGTATTTGATCCTTATTTAGGAGCCCGTGGTTGCAGTTGATGCTTATTTTTGGAGGTTCTGGGAGCAGAATCTGTGGGTTATGAGCAGGTTCTGGGAGCAGAATCTCAGAGCTAAATACTTGGTAGGACACAAGCAGGTGGTGGGGCTGTAGCAGTTGGTGTCTGGAGCTGTGGAGCTGTTTTCAGACCATCAAGCAGGGACTGACAACGGCTGTTTCAGGTGCGAGAATACGAGTTGAGAAAAAACAACTTCTCAGACACCGGGAACTTTGGCTTTGGAATCCAGGAGCACATTGATCTGGGCATTAAATACGATCCCAGCATCGGCATCTACGGCTTGGACTTCTACGTGGTGTGTATTCCCTGCTTCCTTGCAGCTTGTGGGAAAGCTCTGGCAGGAATTTAGGACAATAATTGGCTGCCAAGGGCTGGAGGATGGAAAAATGTCACTAAAATCTGAGTCTAAACTGAGATTCCCAGGACTGCTGTAAAATCCCTGATTTGTGATATATCACAAAGCTTCTTTGGAATCAAATACTGTTTTTAGTGGTCCTCCTGGGATAACAAAGGGTTGGGGAGGGAAGGAGCAGCAGGGGCTTCAGGGATGGGGACTGGAAGAGGGGCTGTGTTGCTGGAAGGTTTTCCCTGCGTTTAGAGGGATGGGTTGTTGGAGTCGTTCTGTTGTGCTGTGCCTCCCTCTGAGCTTCTGAATTAAAGGGAAGCTGTTCCTATGGATGTGGGAATAGCTTTCCCTCCTAGAAAACTATTCATTTTTAAGAAAATAAATGGCAGAATGTAATCCTGCTGGGGGGGTCTCCTCTCCTGGCAGGTGCTGGGCAGGCCTGGGTTCAGCATTGCTGACAAGAAACGCAGGACTGGCAACATTGGAGCCAAGCACAGGATTGGGAAGGAAGAAGCCATGCGCTGGTTCCAGCAAAAGGTAAAATCCAGCTTTCTTTTGGTATCCCAAGTTTCCTAGCAAGTGTCAGCAAAATGCTTCACTGTGGAAGGGCTGGAACAAGTCCCTGTGACCTTGATCGCTGTTTAAGTCTTTGATTTTTCTACTCTGGGGCAGTAGAAGCTGCATTTGAGCATTAGTGCTGTTCATGCCCCTTTTTTTAATGTGGAATTGAAGGGGCAGCTTTTGCAGGATAGCTGGAAGTACCAGCTGTTATGTCAGTCTGTCACCCACGGTTTTTGGAGGTGTTCTCTGTACGTGGATCCCAAATTCTGAGGTAGGGTTAAGGTTTATCAGCCACAGTTCCCAGCTCTGCTGCCAGACTTGGAGGATGAATCAATCCAAATAGAACAAGTTCTTGGGATTCCATTGCTTTCCCTGTCACAGGCTGGATAATGAATAGGAGATGCTGAAGGATGCTTAGAGGTGGGGACTACTGGTAGTTTTCCAGGGGTGGAAAAGATGGACAGTCTGGAGGCTCTTTACTGGCTACTGTGGCTTTAATGCTCAGTGGCTTTTTTTCCCCTTTCTTGCCTGATTCTTCTTCCCTGTGGCAGAGTTACATCTTCAGGGGCTGAATCCTGGGACTGTAACAGAGTTCTGGTCAGATTGTGCAGAGTGGGGCTGCTTGTTTTGCTGGGCTGATGAGCAGAGTTTTAATGCTTCTGTGAACAAAGCCCCTTGGAAGTTCACAGCACAGCAGCAGAGTGTTTGTCAGAGTTGTCTGCCTGGCTTGGAGTGAACATGGTGACTCAGGTTTCTGCTCAGTGGTGCTGCAGCTTTGCCTGATGATACTTTCTCACTTGGTTCTTTTTTTTTCCCCCCTCACAGTATGATGGCATATCCTTCCTGGTAAATGAGAAGTTCTGTTACCAAAAAAGTAAATAAAATTTTCTAACCCCTAACTCCTGTTGTGAATTTTTTGGGGGCTGTTGAATGGGAAGCTGAAGGGAATGGTGCATGTAACCTCTTAATGAAGCAGAGCCATGAAGTAAAAAGTGGTGGCTGTAAGATCTTTTTCAAGAAGTACAGCAGGACTGGTTGGAAGGGGCTGAGAGGTGGGTGGGGACTGGTGAGGCTCCTGAGCTGAGACTCAAGCCTGGTGTCACAGTGAGGGGGCTGCCAGCAGAACCCCCCAGTCCAAGCAGCTTCCCTGGGTACTGTCAGTTGCCCCCACTGCCTGTACCTGGTGGCTCATGGTGCTCTCAGGGTGCTGTAGAAATCCCAAAGCAATTATTGGGATGTAGAGGATGAATCTGCAGTGGTTTCTTAAATGTTTCAGGGGTGTGGACTCTGTTGTAATGACACAGCCAGAGAGTTTTCCCCTGCAAAGGAAAGGCCTTTATTGCTTAGAGGAAATTCCCTGCAGGAGAACACAGCCCATTCAAGTGGAGTTCAGCAAACCCCTGGCTCTGCTCTAGTGTTCAGTTCTTTCCTGCATCTCACAGTAAAAAAATTATTAAAAAAATGAAGGCACAAACTCATTCCCATCTGAATCTCCACACCAGTGCCAGGGACTGTGGAGTGTTGTCTCAGACTAGACTGTTCCCTTGTCAAGGCTGCTGGAGCTGTAAGCCAGGGGAGGTTGCCAGAGCTGTTCAGGATGGAGCCCACTCCAAAATACACAAGGCTGAGCGTGCTCAATGGCACAGAGGAAGGTAGAGCTTGAACAGAAATGATGTTCTGCCTTGACATGGCTTTATACCTGATGTGAACTCTATTTTAGAGTGAAGATCCACACACATGAAGTGTGACCTCTGCAGGCTGCTCAGTTCTGGTGAGCTGTGAAAGCTGCAAACCAGCCCGCTCTGCTGGAGGACCTGGCACTTCCATGGCACGTTGGGGTTCCCCAGAGAGGAACTCGGTGGCTTCCTGGTTGTGATTTCACTGGGTTGTACAGAAAAGATGGGAAGAAACCCAGAAGCCTGGATGTTCAGCAGCACGTGGCTGGAGCACAGCACTGGGAAGAGCAAGGGATCTTGGTCAGTTGCTCCCATAGCTCCTTTCCTTGCTGTTGAGGTTCAGTTCACCCCTGGGCTGAAGGTATCTGGCTTCAATGAGTAATCAGGAAATGTCTTTCCCTTGAACAACTCCCTGTCACTTTCTGTACCTAATACCAATACTGCTGTTGTTTTGAAAGTGTCTTGTGATGCTATTCCTGTGGTAGGCTTTCCCATGTTACTCCAGGGTTTCTCCTGTTTTCACACACACACACACACACACACGCATTGTTCCAGTCACTCTGCAGTGGGGGGGACAGGTCTTCCCTGCCAGGCCAAAGCTGGGTATATGATAGGAAGGCAGCTGCTGGGGTGGAAGAGGGAGCTGGAGCTCTTGTGTCCCCAGAGCAATGTCCCAGGGGACCAAGGCCAGGCTGGGAAAGGTGGATCAGCTACATGCCAGAAACAGAAAAGAGACCTGGCAGTGGGTCCATGAAACCCTCCACAGAGCAGGAGGAAGAGCCCAGTGAGCTCCTGGCCAAGGGATGGGACCAGGAGCCACAAAAGGCTTGTGTGGAGGCTCAGGTGGCTGAGCCAGACCGTGGGCAGAGTCCCTAGGAAGTTCAGGTTTAGGTGGTAAACAAAATACTGCATGTCTGGTTGCCATGGTTACTCCTTTCTTTCAGTAGTAATCCCTTGGCAATTCAGTGACAGGTTTTCTGGGATATAGGAAACAAACCTTGTCATTTAAATATTAAAAGATAAAATGGAGGCACAGAAAAGAAAACCTGAAAAGCAACAGGACTCCTAGGGCACTCAATCTGCCTTAAAATGAATCCAGACAAAGCAGAGGCTGGGTCGAGGCTGGTACTGGCTGGGGGAAACAGCCAGCAGGGGAAAAGGGAACTCCCCAGAGCAACAGAATGGGTTCCTGCTAAATATGAGGTTCCCAGTTTCCTAGAAGCCTCCCAGCTCCAAAGGGGCTCTGCCTTGTCCTCATCCTGCACTGGTGCTATGGAGGAGGTGGGCAGCACAGCCCAGGGGCCAACGGGTCTCAGCACCCTCACATTCAAGAATTTCCTCCTCATGTCCAACCTCAATCTCCTCTCTTCCAGTTTTAATCCATCCCCCCTTGTCCTCTCCCTCCCTGCCCTTGTCCCAAGTCCCTCCCCAGCTTTCCTGGAGCCCCTTCAGGCCCTGGAAGGTGCTCTAAGGTCTCCCTGGAGCCTTCTCTTCTCCAGCCTGAACACCCCAACTCTCCCAGCCTGGCTCCAGAGCAGAGCTGCCCCAGCCCTCCCATCATCTCAGTGGCCTCCTCTGGACTCTCTCCATGTCTTCTCACCCATGAACTGGGCGACCAGTTCAGAGAGCAGGTGAAAGGGACTGTGGGGAACGGTCCATCTTTTTCCCCCCCACATAAGACTAAACAAAGAATGCCTTTCAAGTCAGCAAAGCAAGAGTGACGCCTTTTCACTGATTCACTCAAGGACAGAATGAACAGGCCTCTTGCCCTACCAGATAAGTGCAGAGCAAAGAAGCAGCACAAGGGTTGCAGAAATATAAACAATAGATTAAAAACTGCTCCTAACAGAATATGTACCTGGCCCATGGTGATTGGCTAATTCAGACAGTACTTTCTCAAACAGTGGTCTCTGGTCCATAAAAAGAGAGCAGAACCTGCTCTGTTTCCTGCCTGCCTGGGACAAGACCCCCCTGCAGCACCTGAGCCTGCCTGAGTGCCCCTCTGCTGCGAGGAGAACGTCTGTGCCCGCTCCTGGGGACCCTGCCTGCCCAGCCTGCACCGAACCGGACCGGAGGAGCCTGCCCAGCCTGCACCGGCCACAGAGCCCCGGGACCAGAGCCCTGCCAGCAGCAGGAGGGGTCGCCCCGGTTACTGGGACGCAGCCCCCCTGTGGATCTCCAGCCCAGCCTGCCAGCACTTCTGACAACTGCGCTACACAAGGAAGGAGGGTAAATATACACACATACACACACACACACACACTCTTTAACTTTATTTACTGGGCTCAACTCCTACCCTTTCACTCCATTGATTTACACCTCTCCTTCGGAGTGTGCCTTCATAAACCTTAGTCCCTTTGAATCCCTTTTCCAATATACATACCTAGTTAACCTCTCCTGAACCTTGATCCCTTAGTTTGTATTGTCCCTTAATAAATTGATTAATTGCAAACTAAACATTGGTCTCAGTAACAATTTGTGAGCGTGGTGGGAGGTACTTTAATCTACCCTCTTAGAAATGAACCCTCAGCGGCCGTTCCTCTGGGAGAGGTGGGTGCTCGGGCTTTTTAACAAACCTCTCCTCGTTGAGGAGGGGAAGTCACAAAGACATCCTGACAGCTGGGAGCCCTCTGGTACCAGCTCGTGACAGGGACAAAAAACCCACTACCAATAAAAATCCAGCTTTTGAATGTTCCCAAATTTCACCTCAAAACTCCGGTCTGAAACTCAGCAGTGACCTCAGCTTCTCTGAGGAAGCAGCCAATACACGAGGGAACAAACCTGCCCGCCAGAAATAGCTGTTTCTGGGCTGTCTCACATGTCTGGGTACTGTTTGTTACACTTGGCCATAAAGATCAGGTTTCTTGGAACTGAGAAATCAGCTTGTATTTAGTACCAGGCAAAGAAGGGAGGCACTATGAGACTCCATCAAAAATGAGAAGAAGGGAAAATTTGAGTAAAAGTCCCTGCCAGGAGAAAGGATTCAGGGCTGAGTCTGAAGGGGAGAGCAGCTGGCCGGGATGAGCAGAGGGAGCAGGGACACCACAGATACTCAGACACCCTGCTTTTTTCCTTAAATATCTAACCAGAGAGAATTGCTCTCCTTTCCCTGCTGGTGTCAGTTACAGCAACCCCTGAGCTGGCCTGGAAAGCCACCTGGACACCAGCTCTTGGCACTGCTTTGCTGCCATAATTCCTCCTTTCTTACAAGAGTCTTTCCCTGCCCCATTACTTCCATTATTCAGCAGTCCCCATGCCCCAAAGTTTGTGCAGTTCCTGCTTGGTGAGCCCAGGTTCTCCATGACTCACCTACAGGCCTGGTCTCCTCCTTGCCTTGCTGCTAACACCAGTTATTCCAAGGGGAAGCTCTGACCAGCACCGGGCTCTGCAAGTTGAGAGATGGAGCCCCTCAACTTTCCCCACACAACATCCTCCCCCCTCCCAGCCAGCTGACTGCCCTTATCACTCAGCAGGCTTTTGGGGTGAGGTGAGGGCAGCGAAACCTCAGCAGAGTGCCCAGAGTGATGGGAAGGGCTGGATTCAGGCAGCACTGCCAGGGGCACCAGCACCAGGAGAAGGAAGTCAACCAAAGACTGGGCGTCATGACCTGGTCACTGCCGGGGGTGAGGCAAGGAGGAGGCAGGTGGGCTCTGCTCCAGAGGAGCTCACCAGGGGACACACCTGGGGACACACCTGGAAATACAGCTGGGGACACACCAGGGGATACATCTGGGGACACATATGGGGACACACCAGGGGACACACCTGGGGATACAACTGGGGACACACCAGGAGATATATCTGGGGACACACCAGGGGTCACACCTGAGGACACACCAAGGGACACACCTGGGGATACATCTGGGGACACATCTGGGGACACACCAGGGGTCACACCTGGGGACACACCAGGGGACACGCCTGGGGTCACACCTGGGCACAAACCAGGGGACACACCTGGGGATACAACTGGGGACACACCAGGGGTCACACCTGGGGTCACACCTGGGCACACACCAGGGGACACACCTGGGGACACACCAGGGGTCACACCTGGGGTCACACCTGGGCACACACCAGGGGACACACCTGGGGACACACCAGGGGTCACACCTGGGGTCACACCTGGGCACACACCAGGGGACACACCTGGGGACACACCAGGGGTCACACCTGGGGTCACACCTGGGCACACACCAGGGGACACACCTGGGGACACACCAGGGGTCACACCTGGGGTCACACCTGGGCACACACCAGGGGACACACCTGGGGACACACCAGGGGTCACACCTGGGGTCACACCTGGGCACACACCAGGGGACACACCTGGGGACACACCAGGGGTCACACCTGGGGTCACACCTGGGCACACACCAGGGGACACACCTGGGGACACACCAGGGGTCACACCTGGGGTCACACCTGGGCACACACCAGGGGACACACCTGGGGACACACCAGGGGTCACACCTGGGGTCACACCTGGGCACACACCAGGGGACACACCTGGTGACACACCAGGGGACACACCT
>NW_009953724.1:969069-973812 GCF_000747805.2 Chaetura pelagica
GGGGCTGAGGGAGCAACGGGAGGAGTTGGCGGAAGAGTTTTGCTCCGGTGACGTGTTCGCGGTGGCGGATCCGGGGTGAGGAAGGGGGTGACAGGGAAGGGTTGGGATGACGGACAAGTTCACCCTCCCGGAACCGCCGCCTGACAACTCGGCGACTTCTGGCCCTGAGCCGGGAGCCCGGGGAGTTGGGGTCGGGGCGAGAAGTTGCCGAGTTCCCGTGTCGGCCCCGCGTGGGTCCCCCCTTCCCACCCACCTCCCACGCAGGTTGGGATGAGGCTGGAGCCCCAGCCCGAGCTGTGACCCCCTGCCCTAGGGTGTTGTGTTCTACAGGGGCAGGGTCTGCCGGGGCTGTTTGCAGCTGTTGGGTTCGTGTTCCGTGTCATTCATGTCACAGTGAGGGCTGCGTGGCCTCCCTGCTGATTTAGCTGAGGCAAACACCTGCAGAACCACTTGTTTTCCAAGCCCTCCCACCGTCCAGGAGGAAGGATGGATCCCCAGGTGCTGCCCCTGTGGGATGGTGGGTGCAAAGCGATGGGGGGGCTGGTTCCTTTCCTCCCCCTCTCAGCCCCAACCACAGCAGGGTTTAAACGTTGGGGTCCCAAAATGGAGCAGAGGATCCGCTGAGGAGCCAATCCCAGGGAGTTTTGGGTTCCAGGGCACTGACAAGACGTCAAACATGGACTCACATGCACAGAGAATTAGTGCTCCTGTCTCTCGACCCTGCTGCCAGCTCAGGGCAGTAACTGCTGGTCTGTGTTTCTTGGGTGCTGTAAAAGTCTCCGGGCACTATTTGCACAGCCTGACTCTTCCCCCAGTAACCTCGTGGTGTTAAAAATTCTCCCTTTCTCTGTTGATCCTGTGCAGTTTTGCAAGGGCAGGGACAGGTGGGCAGCCTTCTCCAGCTATCAGGACAGGGAACTTTTTCCCTTTCCCAGCCGAAAGCTCCTGTGACCTCTTCTTTCTGATACAGTTTCAACTGGATCATCGGCAGAGTTAGTGTTTCTAGGCGTGAATTTAGTTGCTGTTCATTTGTCTGGATGTATCTTCTGGGCACCTTTCTATTTCAATGACTTTGGGCTCCTCTGCAATAATGTTTCCACCACATTCTGCAGCTGCTACAGCTTTATCCTGCCCGCAAGACCAACCCGGGGCACCTCTGGGTGCCACCCACACTTGACACCATTTCCAGTCGTTGCTGTTCTTGCCTTGTCCTTTTCATACATATTTATCAGTGATACGAAAGACTAATATTTGCCCAGTATCGTGTACAACTCGTTTTACTGAAGGGCTTGGAATACGAATATTGGTTTTGGGTGAAAATCAGGCTGCTGGCACAGAACCCTGTGAGTAAAACTTTGGACACTGCTGTAAGGATTTGGAAACAGTCTTTTTTTTTGTTGGGTGTTTTGGGTTTTTTTTCCCCAACTGAGATGGTACAAACTCTGCTGCAGGAATGAAGGAAGAAAGAGGGTAAAGGAAACAGGAACAAGAGCATCTTCAGGGAGAGGAGGGGCCAGGCTGTGCTGTAGTAATTTGATACTAACCTGGGTCATTAGCATCGTCATGACCTGGCTGGGTACTTTTAGAAAAAGAAAACAATCCACCCATGTTAAACAAAACTTGATGGGAGCTGGAACTAAGTTAAGTTTTTATGGTCTGTGTCTTGTGGCCGATCTATTGAAACTCTTAACTCTGTGCTGGGGTGTTTTAGAGGAGCTTTCTCATATGGGTTTCATCTGGTGTCTAGCAAGATACAAGCCCTGTGCTTTCTGTCTTCTCCCTGGCTGCCCTTTTCTCACAGGACTTGTAAAATCTGGGTTATTTCTGAGATGAGCTGCAATATTTGGGTCTGCTTGGCTGATTCCAGCTGAAGGCAGTGGGGTGGACTCGTTTCCATAGGAAATCCAGATCAGTACAAGTTGTTAAGCCTCATGGCATTGGAGGTGTCTCATGCGTGTAGACCACAGAGGTTTTGCTGTGCTGGATGGACACAGCTCCCAGATATATCCCTACTTGGACACTGCCAGGCTGTTTGCTGCTTGGACAGTGTCAATCACGACAGGTTTTGGTATCTTGAGTTGTCAGATAAGGACATTACTGATGTTGTGGGTAACAAAAATGCCTCATTTCCTGACAGTGTCACTTGGAGATTTACAACTTGGCTGGGCTGCTGAACTCAGCCTGTGTTAACCTTTCGAATTAACATGGAGGTGTAAAAGCTTGGTAACGTGGCACGTAGGCCAAGGTATGTGTGTGGTGGCCTCTCAGAAAGACAGCTCTTGATTTATTTTATTTTTAAGATGTGTGGAGCTTTCCAGCCATTGACTGCAGTGGGTGTGGAACAAGCCAGTTCCCCCCAAGACATCTTCTGGATCAAATGGGTCCCCTGGTCTCAAACCACACTTCCACTGGTGATACAAAACCCTGAGATAAGCCCTGCTGAGAATAGTGCTTTTCTTCTTGGAATTCAGCCCTGAAGGCAGCAAATTGTTGAGGAGCAAGAAGAACTGTTGGAGATGCTGCAGGAGGGTGTAGATAGAAAAAGATCCAGCAGCTTTAAGGATGCTGTAAAGAATTTCCTTTGGTTCTTACTCTCACAAGGAGATTTTGTAAGCTCTGAAATAACCTCTCTAGGCAGGTAATCAGCTTACAGAGATACTATTGTTTGATAGTGCCCCATTTTACTTTGTTTTCCTATCTAGGACAAGATCCATCCTTCTTCCTCTTCCTTCCTGTCCCCTTCCTAACAGGCCTTTCATGCACACTAGTCCAAACCCCTATGATTTTGATGCCAGAAGGATCTTGGCTTTCCTGGAGGAATCCTGACCCCTGAACTGTGCCAGGCCTTGTGGTGGCAGTTGGAGGGAAGGCAGCAGAGATGGGCTGTGTCTCTACCTCTGCTGCTTCTAGTTTGAGGGCTTGTCAAACTAGGCCTGGTTAGCTGTGATTACAGCACAGCTGGAACTACTGCATCCCCTCAGCATCCCAGGTCAGGACTGCTGAAACACAGTTAAACTCTTCTAAATCAGTGTTTCACTCTTCTAAAACAAGAGCACCTAAACCTTTGGCCACAGCAAGGAAGTCCTAAAGGTAAAAGAGATAGGGCAGTGGTTTCTGGTGAACAGGACCTGTCCTGGGCTTCTGCTTAAGCTAAATGAACCCTTCACCTCTGTGTCAAGGAGTATATATCTCTGAAAGGAATGGCACACTTCAAACAGGTGAAAAGAACTGATTTCCTTCAAAAGGAATGAAACCTCTAAACCACTTTGATCCTTGCATGGGGGTGACTGGAGTGGCTTAGGCCAACTGCTAATCTGAGCATGAGCACAGTGCTTTAAAGAGCAGATCTTCTGGATCAGGGACAGCCCTTTGCAGGGCATGCAGCACAGCCCTGCAGGACCCCCCCCGAGCCCTGCAGGACCCACAGCCCTGCTGGACCCAGCCTGGGCTGCACGGGGCTGTGCTGCAGGAACACTGAGCAGGCTGCTCTGTGCCTGCAGCTGAGCTGTGGGGTGTAACCAGCAGGGCTGTTAGGGATGTGCTGCTGTGTGCTGTCACTAAAAAGTGGGAAGATATCTCTGCAGTCATGTCCTGAACCACCTGGGTGGCAGAGGTAAAAGTTTGTCCCCTTCACCTGCTGCCCCTGGCCCGGGTGTAGGTCGGAGGGGTCTCCTCTGCCCTCCCTGGCCAGTGGGGCAGCCTGGCAGTGCATCTGTGTTTTCCACTGGTATATAATGAAGGGAAAAGAGTGGGATGAGAGGCAGGGGTTTGGAAGGGATCAGCTGCCTTTTTAGCACAGACTGAGGACACAGACTGTCAGCAGCCTTGGCATAGTGGAGGGTCTGCAGGGGAGATACAGGTTCCCTCTTAGATCTGTAAGAGTATCTAGAAATCTTCCCTCAGCATCTCTGGAGAGATGCTTCCTTCCCCTTCTCTGGAGATACTCAAGACCCCCCTGGATGCAGTCCTGAGTAATGTGCTCTGGGCAATCCTGCTTTAGTGGGTGAGCTGGACTAGATGATCTCTAGAAGTCCCTTCCAACTCTGACAATTCCATGACCTAGATTGCAGAATTTCAGAGAGGACTCTTAATAGATGTAATTCTCAGCACCACTTTCTGAGAGCCACAAGCTTCTGAGTCCTTGATAAGATAAGCTGCAGTCTTGTGTGGAGAAAGCATTAATATTTGAGTACATTTTAAGATCTTCAGATGAGCCCTTGCAGGTGAGGAGGCAGTAATTTCTTTACAGTTGGCCCTTGTGTTCAGCTTCTCAGGAGGTGAATTTGGAGCAAGATAGCAGCTTCTGCCACTTGGATCTTTCTAAAAACCTCTCATGCAGTGGAGGTATTTTTTTTTCCTTTCTAATCACAGTATGTGGTTCAGTATGACAAGTCTCTTCCCTTCTCTCTGCAGCTGCTGAAAAGTCTGAAGAGGCTGTCTGAGTTGCCCATCACAGTTGACATTCTTGTGGTAAGAGCTGTGAAATCTCTCACACTTTCAACGTGTCTGTCAATTCACAGGATGTTTGGTGCAGAAATGCTGCTTTCCTTAGAATGGGGCGTGTTGCCTCAGCCACCTGCTACACCCTGGTGTCATGGGAACAATTGTGATAAAGTTCTGGAGACTCCAGGCATGGGAAGGAGTGTTTCAGAGCAAGTGTGAAGCCATGGAGGACAGTTGTCAGCCTCAGTTCTTCCAGGAGCTTAATGCTTGACTGAGAGACGAGGATCAGAGAGGTTCTTA
>NW_009953724.1:973846-983472 GCF_000747805.2 Chaetura pelagica
CTTTTGTCTTCAAACCAACAGTCATGGTAAAGACTAACTTGGCTTATTAATACCAATAGTTAATGTTTGACTAAGGCAGAGTTAAATCTCCTTTGATTTACAGAACTGTAACAATACAATGGCCGCTGAAAACACGTGATATCTTTGCTGTTAGATCAAGGAAGTCTGTTTCTCTGTGGCAGTGATATTTAGTAGGTGAACTTGATGGGAAGGTTAGCAGTGTTTAGATGTCTGTTTTTTGCTAAGCTGAATTCATGTCTTGGGTCTCTCCTGAAGGAGACGGGTGTTGGGAAGACTGTGAACAGTTTGCGGAAACACGAGCTCGTCGGAGACTACGCCAAGAACCTCGTGGCCAGGTGGAAGAAACTGGTGCCAGTGTCCCAGGAAGCAGACAGGTCAGTGAACCTCTTTGGTTATCTCGATGGGTGAAGCTTTGTTATGGTTTTGTAGGAGGAGAGATGATAAACTTCTCAGACCAAGTGAAGGCTCTGGAAAAACTCGTAACACGAGCGTGCTAACCCTGCGTGGGGTTTTTGCCTTGTTTTGGGATTTATCCCAAACCTGCCCCTGCTGGCTGCAGTGCTGGGCTGCTGAGGGCTGCATTTTGCGTGAAAGTAGAGCCCATTTTTCAAGAATCTGCAGTTTGATGAAGAGATGAACAGTAGAGGCCAGAAAAGTGCTTTCACTGAAGCAAGAGAGGCACTCTGCTTGCTTCCCATTTGGTGATGCTGCAGAGAGGAAGTCCTAGGCCCAAGCCAAGGAAGTGTCTTGCTTTGAAATAAAGCTTTTAAGTGCAGAAATCCTATGGAAACTGAGAGCTCTGCTGGCCAGCACGCTGCAGTAACAAAGCTGTGCTGAACCCTGCCATGAGATCATTCTGATGTGGGTGATAAAACCCCAGTTATTCATGAGAATGTTGGTGGCTGTGGTATCCCTGCATGGGTAACTGGGGGACGTGCTTCCCACAGGCACCACACAGCCAGGAGGGTGTGGGCTGGGAGAGGCCTCTGTACGTGTCTGTCTCTAGTGTCTCTTGCAGCAGAAATGCAGCTTCTAAATCCCTGAACGTTGCTGTGCCTGAGAGGATTAGTTGTATTGCCACAAAACTACAAGTACAACCTTCATCCTCTGTAAGAGAGGTCCCAGTCCATGTGGTCCATGGGGAGCAGCTATTTTCATTCATTTTGGGAAGTTTTAATCTAACAGTTTTCTTTCAATCCCTTCAGAAATAACCTAGATTCTGAAGACCGTAACTGCGAGAGGAGCAGCTCGAGCACAAGACACCAAGAACCCTCTCTCAGAGAGGATGAGGAACCTGACCAGGAGTATTCAGAAACCTTCCAGCCGTCTAGCAGCCAGTCCTACAGCCCAGATCATAGGGAAAAGAAGTCCAAGAGGTATCCTAGGCCTGAGAGAGCCCACGAGACTTATGGCTATAGCAGCCAGGAGGGGAAGGGCTGGGGCAGATCTTCCCCAGTGCTCTCTTCAGATCAGGAGTACTCGGACTATGGACAAGCTGTGTCACCTGAGCCAAGTGATAGCCCTCAGGATAATTACACAGACCCCTATGGCTCTGAGGAGCAGGAGGAACCGACAGTATTTCATCAGAAAGCCAGCAAAGGCCACAGCTCTCAGGAGAAGCTTGGGGAGGGCCGAGAGAGGAACCCCAGTGAGTTCTATGACAAAGGGAACACGAGTCGAAGCAAAGAGCACAAGTCTTCTCACAAGAAGCAGCGACTTGATGGCAGAGGGGAGGAGAGAACCTCTGCCTTCAGCCCAGAAAGATTGCACAAGACCTCTTTTAAAGAGCAGCTCCAGGAAGCCCCCGTGGCAGGGGGCAGAAAGGAGAAGCACAGGATGTCAGATGGCACCAAGAAGGAGAAGAACCGAGAAGGCAGCACCTCCAGAAAGGAGAAGTTGCACACGTTGCCGCACTTGGAAGAGTCTTTGGACAACCATGTTAAGAAGCAAAAGCATCGGGACTCTGAGAAAAGTAAACTGGAAAAGCCCAAGGTGAGCCTGGAGACCTCTACCGGCGAGCGGGAGAAACGGAAAGCTGAGAGTGACTCCTCAAACAGGATTAAAGAAAAGGGCATTTCTGGGAGCTTAAAGTCTTCTGAGGGGAAACGCAAAATCTCCGACGTGGACAAAAAATCTGTGGGCTTTTCCTCAAATTTTGGGGAGGGAGAAGTGGAGGATGAATTTGAACAACCTACCATGTCCTTTGAGTCATACCTCAGCTACGACCAGCCCCAGAAAAAGAAAAAGAAAGTGGTCAAAGCTTCTGTGTCAGCTGTGGAGAAAGACAGAGGGCACAGCAAACAGAACGGATCCAAAGCCAGCACCAACAGCTCCAACTCGAGCCGGAAAAGTCCAAGCCACAAGAGGATAAGTGAGAAAAAGGCAGAGAAGAATCTACCAGAGCCTCCCAAACCAAAGAGGGTAAGGTTTTGAAGGATCTGAAAGTGAACAAAGAAGGCAGGAAAAGCTGCTTTTTGTCCTTTGCTTTCTGGGGCTTATTAGTTTTCCCCTCGGAGGTGCTGGGCTGTGTTCTGCACCAGGGTGTGCTTGTGGTGTCTGGTTGGTATCCAGGTTTGTGATTCCCAGTTCCTGCTGGAACACATGGCATGTTTCACATGCCCTGAGCCACAGGCATTGCTTTGTGCTGTTAGAGTGGAACTTGGCTGGAGAAGTGGGTGAAGATGGAGGAGAAGAAGGAAACACAACAGGCAAACCACTGTTGATTAAATTGGGGAGGGTAAGAGGGAAGACCTTCAGCTAAACAGCCCTGTGAAAACATGGGGAGATGATATACTTGTTAAGCACACAGAGTATGTTTAGATGTGAGTCAGCTCAGAATCTGGCCTCATATGCAGTGCATCCCCACCTACCAGCAAGGTTCCTGTGTCTCTGAAGTATTTGGCTTTTCATAGAATACCAGGTTGGAAGGGACCTCAAGGATCATCTGGTCCAACCTCTCTAGGTACTAGTCTAGTTTATATGAGGTGGCTCAGCACCTTGTCTGTCTGAGACTTAAAACTGTCCAATGAGGGGGAATCCACCACTTCCCTTGGGAGACTATTCCAATGTCTGACTGTCCTCATGGTGAAAAATTTACCTTTTGTGTCCAATCAGAATCTCCCCAGGAGCAACTTGTGCCCATCACCCCTTGTCTTATCCACACGACTCCTTGTAAATAGGGAGTCCCCATCTTCTTGGCAGCCACCCTTGAAGTACTGGAACATGGTAATAAGGTCTCCCCTGAGCCTTCTTTTTCCAGGTTGAACAAACCCAGTTTTCTCAGCCTCTCCTCCTCTGGCAGGTCCTCCAGTCCTCTGATCATCCTCATGGCTTTTCTAAAATGGACGTTTTTAATCCATATCAGTCCTGCAGTTTTCTTAACTAAATCTGTTGGTCTCCAGAAATAGGGGAGAACTGGTGTTAGAACACAGCTTATTGTAGAAGACAGACTTTTTTTGTGAAAAAGAAGCAATATTTCTGGACATATTCCTTGCCCCACAGGTGCCAGGGCTTTGTACATAAATAGGAACTAACATGTAAAGCCTTCACTGCCTCATCTTTTTTCATCAACTTGGAAACAATTTGCTCTTCAAAAAGTGATCTTAGCAGCACTGTGAATTCCTGCTTTGCCATTCTTTCTAGTAAGTGCCTTGTACAAAAGTTTTAGGTTTCCCCTCAGTTTGTGGGGTTCCCTGAGTGATTCAGGTCCCAAATTTTGGCTTCTTTGTATTGACAACCTAGAGAGTCACAGTGTCCTGGAGCAAGCTGATCAGCACTGGGAGGCTTATTCAAAATATCAAACAAAACAGCTCAGAGCTGTTTGGCAGGATGTAACATTCTCCTGTATTCTCAGCTTACTTGCATGTACATCCTCTCCTTCCAGATAATTTTAGATGTGGTACCAACGTTACCAGACATCCCACTGCCGCCGATCCAGGCCAATTATCGCCCTCTTCCTTCAATTGAGTCCATTCCCTGCTCCCAGACAAAAAGGAAAGGTATGTTGGGCAGGAAAATAGGTTTGAAATGGGTTCCAGCTACTGTCTAAGGGAGGCAGTGGGTGCTGGCTGGGTTCAAGTCTTTCTGTTGTGGTCTGGTGTCCTGCCTCTGCTGCCCAGAGGTGTGGCTGCTTTCCCACGTGCTGTAGCAGAAATCAGGAGGATCCTTTGCTGACCCTTCTTGAGGCTTGGGCTTTGGACTTGCCATTCCTGAATTGGGTTGCAGGTCTTTTAGAGAAGACTTGATCCTTCTGGGTGATTCTAAAATGTCTCCTGTGCCATTCTTCAGGGTGGGCTCTTCTTTACTTTGCTCCCTTCTTACTCCACGTCTTCCTCTTTACAGCGGTGTCCTCACCAGCTGAAGAGAGTGAAGCAGGTTTTACAGGCCGACGGTTGAATTCCAAGATGCAGGTGTATTCAGGCTCTAAAACTGCCTACCTCCCAAAGATGATGTCTCTGTATCAACAGTGCATCAGAGTCCTCAGTAACAACATTGACTGTAAGTACCTTTCCTCATCTGTCTCACAGTCATGTTTCCTTGCACTGAAGTCTTGGTAACTTGTTTCTGTCTGGTTTGGAGCATGTGAACAGTCCATTGCCCCTTGTCACAGGGGAAACATCTCCCTGAAAACTCAGGCACTTCTTAACTTAGAGATGCTGGTGCCTGGTGACTCACTAGAGCTATTACACCTATGGTTCCCTTCCCCTTCCCCATGTTCTCTGTGGTGGTGTGCAGCACTGCTGGTTTTCTCCACTGCATTGCAGGGTGTCAAGCCCTTTCCTTGGCAAGGAAGGAGCTGAATTAATACTCTCTGTGCATCTTGCTTCTCTCTAGCAATCTATGAAGTGGGTGGTGTCCCTTTCTCAGTGCTGGAGCCAGTATTGGAGAGATGCACCCCAGAGCAGCTGTACCGCATCGAGGAGTGTAACCACGTGAGTACCACGGCCTGGGGAGGGGGGGTGATGGGTGGGAGTGATGGTCTGTCCTCATCTGCAACAG
Source organism: Chaetura pelagica (assembly GCF_000747805.2). NCBI lineage: Eukaryota > Metazoa > Chordata > Aves > Apodiformes > Apodidae > Chaetura > Chaetura pelagica. The sequence goes on from NW_009953724.1 coordinate 978,866, forward strand.
CACAGTATTAAAGAACACCTTTTATAACAAGAGGTGGCTTTTGCTAGTCCTGAGTTCCATAATTTGCCATTTGCCCATCTCTTGCTGCACGTTGTCCCCTCAGCCGTCTTGCCCTCTGCTGATCCAGTGGCACTGAGGGAGAGGGGAGTGAGGGTGTCAGGAGGGATCCCAGCACACGTGTGCATTTACTGCAGGTCCTCATTGAGGATACGGATCAACTCTGGCACAACCACTGTCTCCGAGACTTCAAGAATGAGAAGCCAGAGGAGTTTGAGTCCTGGCGGGAGATGTACCTGCGCCTGCACGACGCGCGGGAGCAGCGGCTGCTGATGCTGGCGCGGAACATCGGCTCAGCCCACGCCAACAAACCCAAAGGTGCAGCAGGACTGAGTGACCAGAGGGGAAACTGGGATATTTCTCTATGGGGAAGGTCTTCTGGAATGACTGGTTTAAATTTAGTATGATGTAAAGGTTGCTGAGCTCTCTGTTCTTTATATGGTGGCCTTTATTCCGTGGCTTGGCAGGCTCTGGGTTTCACCCAGTGCTGTGGGTGCAGACTGGATGGGGCAAGATTTTAAAGCAGGAACATGTTGGGCTGCAGAGGCACCTCCTGTTCTAGAATGGCTTCTCCATGCTGAAGCTGAAGAAAATCAGGGTCAGGGGGAAGCATTTGTGCTCTTTTGGTGAACATAATGAGAACTACTGACCTAATCAGTCTGATTTCTCCCATATTGTGACTGCAGGGTTCAGTCATGAGGGAGGAGACTATCACCAGAGCTTTGGAATGGGTGGGCTGGGAAGAGGTGGTTGGAGTTTGCTGTAATAAGACAGAGCCCTCCTTGGTAGTAAGTTGGATTTGAGCAGTGTTTCCCTCTGGCCTCCTACAGGTAGAGTGGCCAAAATGGCATTTGTGAACTCTGCAGCAAAGCCTCCTCGGGACGTACGGAGGAGACAGGAGAAGTTTGGAACTGGAGGACCTCTTCTGCCAGAGAAGACCAAGTAAGTGTTGCTCAGTAGCCCTTGCTGTTCAGGGCTACCCTTCCTGTGAGCCCCTGCCCTGAAGCTCTGGGCTTTGGCAGGATAAGGTCACTGTGTGCCTGGGAGGTCCTTTTGCAGTGACACTTGTCACTGTAACGGCCTCTTTGTGGCTGGAAATTGTGGAGGTCCTGGTCACTGCTGCTGCTGACAAGTGTGGTTTGTGTCTGGAGAACTGCATCAAACCACAGTGACTCCTGTCCTGAAAGGTCTGTCCTGTCCCTGTTTCAGGATAAAACCAGTCCTGTACACATCCAGCAAAAGCCACCCTCGTGTGAGTGAGGAGCAGTCCTACGATGGGCCCAGCACCAGCAGTGCCCATTCTGTCCCGTCTTCAGGTAGCACCTTCTCCTCCTATGACCCCAGGAAACCACCAGTGAAGAGTAAGTACAAACCACAGAACATCCCTGTGGTCTCCTACAGCTCTTCCTTTGCAAATACACCAATCTGCTGCTTCTGCTGTAAGAGAAATCCAGGCTGTGCAGGAAGGTTGATGCTGGTGGCCTCTCTCCCTAGGGATTGGGTTCAGACTCCTCCTTCCAAACACTTACCCCTCCCTTGCATCTTTGCTGCAGCTTTGAATTGCTCTCTGCTCTCCCACTCTGTGACTGCTGCTTTAATATGTGGGTTGGTTTGGGTTTCTTTTTTGTTTTGTTTAGTTTGATTTGTGGTTTTCTTTCTCCTTTGTTGCAGAAATTGCACCCATGATGGCAAAGACTATCAAAGCTTTTAAAAACAGGTTCTCTCGGAGATAAGTTTGCAGTGCAGATCTGGGACTTTCCCTCTTGTGGGGAAGTGGCACTGAAGGGGGAGAAGGTCCCCAAACAGCCCTTTTCTTTGAACTCTTTGGAGGCTGCAGCTGCTGGGAGAAGCTTCGATCTGCACAAGACAACAGCACAGTATTTTATCTTTTATTCTGGTCCCTTTCTCAGTGTCAAGCCCTGCCCTGTCTTCTCCCTGCCCCTAACATCCTGTTTTTAGCTTTGTCATCCAACAAAAGAAGGATGTACAGAGTGTCCCAACACAAGAAAATGTGAAGTCTTGGCACCTGCTGAGAGTGGAAGATCCAGAGACTTATTTACTATTTAACCTCTTAATAAATTATAAAATGGTTTTAATTAATATTTTACCCCTTTATCCTGCTGGTATTATTTATGTCACTCCCAGTAGTCTCTGCCCTCCTAATCCAGTACAGGGGCCAGGCTCTGTGCCTGGAGCTGGCAGGAATCCATTTGTCCAAGTGGATATTGGCTGTCATGGGAGACTTTCCTCATCATCTGGTACCTGCTGGGCACAAAGTCCCACCTGGACTCTCTGGGACAGTGGGACTGGTGGCCCATCTGCTCGTGGATCCTTTGGCAAGCACACCAAGTCCCAAAGCTTTGCTCTCTGCTCCTGTATGTTAATAAAATTGTAGCTCTCTGCCTTCTCTCTCTGCTGTTCCTCTAGATCTGGTACAGATGCTTACAAGGCTGTGCAGGGATGCCAGGGGCCACTGGGGACTTTTTCCTCTGCTGCTCTTGTCTTCTGGCTACTGGGAATAAAACTACAAGGGCTTTGGGGAGAAATTTTACTGTGCATCAAGTCAGATTTTAACTTTTTGAGAGAGAGAGAGGATTTTTGCCTCTGGAATTGCAACCAGTTTTTAAATACCAGTGAAGGCATTAGTTTGCCTTTTTTTAGTGGAAAGAAGGAATACTTTGATCTTGTTTTCTGTGTGGAACTAGGAAGGGTTTATTTCCAGTTTGGAAGCTGGTACTTTAAATCCTGTCTTTTCCCTGTATTTTTTGCTCTGCCCCTTCTTTGGAAAAAACAAGGATTTTAGTCATTGAACCTGAAACCACTTGACTGGGGTTAGAGGGAAGTGAATAATGGAATGTGGTTTCTTTTTAATATGTGTGTGCTTCATAGCAGGAGTTTTAAAAGCTTGGTTGTACCTGGTGTCTGAGGAACTGGAGCTCTGGAAGGAAAGGGGGGGTAATGTGACCTGGTGGACCCAGCTGGTGGGTTTGGTGGAGGTGTGAGGAGGAGCTCTGGAGCACAGCTCCTCAGGGGAGCTGCACGAAGGGTGTGATTTGAGTGGACTTGCTGAGGCCACAACAGAAAGGGGAGCTGGACTCAACCAGGCACTTTCTGCTGAATGTGAAGCTTTATTGAGGTGAATGTTCCTGCCTGAGGGTTTTATCTGCCTCTAAAGTGAACCTACCCAGAGGTGCAGGCAGAGGATGGAGTTGGTCAGACCCAGGTCAAGTGGTGAGGGAGCTGGCCTCTGTCAGCACTGACTGGATCAGAAGGGGATTCTCCTGTTCCAAGCCATATTTGCTGCCTTAGGACTTTGCTCTCTGTGTGGAAAATGTGCTGGTAGTGGTGGCAGCTTTTGTGAAGCTCTGCTGCTGGCTTTCTGTGGTTGCCCAGTCCCAGACTGGTGGAGCTGTCTGTTTGCACTTACTGGAGGAAAACTGGCTGGGAAGAGTCCTCCTGGAGGGTTCTAGGAAAATCCCTCGGTGTGTCTGGTTTCCATTGATTTGTTTTCTTCCTTTCTCCTTGTTCTTTCTTTAGAACCATTCTGAACACCTGTCTTGTTTATTTAGTCTGTTCTTCTTTTGAAGGTCTTGGGAAAATGTTCTCAGACTCTCACGTGCTGTAAGTTTGTTACAGTCCCAGATGCTTTCCTGTTCCCCTGCAGCATTTCAGTGTGTTGTGCTGTAAATGAATGGCTCCTTACTCCTGCATTTTTTTGCTGTATTTAATTTTGCTGTATTTTTAATTAGATAACAATATATTATCTTCTGCTGACTGTTGTGCTACCTTTTATTTCTCCTCTGTACTTGGGGTAGGGGCAGAGGGGAGGGAAGTGATGAGGCCCCAGTGGATCTGGGTGAGGCCCAAGAACAAGCATCTTGGGCACTAAACTGCCATTTTAATTAATCCTACAGCTCAATACTCAGCTGTGGGTATTGCCCAAAGCTGGACAGAGGAGGGCAGCTTCCACGAGATGCAAACTAAGGGAAGTCTGAGGTAAAAGTGCCCGGGGTGTGACACTTGTGCAATGTTTCTGTGCAACACTACAGTGAAGGAGCTGAGCAGAGCTGCCTCTTCCCCTGGTGCTGCCCCGCTGGTGGTGGGATGAGTGACACGGGCAGCAGGGGGAGTGACCTGGACTTGCGTTTGTATTTGGGTCCCTAACTGTGTATATACAATTTTCTATGTTCCCTTTTTTTTTTTTCTTTTGGTGGTAACTGATACGAATATTTTAATTAGATAAGTTATATGAAAAGAGGAAAGTCATGTCTCAATAAAAGCCAAACACTGGAAAACGTCTGCCCGTTGTATCTGTTGTGTCAGCAGCGAAACCGGGTCCCCGTGTCCGGGGGAGCCCCTGCCCGGGCTCTCAGGGGGGCCGGGGCTGCCCCCATTGCCCTGCTTGGCCCAAACGCCCCAGGGCTGAGCGCCCGGAGCTCCCGCTGGCGCTGCGGGGGTTCATCCCAACACCCCTGCCCGGGGCCGGGATGGGGGTCCCGCTCACCGGAGGGAGCACGTGGAGGGAGCGGCGGTGGGCGGGGCCACGGGAG
>NW_009953724.1:984167-986327 GCF_000747805.2 Chaetura pelagica
CCCCCCCTCTCTCCGGGGCCACCGGTGCCGCCGTTTCCCGCGCGCGTTACCTGGTGCTGGGGCCGGCCCTGACCTGCTCCTCTCTCTCCAGTTCGTAGAGAGCGACGATGACGAGGAGCTGCTGTTCAACATCCCGTGAGTCCCTCCCCGCTCCCCGCCGTGTGCCCGGGGCTGCAGCGCGGCCGCGTCCCGCTGCAACCGGGGCTGCTCCGGGCAGAACGGAGGTGAAAACCCCGTCTCCGTGTCCCTCGGCAGGTTCACAGGCAACGTGAAGTTAAAAGGAGTGATTGTGATGGGAGAAGATGACGATTCACACCCGGCAGAGATGAGGCTGTGAGGAGAAGGGGGTGGATGGGGTTGGTGTGGGAGGGGGCAGCACCTCAGCTGTCCCAGACACCCAGGAGGAAAAAGAAACTGCCCCTTGTCCAGAGAGAAGTGTGGCAACGTCCTGCCCTTCCTGCAGAGGAACGGGTGCTGGTTTTAAGGAGAACACTTGGGGGAAACACCGTGAAGGGACCGACCTGCTGCAGGAGGATCAGCAGGCCTGGGAGGGGGGACACAAGTGAGGAGAGCCCTGCAGCCAGGACACTGTGTGGTGTGGCTGTGCTGAGCCATCTGGCCTTCCTGAGCTCCTGCAGGGAGGGGAAACCTTCCTAGGAATCCCTTTTTTTTAAAAATTAAAGAGTCCTGAGTGCTCCAGGGTTCTTGCTTGTGGGGAAAACAATACCCCTCTCCTGAGCCCTGATTTTCCTTGGTCTCCAGTGCACTGGGCTCTGGGTCCCTTCATGTGCCCACCTGTGCTGGGATCTGTCTCCCCCAAGCTTTGTTTCTTGCCCTTTGTTGATATTTCTGTTAGTTTTGGGTATTCTGGAACATGGGGCTTCTTTGGGGTGGTGCTGTTTATTTTCTTCCTTAGAAGACAAAGCAAATCCAGCTTCTGGTGGTTGAGAAGAATCCAGGGAGGAAACCAATTAGCTGACCCGTGTGCTCATCATTTCCTGGGTTTCCTCTGTCTCTTCCCAGGTTCAGGAACATTCCTCACATGTCCTTTGATGACACAGCCAGGGAACCAGAGCAGACGTTCAGCCTGAACCGGGATCCCACGGGAGAGCTGGAATATCCCACCAAGTAGGCTCCAGCCCTGGGGCTGCTCCCCCCAGCACAGCAGGACCTGCTTGATGTGCCACCAGGTTTTAGGGAGGTGCTCACAGAGGGTGGTTGCATCTCAAAGCTTCCCTGGGTGGAATTTGCCTCCTCAGATCCATCCTTGTCTGGTCAGAGTTTTTCTCTGAAAACATCCTCCCTGGCGCCAGGGGGGTGTCTGTGCCTGTCACACTGGGGGGCTTTTGGGGGTGCAGAATCATCCCAGTCTGGTGTGCCCTGCTCCTGGCTCCACTGACAGCTTGTTGCTGGTCCCTGCACCTCAAGTGTGAGGGAAACTGCTCCTCCTGCTTCCTCAAGTCTGGCTGGGGCAGGAGCCACACACAGTGTGGGGGGCACCCTGAGGGGAGGTGGGAAGGCAGCAGAGGGACAGTGTGTAAGTGTAGCTCTAGTTTCAGAAAGTGCTTTCTTTCAGAATTGCCCGTTTCTCCAACGTTTACCACCTCTCCATGCACTTCCCAAAGAACTTTGGAGCAGAGACAACGAAGATTTTTTATATAGGCCTGAAAGGAGAGTGGACAGAGGTAGGTTGAGAGCAGAGAGGAGGTAAACTCTGCTAATTGTGTAAAAAGGGCTTTAAATCATGACTGAGGTGAGGAAGAAGTGGGAGCAGTGCAGGGGGCTCTGCAATGGGCAGTCTGTGAGGTGGGAACCTGCTCAGCTCAGGTGTCCCAGGAGGGAACTGGGTTCAGCTCTCCTGGATGAACAAACCCAACTAACCAGCTCCGTCCTCTGAACCTTCAGGCCCATCGGCACCAAGTCACCATCTGCAATTACGAGGCCTCAGCAAACCCAGCTGACCACCAGCTGCAACAAGTCACCCCCCAGACTCACTTCATCTCCTAACAGCGCTGCCGGGAGCCTCCCGGGGGCTGCGGTCCCGGTGCCCGGTCCCGGTGCCCGGTCCCAGGGGCCGGTCTGACCGGGACGACTCCCTGAAGGGCCGGAGGGCGCTGGGTCAGCTCTGGGGTTGCTCTTTGCCTCGGGACGCCCGGTACC
>NW_009953724.1:989327-992953 GCF_000747805.2 Chaetura pelagica
GGGTTGGGGGGCTGGGGCGGCTCGGCCAGCACGGCCCGACATCCCCCTGTCGTGGGAGGTGTTGGGTTTATGGCTCCTCTCGCCAGGACTCTTGGCAGCTGCTGTGTTTCCTTGCTGCTTGTTTTGACCCTGGAGTACACACACGAGCACGTGGGTGTGTGTCAGGTTCTCCAGTCCCGGGGAGCTCGTTGTTGCTCCCTGTGTTTTCATTGAGTCACAGAAACAGCTGATGAACAGTTGGTGAAACGAGTCGGGCAGGTCTCAGCACAGGCTGGTAGAGGAGGAGGCTGTTCCTGGTGGGTAAGGCATCTGATGGGGTACTGGGAGGTTTTTTTGGGGGGTTTAGGTGGTCTTGTGCTGTCCAAAACCCTCTGGGAGTGGTGGTTGATGTGAGATATGAAGACTGGGGGTCTGATCTTGGTGCTGGTGGTAGCCAAGAGGACCTCAAAAGTGATGGAAAGGAGACAGGCTGGGAGAGTTGGGGTGTTCAGCCTGGAGAAGAGAAGGCTCCAGGGAGACCTTAGAGCACCTTCCAGTGCCTGAAGGGGCTCCAGGAAAGCTGGGGAGGGACTTGGGACAAGAGCAGGGAGGGAGAGGACAAGGGGGATGGATTAAAACTGGCAGAGGGGAGATTGAGGTTGGACATGAGGAGGGAATTGTTGAGTGTGAGGGTGGTGAGAGCCTGGCCCAGGTTGCCCAGGGAAGCTGTGGCTGCCCCATCCCTGGCAGTGTTGAAGGGCAGGTTGGATGGGGCTTGGAGCAGCCTGGGCTGGTGGGAGGTGTCCCTGCCCATGCAGGGGTTGGATCCTGATGAGCTATAAGATGACCCTTCTGTGAGTCTATGATCTTGCTCCTGGGGGATGATGGCAGCTCTGAAAGGAGCTGTGAGCTCATTAGTGCTGGGTGCTGAGCAGGGCCAGGGGCTGTCACTGGGGAGAGGTGGCCCTGGGGATCTGGGGACAAACCCCATCTGCTGCAGGGGGTGTCAGGGGGGCTGTTTGTTCTGCTGGAGCCACCTGGCCTGTGGGTGACCAGGAGGTGACAGCCCTTGGTGGTGGGGACAGGGGCAATGGTGACAAAGTGGTAAACAGGGAGTTTAACCTAATTACAGGAAAATATGAGAAAAATAAGAAAAACCTAAATAGAAGAAAATACTTCTTGACTGTGGGGGTGACAGAGCCCTGGGACAGGCTGCCCAGGGAGGCTGTGGAGTCTCCATCCCTGTGAGTCTATGATCTTGCTCCTGGGGGATGATGGCAGCTCTGAAAGGAGCTGTGAGCTCATTAGTGCTGGGTGCTGAGCAGGGCCAGGGGCTGTCACTGGGGAGAGGTGGCCCTGGGGATCTGGGGACAAACCCCATCTGCTGCAGGGGGTGTCAGGGGGGCTGTTTGTTCTGCTGGAGCCACCTGGCCTGTGGGTGACCAGGAGGTGACAGCCCTTGGTGGTGGGGACAGGGGCAATGGTGACAAAGTGGTAAACAGGGAGTTTAACCTAATTACAAGAAAAGATGAGAAAAATAAGAAAACCTAAATAGAAGAAAATACTTCTTGACTGTGAGGGTGGCAGAGCCCTGGGACAGGCTGCCCAGGGAGGCTGTGGAGTCTCCATCCCTGGAGACATTCCCAACCTGTTTTCCGGTGGGATCTGCTCTGGGGGATCCTGCTCTAGCAGGGGGGTTGGACTGGATGATCTCCAGAGGTCCCTTCCAACCCCCAGCACTGATTAAGTGACAGAGCTGGTGGCCCTGGCTGTGCTGCCCAGCAGGGACAAGGACCTCCCTGGACAGGGGGTGGGCAGGCTCTGGGAAGCAGCACCTGATCCCTCCAGTTTACCCCTAAATGGTTCCAGCAAAGAGGGCTGGACCTTTCCTTAGTGCTGCAGAGCCCGTGGTGCTGCATCCCCAGGGCCATTCCTGCCTCCCCCGGGAGCTGGGCAGGACAGGACGTGCCTGGCTGCCCCTGCCCACGGGCACTCCAGTCACTGGGATAACTTTGGCATTGAGGTGTGACAGAAAGAGCTAATTTTAACACCTCCAACACCCCACACACGTCCCTGCTCACACGTGGCTGGTGCTGCCACGTGGGAAGCATTTGCTGCTTCCTGGCTCCCCAGCATTCCCAGGGCTGGAGCTGGGATGTCCCGAGGGCTCCAACATCAAACCTTCGCCTGCTCTTTAATTCCCCCCCAAAAATACCTGGTTCCTCTGGCCCAGATTGTTGCTGGGAGGGAAGAGGGGGAGGATATTGCTGCCCTTACCTGTGTGCTGTGTCCCGCAGGTGCCAGTGTCCTGCCCCCCTCGGTGTATGTGTGGTAACAACATGTCTGTCCCCCTCCTGGCTGACGCGGTGACGGTCGCAGGGGCAGAGCGGGAGACGGCTGCGGTAAGGGCTGCATCCCGGGTCCCTCCTGCCTCCCTGCTCCTTCTCTGGGGGCTGGAGGGGATGTGAGCTGAGCCCCCTCATCCCCCCTGCTCTGCTGGTGTCCCATCCTGGTGCCCCAAAGGGGCTGCAGGACCAGTGAGGTCTTGTCTGGCTGGGGAGGGAAACAAACAACAAACCGTTCCCTGGGCTGGGCTGTTTGTGTCTGGTGCTTGGTCCAGGGTGGGAGCACAGGCAGAGCCCCAAGCTGGGCCTGCTCTGCAGGGAAGGTCAGAGGGAGCTGGATCTGATTTGGCTATTTCAGCTTATAAAAGCCAATATCCCCTGAGAAAATCCTCCTTTCATTCCTTGGGTCCTTTTCCTCTGCTCCCTGGGGCTTGGGGGCTGCTCAGGCCTTAGGTGAAAAGCCTTTGGGGATGGGCTGGGGGGTCCCTGGGAAGCTGAGCCCCTGCTGAGCCTGGTGCTGTGCAGGGTGGGTGATCCATCTCCCTGGCTCTGCAGGGCAGCTGAGGGGCTAACACCCCCCTCAGGCCTGGGGGTGACAGCAGGGCCTGTGGCACAGGATGTGTCTGTCCCACCCATCAGCTGCAGAGACCTGTCATTAGTCTTGGCTAATTTCTGCTGCTTTGAGCCTCCTCCAGTTAGTGAGTAAGTGGCCTTTCCCTGCGTCCCTGCCAGCCCAGCCCAGCCCAGCCCTGCCTCTCTTCAGGCCACTGGTTGCACCAGTTAATTCTTTTGTGTTTTTCTTCTGCTTAATTTAACAGGTTATTTTTTTACATGGCCTTGGAGACACAGGGTGAGTATTCCTGGAGCTGCCACCCGTGGTTTCCTGAATGCAGCCCTGGCTGGTTGCTGGGGGCCCTGGTGCTGCTCTCCCCAGGGGCAGCTCCAAGGGTTGTCCAGGGTTTTGAGCCAGGCCTGGTGGCTGTGGCTGGCAGGGAATCTCCAGCCAGCAGCTGCCTGCACTTCAGTATTTATGATCCCTGGCAGCCCCTGCCTCCCCTGGGTTTGGATGTTCTGCTTTCTTTAAGACAAGCAGATAAGCACTGTGGTTTTTCCCAGTCCCTGGGAGCTGAGTTGTGTCTACACAAGTGCATCTCTCCCTGTCCAAGGCCACCTTAGAGGGCAGTGTGAGATCCAGCAGGAACAAGAAGTGCCTCCATGCACAGGATCACAGGACACTCCCCCTCCTCCCCCCTGCTGGCAGCTCCCCTGCCTCCAGCCAACCTGTCAATTCCATTGGCATTC
>NW_009953724.1:994051-995105 GCF_000747805.2 Chaetura pelagica
AGGTTTGTCCAGGTTTTTGAGCCAGGCCTGGTGGCTGTGGCTGGCAGGGAATCTCCAGCCAGCAGCTGCCTGCACTTCAGTATTTATGATCCCTGGCAGCCCCTGCCTCCCCTGGGTTTGGATGTTCTGCTTTCTTTAAGACAAGCAGATAAGCACTGTGGTTTTTCCCAGTCCCTGGGAGCTGAGTTGTGTCTACACAAGTGCATCTCTCCCTGTCCAAGGCCACCTTAGAGGGCAGTGTGAGATCCAGCAGGAACAAGAAGTGCCTCCATGCACAGGATCACAGGACACTCCCCCTCCTCCCCCCTGCTGGCAGCTCCCCTGCCTCCAGCCAACCTGTCAATTCCATTGGGATTCAGGCTGCTGGGGTGGGCAGGACCTGGCAAAATAACCTCGGGGCAGGAGCCTTGGGGAAGACCCTGAGGGAAATCCTTTGCCAGCATCCTCCAAAGTGCTGGGGAGGCCTTGGACTCCCTCCCCTGCTCCTCTCTCCCCAGGCACAGCTGGGCTGACGCTCTCTCCTCCATCCGCCTCCCCTACGTGAAGTACATCTGTCCCCACGCGTAAGTGCTGCCCTTGCTTGGGGAGGGGTCTTGGGAGGGCCTGGGGGGGCTGGGACACTGGTCTCCTCTGCCAGTACTGTTCAGGGATGCAGACTCTGCCCCCTGAGCTGCCCCCAGGGCTGTGCAATGAGGCTTGTTCTCCTGCTGTGTCCCCCGCCCTGCCTGCAGGCAGAGCGGGTCCCACAGAGCTGCCCGGGGCAGGAGCTGCTGCTCTGAGGCTGTTCCCTCCCCTCTCCTACCCTCCACCTCTCCCCCGTGGCTGCACTGAAAGCCAAAAGCACTGGAGCTCCTTCCCCATCCAGGCAGGAGGGGGCTCAGAAAGGGAAGATGTCCCCAGTGTCAATAGCAGCCCAGGAGGGGGGCACTCACCGGGCTGGGAAAGTGGCGTTCCTGGCAGCAGGGCCTTGGCTTCCCAGTGTCCCATCCTGGCAGCAGGAGCAGCTGCTCGGGCAGCAGCACCTCCAGGCCCAGCAGCAGCCGGCAGGAGAGGG
>NW_009953724.1:995428-999361 GCF_000747805.2 Chaetura pelagica
GGAGGCAGGTGCTCTCCTCCCTGGGCGAGCTGCTTGGCAACACCCTGGAACCACCAGCTCTGCTGGGATCTGCTCAGGGATCACAGATGATCCCTGGGGTCACCTTGCAGCTCCCAGGCTGGATCTGGTGGCACCAACCTGCAGTTGTCCCTTGGGAGGGGTGTCCTCAGCTGCAGGCAGGAGGGCCAGTTCCCCACTCCCCTTAGTTCATATTTTATCCTAAAACACCCTAAAACACCTTTTTCTCTCCATAGGCCCCGGATCCCGGTGACCCTCAACATGAAGATGGTTATGCCCTCCTGGTTAGTGCTTTGGGACCCTTTTCTGGGGGAATGAGAGGGATGGGGGGACTGAAGAGCCAAAATCCACTGCCCTGGAGGAGTCAGGAAAGGGCAGAGCACACCCAGCTCCCCTCAGCCTGGGTGCTGGGAGAGGTTTGGAACTGACCCTCCTGCTTTTCTCAGGTTTGACCTGATGGGGTTGACTCCGGATGCACCTGAGGATGAAGCTGGGATCAAGAAAGCTGCAGAAAACAGTAAGAAGCTTTGGGGAGGAGGAACCACAGAGCTCCCGGGTGCCTTTCCCTCAGTGGGACAGGAGCAGATGTCTCCCCTCCACCTCTCCTTCCTTCCTGCTCTCCTGTGATCCCTGCCCACCTTCTCCCTGGCTGAAGCCAAGTGCATTTGGTCCCTGGGAGCTCTGGCACCCACCACGCCCTGACGTGCCAGGGGTGCTGTGCACCCCCCCAGGCCTCGGGTGCTCTCCCTCAGCCCCCTCCCCAACCTTTCACTGACCCATTTCTTTGTCTTCTTCCAGTTAAAGCCATTATTGAGCATGAGATGAAGAACGGGATTCCAGCCAACCGCATCATCCTGGGGGGCTTCTCACAGGTGAGCTGAGCTGGGGGGAAGGCTGAGGAGGAGCAGGCTGAGGGTTGGGACCCCTCTTCCTCCTCCAAAGACACCCCTCAAAGGGAGCATTGGTGGCAGGGAGGTGGGTGGATTCCCCTGGGGCTTTGGATTCCCCTGGGGCTGTGGATGCCCCCCTGGGCCTTGGATCCCCCCCAGGGATTTGGATCCTCCCTGGGGCTGTGGATCCTCCCCCAGGGGTTTGGATCCCCCCCCAGGGGTTTGCGTTCCCCTGGGCCTGTGAATCCTCCCCCTGTGGCACTAACAGACCCTTCCTCCTCTGCTGCAGGGCGGTGCCTTGTCCCTGTACACAGCCCTGACCTGCCAGCACCAGCTGGCTGGCATCGTGGCCCTCAGCTGCTGGCTCCCCCTCCACAAGGCCTTCCCTCAGGTACTTGCAATGCTACCCCACGGGGAGGCTTCTGGGGGGAGATTCTCCCATTTGGAGTTGGCTGCAGTGAGCCTGGGGCTGCTGGAGGCATGAAGTGCCTGTGGTGGGGGCTTTATCCCACCCCCCTGCTGCTCGGACCTGGAGCAGCTCGTGGAGCAGATCAGGGCTCTGGTGCTGACCCGGGGTGGGCACCAGGGCCTCGTGAGGGGGGGACCTGCCCCTTGGGGAGACAGATAAATCACCTGCCCCCTTCCCCACTGGGCATCCCCTCTCCTGAGCCACCCCTGAACCTTTCCCCCCTGGCTGCAGGCGGCGAGTAACGGGGTGAACAAGGACATTGCCATCCTGCAGTGCCACGGGGAGATGGACCCCATGATCCCCGTGCGCTTCGGGGCCCTCACGGCCGAGAAGCTCAAGTCTGTTGTCACCCCCACCAAGGTCCAGTTCAAAACCTACCCTGGCGTGATGCACAGTTCCTGTCCTCAGGTCAGAGAGGGGATGGGGCTCTTGGGGAGGTGTTGGGGCTGCTCTGGCCCTTGGGACCCCCCCCCAGCAGGGTCACTGAGTGCAGAGCACACGGGGTGTGTTTGTTGCTCCTGGATTCACTCCGGGCTGGGCACACAAGCTCTGGGGTGACGGGCTCTGTGTTCCCTGCAGGAGATGATGGCAGTGAAGGAGTTCATCGAGAAGCTGCTGCCCCGGATCTAAGCAGAGCCAGTCGAGACTGTGGCAGGGGAGGAGGCCGAGGTCGCAGCCACCCCCACTGCTCCTCCCACCCTCACCGTGTCCCTCCAGCTGGGGGTGTCCCCTCTCCCTGCTGCTCCCGGAGCCGAGGTTGGAGCTGTCCAAGGCGACTGTCCCAGTGGCCTTTCCTCTCCTCCTCTTGCTCCCAGTGGTTCCGAGGGGATCACCACCCCCTCCACTCCCCCGCGGTGAGTGGGTCTGGCCTGGCACGGGCGAGGTTTTTTTGTTGGGTTTGGTTATTTTTGTAACAGTATTAGGGGTGGGAGGAGCAGTGGGGGGCAGCGGGCAGGGCTGGGGCACCCTCTGGAGCCCCCCATGGCTCAGAGCAGCCCCTGCTCCTCCTCTGGCCTCAGCTTGTCCTCTCTGTGGCTGCTCTCAGCCTCCTCCCAGGCGACTCACGGGTTTTCAATCAGCTCAGGAACCCGGGACTCTCCTGTGAACACCTAAAGGCCCAGGGAGGGGCTTTGCTCTGGGCTGCTCCTGCCAAAGGCTGCCCCACCTCCCGGGGCTGGGGGAACAGTGTCCACACGCTCCTGCACCTCCCGGCACCTCCCGGCACGGGCCGGGTCCCCGCCCTGTCGCACACGCACACTCCGGCAGCCTCAGCCCTTGGGCTTGGGGCAGCTCTGCCCTCCTTGAGGTCATCATCTCCTTCCTCCTCCTACTCCTCTTGTTGCTTTTACAATCTCCTCCTCAGCCTGCCGGGGGTCCCGAGGGTCTCCCCATGCCCTCGGAGCCCCAGCAGCTGCTGGTCACATCTGCTGGCCGAACGGTTTGGACGCAGAGCCTGCCCAGAGCTGCCCCATCCTGAACGTCTCTCTTGCTGCTACTTCTTCTCCTTCCCTTTGGGCTGGCTCAGGGAGGGAGAGGAGAGGTGAGGAGAGGCCCCCAGGCCCCAGGGATGGCTCCTGGCACAGCTGGAGGAAGCAGCTTTGCTCCCAGCCATCAACCTCACCAGCATCTAATGCCCAGGCGCTGCTGTGCCCCATCCTGGGGGGCAGCACAGGGGTCTCTGTGTCCCCGAGGGCTCTGCTGGCTTTTCCATGTACAATCACAGCTTTCCCTGGGCCCCTTTGCCCAGAGCTGCAGCTGAGGCTTGTCCTCAAGTGGTGGCCTGGCCATGCCAGTAGCTGTGGCCAGCCAGGTCTGAATGTGTCCCACGGGTGGGCTCCTGGCCATCCCCTCCTGCAGGGCCACGGGCAGTTGCTGTTGAGCAGCTCTGCCCTTCTCCTCACCTCTCCTCCCTGGGCTGAGCCCACAGCACTGCTGGGCCCTCCTGGGCTGGAGCTGCATTTCTTTAAAAAAAACCCAACCAACCAGCCACCACAACCCCCACCTGGCCCAAGGGCTGCGTCCCCTCCCGTGTGCTCCTGCCTGGCCCCTCACCCTGCAGAGCTGCTGCTTGGTGGCCAGTGGCTACTGTGGCCAGGCTGGCAATGCCAGGGCTGCCAACCCCCCAGGGGCTGCTCCAGGGGGCAGGTCCAGGGGCTGCTCCAGCCCTGCCCTCCCTGCAGGATGTGCAAAGCAATAACCCGCTCCCCAGGGTTGGATCTGTCGGCTCCATCCTCGGGTGGTTTCTTGGATTTTTCTGCCCCCCTCACCCCCCAACTCCCACCTTTTAGGAAGTGTGAAACCAGCAAACCTGCTGCTGGCTTCGGGCTGGGGAGAGTCCAGCTCTTCCCATTCTTGCTTTTGGGCTTCAGTCCTGCTGTTTCCTCTGTCAGTTTTAAAGCTGCTGTGTCCTCCCTTCCCTGGGGCGGGGAGGTGAGAGGGGCTGGGCTGGGCACACAGCCCCCCCGGGGCTGCTGGACAGACAGACAGACAGACCTAGTGACTGTGAACTGGAACCGTGTGTGTGGCAGGGGGGCCAGGGACTCGTGGCCACCCCTG
>NW_009953724.1:999395-1000829 GCF_000747805.2 Chaetura pelagica
ATTCCTGCTCACTCCCTGCTGTGCTGTGGGCCCGGGAGGGAGAACAGCTTCTCTCCATTCCTCAATGACAGCTTTTTGGGTTTTGTTTTTCTTCTTTTTTCTCTTTTTTTTTTTTTCCTTCTCTCTCTTTTGTCTTCCTTGTAAATGTTTGGGGTTTTTATTTTTGTGTGTGTGTTCCACGGAGTCAGAAACAAGATTAAATAAATCATAAACCTCTCCCAGAGCTGAGCTGGCATCATTCCTGGCTGGGCAGGAGGCACCATCAGCACCTCCCTGAGTCTGGGGTGGGGTGAGGGGAGGGAGGCACCCCAGGGTGCTGTTTCTGGGGGCAGCAGAACAGAGCTGCCACTGAGAAAGTAAGAAGGTTTATTTTAAAAATAATTCAAATCAAAAGCTCAATTCATAATTTAGTAGCATAAGTTATGAAGGCAAGTGGCAGCAGCCAGGGCTGGCTGCAGCATCCCTGCCTCACCGAGCTGCTGGAGCTGCCAGGAATAAATAGGACCAGTGTTTGAGAGCTGGGCTGTCTCCTCCTGGGCAGCTTCTGGCAACATGATTAAGGAAATTGCTGCCACAGGCAACGTGGAAATAAAACCAGGCACCATGTCTAACTCCAGTGGAGGGGCTGCAGGGGCTCCTCTGGCCTAGGAGCAGGTGGGAGATGAGGCTGAGTCCCCAAAACCCCACTGGGGGAGCAGGGGAAAAGAAAGAGGGGAACAGCCCCAGCAGCCATCAGGGAATGAGCCTTGGCCTGGTCCCTGTGGGAATGGGGGGTCTGGAGGCTTTAAGGGGCCTTGAGACAGGGGCTCAGCAGCCCTGTCTGTGCTGGGGCAGGGGCTGTGGGTGCCCCAGCTTCCCCTTGGGAGCAGGAACCTCGTGTTTCCACTCCATGAGATGCAAAGGACCTACTGGGGATGAGGAGTAGAGAGGCTGAAGCTGCTCCTGCCTTCCCACCCCCCGCAAGAGGCAGGGGGGGAGCTGGAACTGCACCCAGGACAATCCCAGCTTGGCAGGGGGGCACACAGGGCTGGCCCGAGGTAGCCCAGGGCAGCCCATGGTAGCCCAGCCAGCCCTTGGGCCACAGCTCAGTTCTTGCTGAAGCCCGTGGGGTTCTGCAGCTGCCACCGCCACAGGTCCTCACCTGCAACAGGGAGGGGGGGTGGTGAGGGGTGGGCCAGGAGAAGGACAGCACAGGGAGTCCTGGGCAGGGGTGGGGCTCTTACACATCTTGTCCAGGCCAAAGGCAGCTTTCCAGCCCAGCTCCTGCTCAGCCAGCCCCGGGTTGGCATAACAGGAGGCCACGTCTCCCTCCCGCCGGCCTGTGATCTTGTACTTGATCTGTGGGGAGAGCAGCCCTGGGGTCTGGGGGGGCCTGGGGCTCAGCACAGGGGACTCACCCGAGGGAGCAGGGCCTGTGGCTGGCACCGAAACAAG
>NW_009953724.1:1000939-1001428 GCF_000747805.2 Chaetura pelagica
GGGAGGCAAGGGGGGGCCGTATGGGAGCAGGTCAGACCCTACCTCCCTCCCTGAGGCTTTCTCCATGGCCTGGACCATCTGCAGGACAGAGTAGCCGGTGCCCGTGCCCAGATTGTAGACCTGGGAGGAGGAGAAGAGACATGGATCAGCTTCTTCCCCAAGGGGAGAAGGGCCAGGCCCCCTTAGGTCCCCAAGGGCTGTGAGAGCCTGTCCCTGGCCAAGCCCCACAGCCCCTACAGGGCTGGTCACACCTTCCCACAGCCCCCTCCTTACTTTGCAGCCACAGTTCTCCTGGAGCTTCTTCAAAGCAGCGATGTGGCCCTTGGCCAAATCCACGACATGGATGTAATCCCTGACACCTGCAGGGACACTGAGGGTGAGCACAAGCCCTTCCTGCCTGGGAGGGAGCCAGGCTGGGGAGCTGCAGGCTGGGGGCCCAGGCCGTCCCTGCCCCGCCACGCACCCGTCCCATCCCCCGTCTCGTAGTAG
>NW_009953724.1:1002540-1004119 GCF_000747805.2 Chaetura pelagica
GGGGGCCCAGGCTGTCCCTGCCCTGCCACGCACCCGTCCCATCCTCCGTCTCGTAGTCGTTGCCAAACACACTCAGGAACTCCCGGCGTCCCACTGCCACCTGCACAGAGGGACAAGCCCAGGGGAGCCCCATCAGCCTGTGCCCCACGCTGCAGGGGCCCTGAAAGGCTGCAGAGGGGTGGTACCTGAGCCACGTAGGGCATGAGGTTGTTGGGGATCCCCTGAGGATCTTCCCCGATCGTGCCCGACTCGTGGGCACCGATGGGGTTGAAGTAGCGCAGGAGAACAGCGTTCCAGTCCTGGGGAGAGGCAGGAATGGGGCTGCCCAGGGAGGCTCCAGTGGCACTGCCCGCTCAGCCCAGTGGGAAAAGACCTCAGTTCCCAGCCCCGTGTGCCTCGGGGCAGCTCCTCACCCTCTCTGCTTTGCAGAGATCTCGGATCATCTCCTCAATGAAGTACTTGGATTTGCCGTAGGGGTTGGTGCAGCCTCCAACCGGGTGGTTCTCGTCCAGGGGCAGGTACTGGGGGTCTCCGTAGACAGTGGCAGAGCTGCTGAACACTATGTTCTTCACCCCGTGGACTCTCATGGTCTGGGGAGCAGGGACCACTCACCACTGAGCCAGCGAGCTCTGTGCCCTCCAGCCCAGCTGCACAGCTCAGCTCTCCACAGGCAGCAGCTCCCACCACTCAGGCCCTGTCACCTCCCCGGGACACAGCCTGGGAAGCACCACAGGGACAAGGCTGCCAGGCAGCACAGCTGCCCTGAGGCAGGACCACCCCCTGGAGCAGGACCCAGCCTCCCAGCCCCCTCACCTCCAGCAGCTGGATGGTCCCAGTGAGGTTCACCCTGTAGTATTCCAGGGGCTTCTGCACAGACTCCCCCACAGCCTTCAGCCCCGCAAAGTGCATCACAGCTGAGAAACGGTGCTGCAGAGGAGGGGGAAGAGCTTGGCTTTAATGCTGTGGCAACAGGAGATCCAAGCTCCAGGCAGAAACCAAGCAGAGGTCTCCCCAGGAGCTTCCTGCAGCCAACCCTGCATGATCTTTGTAGCCCAGAGGAACATTTGCTGGTCACAGCGTCTCCTCAGCCCTGTCCTCCCCGCCTAGCCCATATACCCTCTGGCTCCCATCCCCAGAACAAGCCCTTGGAGCCCAAGAGGCCACCTTGGGACACCGCAGCTCCTGCCCTCACCTTCCTGAAGAGCTCCTGCAGCCCCGTCCCGTCCGTGATGTCCAGCTCCTGGAACAGGAGGGGCCGGCCCGTGAGCTGCTGCACCCGCCGGAGGCTCTCGGGGAGCGCGTCTGGCCCTGGGGAGGTGGCAGAGGATGAGGGGGCTGAGAGGGACTGAGCCCCTGGCCTGGGAAGGGAGGAAGGCTCCCAGCACCTCGGATGGCATTGTGGAAGTTGTCGATGACCACGGGGACGTATCCAGCCTCCAGCAGCTCCAGGCCCTAGGGCAGGAGAGACCCTGGAGACCCCGCAGACCCTCGGAGCAGAGGGAAGGGGCAGGAGCTGGGCACTGTCACGTCAGCACTGCCTCCAGGATCCGGAATGGGATGGGTAGGGCAGGCTGGAGCA
>NW_009953724.1:1005938-1006884 GCF_000747805.2 Chaetura pelagica
GATGTAGCCGGCGCCGCCGGTCACCAGGATCTTCTCTGCCATGTTCCCTAGGGCAGGA
Organism: Chaetura pelagica; assembly: GCF_000747805.2. NCBI lineage: Eukaryota > Metazoa > Chordata > Aves > Apodiformes > Apodidae > Chaetura > Chaetura pelagica. Next base: position 1,005,997 of record NW_009953724.1, read on the forward strand.
GAGACCCTGGAGACCCCGCAGACCCTCGGAGCAGAGGGAAGGGGCAGGAGCTGGGCACTGTCACGTCAGCACTGCCTCCAGGATCCGGAATGGGATGGGTAGGGCAGGCTGGAGCACAACCCCCCCCCCGTGTGGTTCACACCTCCCGCACAGGGAGGGTTTATCTGCCACTTGTCACACTCTGGGGAAAGAACCTTCCTTCTTCCTGCTAAACCCAGCCAAGATCCTGGTGTCACCCATATCCCCCAGCACAAAACCCTCGGGCTAATTCAGTGTAGGAGTCACCTAAGGGTCTACATTTGGGTGGTCTCCTCAAAGGGCACCAGCTCTGCCCTCTTCCCAATTCCCTGCTTTTTCTCTCCAGCCCCCAAATCCCCTCTGCAACAGCCCCAGCACCCCCTCCTGCCTCCCCTCCCCTGCCCAGCGCTGGCTCATTCCACCCCCGCTTCCCAGGGAGGTGGGCACTGGGTCACTGCAGACTGCACGGACATTTGTTAACACCCAGTGGAAACCTTGGAAAATACCCCGCGGGAAAATCCCGTCCCCGGGAACTGAGCAGCAGCTCCTGCTGAGCGGGAAGGAGGGAGAATCCACTTGATCACTGAAGCCCATGGAAGCAGCGCAGGGAAAGGGGCTGTGCCGAGTGACTTGAACCGCCCTCAGAGCTGCACCTGAGGCTGAGAACCGAACCGGAACCTCTGACCCGCCCTGAGAACCGAACCGGAACCTCTGACCTGCCCTGAGAACCGAACCGGAACCTCTGACCCGCCCTGAGAACCGAACTGGAACCTCTGACCTGCCCTGAGAACCGAACTGGACCCGTAACCCGCCCTCAGAACCGAACCGGAACCTCTGACCTGCCCTGAGAACCGAACCGGAACCTCTGAC
>NW_009953724.1:1007485-1012159 GCF_000747805.2 Chaetura pelagica
GCCCCCCCGCAGGACGCGCTGCTGCGCCGGGTCCCGCCCTCACCCCCGCGCCATGGAATAAATGGCTTTAAATGAGCAGTAACTCCCCAGGAGCCCCAAGGGCTGTTTCACGCCCCCCTGCCCCCCCTGAGGGCAGAGGCACCTGCAGCCAAACCCACAGCAAAAGCTCCTGCCTGGCTCAGTTCACCCAAACTTCCAATATTTAGAATATTAAATAACATGTTTATTTCTCCCAGTGTTCAGAAGTATCTTACAACAGATACAGTCCTTCGTGACAACCCCTAAATGCTAAGAAAGGAGGTCCAAGGCTGCCCCTTCTGATCTCAGTCCGTGGTGAGCAGAGCAGGGAAGGAGGGTCCAGCCTGACCTGGAGCTGCTCCGGCAGGAAAAGCTGGTTTATCCTTTGCTGGTGGTTTATGGCATCACCTCCTTGAGGTAGAAGTTACCAGACGTTGTTCTGAGATGGTGCCAGAGCCCTCAGCTCACTCTGTGCTGTGGAAAGGTCTCCTGCTCCTCCCTCAGCCCATCCACGTCCTCCCTTCCCTAAGGCAGGTGGTTCAGGAATTCAGGATCAAACGTGGGTCTGGGTTTTTGTGTTTTTTTTCATTTCTTTGTAGATTCTGGACGATTGTGCTGAGCCTGGAAGGATCACTGGGAAGCAGAGGGGAAACCTGGCCAAGGCTGGATCAAAGCAAAGGTCCAAGGGGCAGCTCCGTGTGTCACAGTCTGCAGGATGCCTGGGACACTTTGGAATTGGTTCTTCTGTTGAGAGCATTGCAGATAAAGGTGCCCGTGTCCATCAGCTTCTGCAGATCCACCCCCTTGGTGGGGACAGAGAGAAACACACATTGGAACCAGTTCTGCCAAGTCAGGCTGCCCAGTAACAACTGGGAGGGTCAAGCAGGGGCTGAGGGAGCCTGAAGGGTTTGTTAATGAAGCCCCAAGTGCTGCTGCTCTTTAGTGCCATTCTGAGCAAGGGTCACAGCATCAGAGAGGTGGGGACTGGAAAGGACCTCTGGAGATCATCTAGTCCAACCCCCTCCTAGTAGCTCCTTGTCCTGCTTAAACTGGGGAGCCCAGAACTGGACACAGTTCTCCAGGGAAGGCCTCACCAGGCCAGAGCAGAGGGAGAGGAGAACCTCAAACCACAGAGTACTGAAAAAGGGGAGAAGAGGGAATACTCCTGGTGGGAAGGGGTGGGATTGGTGTGGCAGGAGGAGCCCAAGGGCAGAGCCAGAGTGATCCTGCAGCTGCACCCACCACGCTCAGGCTCCCTGGGTCAAGTTGTGCTCCCAAGCCCAGCCCTGAGGCTCCATGTCCCCTCACCGTGTGGATGCCCAGCCCGTTCAGCATGTACACCAGGTCCTCTGTGGCCACGTTCCCTGAAGCTCCATGGGCATAGGGGCAGCCCCCAAGTCCAGCCACTGAGGCATCCACCACGTTCACACCCATCTGCAACAGACCAGCACGACTGAGCTCCTCTCCAGCACAGCCCCAGGCCCTGCTCCTCAGGCCCAGCAAGCACAGGTGGAGCTCAAAGGAAGATGTTGCATCATAGAATCATATTACAGAATGGTTTGGGTGGGAAGGGACCTTAAAGATCACCCAGTCCCACCCCCTGCATGGGCAGGGACACCTCCCACCAGCCCAGGTTGCTCCAAGCCCCATCCAACCTGCCCTTGGAAAATTCCAGGGAGGGGTGCCCAGCAAAGCAGGGATCTCACCTGAAGTGCTACCAAGATGTTGGCCAGAGCCTGCCCGTAGGTGTCGTGGCAGTGAACAGCCAGAGCCCCCACAGGCACCTCCTTCATCACAGCTGCCAGCATCTCCCTCATGCTGCCCGGGGTGCCCACGCCGATGGTGTCCCCCAGGGAGATCTCGTAGCATCCCATCGAGTACATCTTCTTGGAGACCTGCCCACAAGCCACAAGGCTCTGCTGAGGAGGCAGCTTTGCCATCCCCTTCCCCAAAGCTGGAGACCCACTGGGTCAGAGCTTCCCTGGAGAGCAACAGCCTGGAGGCTCCTCTGGGATCAACAACCTCCAGGTCCCCACACCTCCCTGAATTCCCTGCCCAGTCTGGCTAGATCCAGCCTTCCTCCTGTGCTGGCTGCAACCTTCAGAGTCATGGAATGGTTTGGGTTGGAAGGGACCTTAAAGATCCTCCAGCCCCACCCCCCTGCATGGGCAGGGACACCTCCCACCAGCCCAGGCTGCTCCAAGCCCCATCCAACCTGCCCTTCAACACTGCCAGGGATGGGGCAGCCACAGCTTCCCTGGGCAACCTGGGCCAGGCTCTCACCACCCTCACACCCAAGAATTTCCTCCTCATGTCCAACCTCAATCTCCCTCTTCCAGTTTTAATCCATCCGCCCCTTGTCCTCTCCCTCCCTGCCCTTGTCCCAAGTCCCTCCTCAGCTTTCCTGGAGCCCCTTCAGGCCCTGGAAGGTGCTCTAAGGTCTCCCTGGAGCCTCCTTTTCCCTCGGCCTTCAGCCAAATGGTTCAACCCACCCTCCAGCCCCCAGTGCCCAATTCACATCCCTGAGCCAAAAACCTCTTCACCAATTTCTGATGAACTCACCTCTGCAACTTTAGCAGGATAAATCTTCCCTTCATAGGGGCACCCAAGGACACAGGACACGTACCTGTGGTTCAAAGAAACACACCCTCTTAGCCAGAGAACTGAGGTGAGATTCTACTGGCCAGATGAGTCAGGGCTTGTGCTAGAACCTTCCATGCTCTGTCCAATGGGAGAATTAATTCCATAATTAAAAAAAAACTCGGCCCAGGGAACAAAGTTGACACAATTAACTATTTGACAATTACTTCTTCCACAGATACGAATCATGTGCCAGGATGTGAGCACAGAACTGTGAGGTCTGTGGCTTCACACACTTCCCAGGGGAATGCCTGCCTGGAAGCTGGGGTTAGATGGGATCATTTGGCAGAGCTGGAGATGGAGCAGTGGGCAGGGAGTCAGCAGGAGACTCACCCCCGGACAGGGACACTGGCTGCTCTGGCTGCTGCCATCACTTCACCAAACCTCTCCAGGCTCTCCTCGATGGAGCAGTTGATGTTCTTCTTGGTGAAGAGCTCAGATGCTGCCCCAAAGATGGACACTTCTTTGGCCCCTGCTGCCACCTGCCAACAGGAAGCATGAATTCATGGAATGGTTTGGGTTGGAAGGGACCTTAAAAATTACCCAGTCCCAACCCCCTGCATGGGCAGGGACACCTCCCACCAGCCCAGGTTGCTCCAAGCCCCATCCAACCTGCCCTTCAACACTGCCAGGGATGGGGCAGCCACAGCTTCCCTGGGCAACCTGGGCCAGGCTCTCACCACCCTCACACCCAAGAATTCCCTCCTCATGTCCAACCTCCATCTCCCCTCTTCCAGTTTTAATCCATCCCCCTTGTCCTCTCCCTCCCTGCCCTTGTCCCAAGCCCCTCCCCAGCTTTCCTGGAGCCCCTTCAGGCACTGGAAGGTGCTCTAAGGTCTCCCTGGAGCCTTCTCTTCTCCAGGCTGATCTCTCAGGCAAGGGAAATAACAAGCACAACCACTACCATAGTTCTCCCTTTTATAAAAATCACTTGTCTCCCAGTTCTTCCCTGAAAACCCCAATTCCTTCCTCAGTTCATTCTACAACAAAACTCTTTACAGCACCTCCAGCTTTGCCTGCAAAGAAGAGTGAAGTCCCAAATGCAGCAGCAAAACCACATCTGCTGGAGTCTCCCAGGGGTGAGACTGAAAACATCAATGTCAATTCAAAGAGACTCATTTTTCTCGTTAATGATAGAAAATGTCTCCAGCTTTTTCCTGTTCTTTTTCCATTTCTGCAACTAAACAATCCCTTGGGGAGATGAGAGGCTGCAGCCTGCCAGGCTGGAGCTGCATTTCCCACCCTTAATCCCAGCTGGAATGGCCCTTTGCAGGGGCCAGGAGGCCCAGAGCCCAGGGGCAGCTGCCACCTCTTACCGCTGCCTGAAATCCCTTCAGGTTGGGGGTGAGCACAGGGTAACTGATCCCAGGCACCTTGTTGATGCCCTGCATGACTTCAGCGTGGTCAGCCATCTGCCAGGGAACAAGGGGAAACATCATTCATGTGTCTTGCTAGAAGGGGAAGAGTAAATATTGAGGAGGGAGAGAAAAGGGGCCTCCAAGCAGCCCCAGCCTGGGAAGGGCCCGAGGTCAGGAATCCAGGGCCAACACAAACACACGTGGGTGTTTGTTTCTGAGCTGGATATTTGCTCTTTGCAGGGTCCAAAGGGGAGCTCTGGGACGTCACCAGCACCTCTGTTTGGCTTTGCTGGCTCCTGGCCAGGTACAAGCTACAGCAAGAAGGGTTTGGGAGGTGTCCCTGCCCATGCAGGGGCTGGAACCAAATGATCTCTAAGGTCCCTTCCAACCCAAACCAGTCTATGATCTTCACTAGATTACCATGATTATTAATAAACAACCCATATTACACTGCTGTATCATTAACTGTACTATCTAGTGTGTATTATTAAGGCTGGTTTGCAGACTGACCTGAGGAACCCACTTGGGGGACACGAAGCTGGTGGCCTCTATGACCTGCAGCCCCGTCTCTGACAACATGTTGATCAGGTTGATCTTCACGGGGGTGGGCACAATGTTCTGGGGAGGGGGTTTGAACACACCTGAAGTCACTATTTCC
>NW_009953724.1:1013505-1019850 GCF_000747805.2 Chaetura pelagica
CCAGCTCCCACCCCCACCCCGGGGCTCAGCTTGTGCCCAATCTGGGCAGTTTGGGCGGGTTTTGTTCACACAGAATCGTGAAGCAACAAAAATGAAGCCTGTTTGCAACGTGGGGGGACCCTCAGAGCAGCAGAAACACAGGCTGTTGGGAGGACTTTCATCATTTTAGGGACATGTTGTTCATGCCCCTTTTTGGAAAAGCTGGACATCCAGGCAGGAAATCGCCCTTTTTCCCTGAAACAGCAGAAAATCAGAGGTTTGATGCAGATCAGCAGCTGCTCCTTAAATACAAACAATACCTCCTGCTCCTGAGCTGTCTCCACCAGAATGTATCTAATGGGCTCAGGTTGCACCAGGGGAGGTTTAGATTGGGTATTAGAAGAAACTTCTTCACTGAAAGAGTAATTAAACAGTGGCCCAGGCTGCCCAGGGGGGTGGTTGGATGTAGATGTGGTGCTGAGGGACATGGGTTAGTTCTGGGCTTGGTAGAGTTGGGTTATGGTTGGACTCTCATCATCTTAAAGGTCTTTTCCAACCAGACTGATCCTGTGCTAAATAAATTTGCATCAGATCATGACTTTCTAGGTCTGATTTCTTCTAGACCTCTCCAGACAACCAGCTTCCATGAGACATATTCCTGGTGGAAGTACCTGAGCATCATTATTCCAGCCAATACCAAGGAACACAATTCATCTTAACTAGCATCTGTATTTATGCAGGTACCTCTGAGCAGGAACCTGTGATGGCACCAGGGCTGTTCCTCATTAGAACATGCCCATCATATGCCAAGCTTCATGATTCCACATGTAAGAGCACTGCATTATCAACATGAATTTCAGTGAGTAATGAAGCCAGGGAAGCAGCAGGACCTGCTCCTGCCTGGGAGGTGTGGATGGAGCTGCCCTGGGGCTCAGCAGCTCCTGGGGGCATCAAAACCCTCTCACCAAGCAACTCAAACCTCCTCTTTGCTGTGGGATCTGTCAGCATCACACATGAGGCTGCCACGTGGCCTGGCCTGACAGCTGAACATGAGGAGAAACTTCTCTACTCTGAGGGTGACAGAGCCCTGGGACAGGCTGCCCAGGGAGGCTGTGGAGTCTCCATCCCTGGAGACATTCCAAACCTGGATGTGTTCCTGTGGGATCTGCTCTAAGGGATCCTGCTCTAGCAGGTGAGTTGGACTGGATGATCTCTAGGGGTCCCTTCCAACCCCACCACTCTGTGACCCCAACACAGCTCCTCTAACAGCCCCACACCAACTGCTCAGCCCTGCAGTCTGTCCAACATCACCACCCCCACCTGCAGCAGTGACACACTAACAACACCTGCCCAGAAGCTCAGCTTTTCACCAAGAACCTTGCTCCAAGTGGCAGGGTTTGGCTCTCAGGTGTCCCACCCTGGCCCAGTGCTGCCAAGGGTGGCCCAGCTTCCCACTCTGCAGAGCCCAGCTCCTCTGCTGCCCCTGGCACAAGGATCACTGACAGGGCAAAGGGATGAGCAGAGAGATTCTCTTAAAACAATTTATTTCACAGTAAATGAAAAATCTTAGACTTGATCCCAAAGGAAGGCAGGGGGTGCTGTTCTCCCCCCACGGGGGTCATTCCACACCTTCCAGCTTGACAGTCCAGCCCGACTTGGAGAGCAGTGGAGAGGGAAGCATCTTGGGCAGAGTTATGAGCAGTCCCTTCTCTGGGGACGTCTGCCACTCCAGAGTCCCAGCAAAACCCAACATGGTCACCTGGGGAGGAGGGAGGGGACACACTCAGTTGTAGCTCACAGGTGCTTCCCCTCTGAACATCCCCAGACACCCCTTCTGCTGTCCCTGCACAGCATCTCCCACCCCCAAACCAGCCCTGCACATTTCCACCTGTCACCCAGAGAGCACAAAAAGTAACACAGGGGATATTTTGGGGGCAGGAACTTTGACTGTAGTTTGTTGTTTGTTTTGGTTTGGTTTTCTTTCCATTACTGAGAAGGCTGGACCTGTGTTTGCCCAGAGCAAAGGGCACCCTGGCCTGTGCGTCACGTACGATGGGGTTCACAATTAGGGGGGTCATTAATCTGAGCTGAATTGGAGACCATGTGTGAGGCTTGTTATCTACCTCACCTCCCTGGGTCAGTAAGGTCCAAAGACCCTGGGGGAGAAGCATCTCAGCCTGTCCTAGGGCAGGACTAAAGCCTGGAGAACAACCTGGGATCCTGTCAGGACCTGCAGGGAGGCCACAGCACCCCTGAGCATGAAGTATGGGATGAAAAAGACCAGGTTGGATGGGGCTTGGAGCAACCTGGGCTGGTGGGAGGTGTCCCTGCCCATGCAGGGGGGTTGGAACTAGATGATCTTTAAGGTCCCTTCCAACCCCAACCATTCCATGACTCTGTGAAAACTTCCACACTCTCCCCAGTTTCCAAATGAAATCAGGTGGGACCTTCCCAGCCCAAGATGGGCTCTCAGTATGTGTTGTCTTTTTTTCCTAGTTCCTTACTTGTGTGGCTGGGGATGGAGCAGGTGAGGACAACTGCAAAACACTGTCCTGAGGCCAGATCAGAAAGATGGCATAGACAGCTGATCCCTTAGAAGTGTACCTAGGAGAGCAAGAGTTCAGCAAAGTGAAGAGCCCCATAGAAGAGAGAACTAGGCACGAGTTTGACTTTTCTGGACAGCACGAGAAGACTGGCTTGCCTGCTGTCACCTCACAGCAGTCACCTACATCCCCCTCATTCCAAAATGTGTCACTTGGGACTCACTGTTCAGCCAGTCAGCACTGGCTGATGAAACTCAAACAAAGTCCGTGGCTGCTGCCTGAGAGCAAATGTCACCTGCTGGTCTGTCCTTGCCTCAGGGCAGGGAAGACCCTGCCTAGGCCTGGCCATGGCTCTGCACTTCCAGACTGGACACACTTCAACCCCTTCCAGTGCCTGAAGGGGCTCCAGGAAAGCTGGGGAGGGACTTGGGGCAAGGGCAGGGAGGGAGAGGACAAGAGGGGATGGATGAAAACTGGAAGAGGGGAGATTGAGGTTGGACATGAGGAGGAAATTCTTGGGTGTGAGGGTGGTGAGAGCCTGGCCCAGGTTGCCCAGGGAAGCTGTGGCTGGCCCACCCCCGGCAGTGTTGAAGGGCAGGTTGGATGGGGTTTGGAGCAACCTGGGCTGGTGGGAGGTGTCCCTGCCCATGCAGGGGGGTGGGACTGGATGATCTTTAAGTTCCCTTCCAACCCAAACCATTCCATGATTAAGTTTGCTTCTGTGATTAAACTCCACTTTTTGGTAGCATTTCTGGCTCTGCACCAAGGCCCTTCCCAGTCAGTACCAACCTAACTATTGGGTAACAGTGATTAGTACCATTATATAACAGATTCAAAGCAAAATCAATATATTTACAAACTTCATATGTTTGGATCAACTACATTTGTGCAATTCAAACCAGCCAGGACCACTCCCTGCACAGGCCTGACAGCAACTACATGGAATCTTTTTTTTTTTTTTCCCCAAGAGTTTTTTTTTCCAAATTAAGCAGGATGGATGAAACCCTGTTTTTTTCTTCTCTTCTTTCAAGCAAGATATTCCTTAGATAACCCCCCCTGGGGTGCTGAGCACTCCAGTTGTAGATTACCCAAATGCCACCTGCACCTGATGGCAACACCTCAGAGTGAACCAAACTGCAGAATAAATAAGATGTGCCCAGATGGCACAGAGCAAAGGGGTTCTTACCAGACTGGGTCTGTGCTGTTCTCCATCTGCACTCTCCATGGCTTTGATTCATAAATTGCCTCCCCATTAATGTCCAGCCACCTCCCCAGGGCCAGGAGTCTTTCTTGGAAGATGGGAACAATCACCCCTTCTTTTGTAGGTCCCACATTGAGAAGGTAGTTGCCTCCAAAACTCACAGTCTGCACTAGCTCCTGGGACAGATAAACCAAGGTAGCAACTTGAATGATCTTCAATTCTGACAAGAAACAAACATCAGGAGGGCTTTGTCCTCATCTCCTGCTCCTCTCACCCCAGCCTGGTGGCAGGACAGCCTGCAAGCAGGAGGGTGAAGGAAACCTCTAACTCCCAGTAACTCCCCCAGAGCTGTCACCTGGGTTTCAGGTTTCTCACCTCAATGATACTGGCTTCATCCATGATCTCAGAGAGGTTCATGTTGCTCCGATAGCCCCAGGAGAGCCTGTCCAGGGAGGAGCACATCTCCCACTTGTGAGCCAGCAGGGTCCCAGGCTTGTATCTGTCAGCACAGTTGTAGTAGCCTCCATGATGGCAGGAGCAGTTATTACACCAACGATCATTAACAACAACAGTGTCCTGAAAGAAGAAACTCAGCTCAGCAGGGGGGATTGGTTTGCCTTCAACTTCTCAGCTTGCTTCACCCCTCCTCAGTTAGCAAAGGTGTTTGAGTTGGGATGAAAGGACCTGAAACCCCCTGTGAAGTTAATGGCAAGAGAGAGGATCCCTCTCTGGGAGAATCTTTCTCTATTCACTCAGGTAGAATTGAGGCCAAGAGGCTCCTGGCCTCTGAGCCTCCCACCCGGGTGCTGCAGGGACACTGGAGCCTTCCCAGCTCACGGGGTGAGCTCCTGGGTTTTGTGAAAGCATAAAGCACATCTGGCATCTGGCAAGTGGGTTTGTTCACCTCCCACTGCTGCCAGACCTTCCATCCCCCTAAGACACCAGGGGCCATGAGAGACAGCTGAAAGTGATACCTTGACAGGACTATCATTGTAAAGCCAGGCAAGGAAAGAGGTAGAATTCCAGTAGGACTCTGGAGCTTCCCAGTCTCCATCCGACCAAATCAAATCTGGTTTATATCTAACAGAGAGATTAATATTATTTCAGAATGGCTTCTTTTCCCCTACCACAAAGGAAGCACTTGTGCCTGGAGTTCAGCTTCACCTCCTATTTGCCTGGCATTCCCAGGAGGTTTCTGCTGTCACATCCTGCTTCAAAGCTTTTCAGTGAGGTTACTGCAGCAGCAAAGAAAGATGTGGTGTTTACAGCTCAAGAAAGGCTTCAATTCCTCCAAAAAACAGAAGTTTGCAACTCAAAGGCAATGACCAAGCACGTTCTTGACGTGGGATAACAGCCATTCTGTGCCACGTGTGTCCAAGCCTCATATTTTTGTCAGAAAGGGGAAGGAAGGCAAGGGTGTAAGTTCACAGTGAAATTGCTCCAAGCAGCTTGCTTCACTTTCAAAGCCACTCTGAGTGAAAAATTTCCCCTCACCTTATTCTACAACTTAGACTCTCCAGAAAGCAAATGTGAACCTCTTGCTAATTACCAGAAGTCCTAACTGGTAAGTAATCAGGTTTGCCTTGGCAAAAATTAACATCTGTCACCTCTCTTCTCTGCAACCATTTTGCATCTTTCTCTACAGCACTGAACCCAGCAAGTGCTCTTGATTTCTAACTGCCTGCAGCTCTTACTTTAAGACAAGATCATAAAGTTCTGGCATGGTCTTCTTTAAAACGAAGTCCTGGGTCTTGAAGCCACTTTCCTTGTCACTCAGGTAGAGGGGATGAAACCACTCCAAGAGAGAGTGATACAGGCCATAGCGTAGGTTGCTGAGGGAGAGAACACACACAGGAAAGGGTTAGGCTGGGATTAAGAACCAGTGGCACATTAGATTATTTGCATTATCATTTCACACAGGATTCCATGACTTTGCAAGCACTACTTCTTTCATATTAGAAGCATAGGATGGTGAAGGTTAGAAGAGACCTTAAAGATCATCAGGTCCCAACCCACCTGCCAGAAGCAGGGACACCTCCCACCAGAGAAGGCTGGACAAGGCCTCATCCAACCTGGAATTAAACATGTTTTCTGCTGTTTTGTCAAGAAGGGGCAGGGGAATTCCATGCACATCGAGGAACAGCACAGTCTGCAGGGCTGTACCTCTCCCTCAGGGCTTCTCCCAGCTCTCCTACGAGGTCTCGGTGGGGCCCAGTATCCAGAGAATTCCAGTTCCAGGACACGGGTGACCCCCAGTTGGTGAAGCCTTCATGATGCTTCGTGGTCAGGACCACGTACCTGAGGGGGGAAAAAAGAAGTACTTGATCAGGATGAGAAAGGAACCACCTCAGACACTCCCCAGCCTGACTGGCAAACCCAGTCCCTAAGAAAGCAGGAGGCCGTGCTGGGAGGAGCCTTCTTTCATTGCCCGTTAAAATTAGAACCAGCTACAAGAATAGTAGAGGTTTTTTCATGGACTTTAATGCTGGAAAAGAATTAAGAACTGAGACTTAGGAACCAGCAAAGCCCCACCAGCTCAGCAGGCTGGGCATGATCCCTCAGGGACCCCCAGTGCTGCTCAGGGCCTCCAGCTCCCCAGGGCCCCCAGCCCCTTAGAGCCCC
>NW_009953724.1:1021165-1026888 GCF_000747805.2 Chaetura pelagica
GGGATGGGATGAGGGGGATGGATGAAAACTGGGAGAGGGAGATTGAGGTGAGACATGAGGAGGAAATTCTTTGGTGTGAGGGTGGTGAGAGCCTGGCCCAGGTTGCCCAGGGAAGCTGTGGCTGCCCCATCCCTGGCAGTGTTGAAGGGCAGGTTGGATGGGGCTTGGAGCAACCTGGGCTGGTGGGAGGTGTCCCTGCCCATGCAGGGGGTTGGATCTAGATAATCTTTAAAGTCCCTTCCAACCCAAACCACTCTGATTTCTGGAACCAACAGGAGTTCTGCTTTTGTGTAATTTGAAATACATCAATAAATCATTATATCAATAAATCTATCAAGTTCCTCATGCTCAGAGCATCTGCCCCAGCCTGGGCTTAAACTTACAACCTGGAGGAGTTTGTGCCCCAGAGACTAATGAAATAAAAGGATGAAAATTTGCTTTAATGTTTAATCCTATAATATCCAACAAGCACCTGGCTGGCACAGTTCAGCTTTCCTTAAGTTTGCTGGGAGAAACGTGCTGCCTGCACAGTCTGGTCCAGCTCCAAACCCTCAACCATGGCAGAGCCCATAAGCCCCAGTGAGAGCTTTTCCATTCTCCATACAGAATTAGACGCTAAACCCAACACCACCCTCAATGCTATGATACAATGAGCCAGAAACTGAAGGTCTGCAGGGTGTTTTACCTCAGGTGAGTGATATTTTAAAGAATTTTAAGTAAGATCAGGATCTGCTGCTCTGGACTATGGAGTTCTCCACTGCCTCCTGGCTGTCCCACCGAGCGGGCACTGGTGTCTCTGTGCACTTTATGTCCCAGCACCTCAGAATAAGATCCGTGGGAGCTGCCTCCATGGCAGGCACCTGATCCCTCATCTCCCAGAACCTCCAGAAGAAGAGGGAAGGACAAGTGAACTGATCCAGGCTGTTTCTGCCAGCCCAAGCACAGACTCTCCATGGCTGCCTCCCTATGTTCCCTGCGTGTCCTCGCAGACAGTCTCTACCACGGAGGACCTGTGGCTGCTCTCTGCTTCCTCAGGGCTTTCCTCAGAGGTCTTTGGCTGCCTCCTGAACCGAGAAAAAAACATCCTCATGGAGGAGTACAGCTCCTTGCTTCTCAGGGCATAAATAATGGGGTTCACCATGGAATTGAGCAGGCAGAGCGTGCTGCAGAAGGCAAACACCTTGCGCAGGCGATTGTTCGGCCTGGCAAAGATGCTGTAGATCATGAGGACGAGGACTGGAGACCAGCACAGCACCAGGACAGTCAGCACCATCACCAGGGTCTTGGCCAGCATGACATCCATCCTCATCCTGGTGTTTTGCTTCCCTACCTGCTCCTGGTGCTTCTTCATGTAGGCTACGTGCTGGTGAGCCCTCCACAGCACGTGTGAGTAGGCATAGACAATACACCCCAGCAGGACCATGATGAGGCAGACCCAGCTCGACAGGTAATTGTCATCCACAAAGGGAAATAGCTCAGAGCAGGTGGAATCCAACATGCAGCAGTTCCAGCCCAGGAGAGGCAGGGAAGCAATGGTGGCACATGTCACCCAGAGCACCCCCAGGGCTGCCCACGCTCTCTTCCTTGTCATGAGGAGCTTGTACTGGGATGGTTTGCTGATGGAGATGTACCTGTCCAGGGCTGTCAGCAGCAAGCTGCTGAGGGAGGCAGAGAAGGATGTGTTCACCCCTCCCAGCTGCAGCAGGAACATTTCTTTAGAGAAATCAGTTTTTTTAAAGACATGGAAGTTAACAAAACTGCAGACGAAGATGATGCTGGCCAGGATGTCAGCCAAGGCCAGGCTGCTGATGAAGAGGTAGGAAGGCTTTCTTCTGGTCCTGGGGGAGGAGAAGATCAAGTAGAGCACCAAAGAGTTCTCAAAAATGCACAGTGTCCCAAAGAGGCCACAGAGTGTGGCAATGCTTATTCTCTGAGCTTGGGTGCTGAGCACCATGAAGCACTCGGTGATGTTTGCGCTGCATTTGGAGGCATTTTCATAGATCTCACAAGTATCCATTGTCATCAGCTGAGCCAGGAGCCTGCAGGGAGCCTTCCTGCTTCTGTGCTTCTTCAGGTGCTCTGAAAAGACCAAGGGGAAGGGGACTTAGAGGAGCAGGACAAGCAGTAAATTCAACCTGCCCAGGCACACCCCTCCCTTTAGAGGGAGGCAAGTGAGAGGGAAATAGCCCAGGGAGACCTACTTCCAGGTCCACAGCCTAAATGCTGGAGCCAATTCCACCCTTTCCCAACAGAGATCCAGGTTTTTGTCCCACTGGTGATGTGGCTGAGACCAGTCTATGACAATAACACACCTGTACCACGTCTGTGCCACATCCACCTCCCGGGCTGTTTCCTCACCACGAGAGGGAAGCAGCAGCGCTGAGAATGGTACAAATCCTGTGCCAGCCCTTCCCAGTCCCCTGGGTTTCACTGCTCAGGCCCTGCAGCGATGGAAGAGGCTGCTCATGGTGACACCAGGTGGTGGCAGGGGACAGGCCACCAAGATCAGCTTGTCCCAGTGCAGAGGGATATTCCACTGCCAGAGACTCAGTGGGGCTCATCTGGGAACACAACGTGAACTTGGAAGCATTTCCCCTTCACTAAAGCTGTTTGAACACATAAAATGACAAGTTTGGGTTTATATTTAAGCTTCTCCTTTGCTGTTTCATAAAGCTCAGACTCACTGAAGTCTTTTTCTCCTCCTTTAATCCCCCCTGTCATGAGTCAGCCTGTCCCATGGCCAGAGTGATTAAAAGTTATGTTTTATATAAATTTTAGAGCCAGGTTGGTCATAAAAATGGGGACATGCAGGAGAACCTGAGAACCCCTGTCCCTGCCCGGGGTTAGGTTTATTTTATCAATATTTTTAGCTCCAGCAAATTGAGATGAGGGAAAGGTCTGATCTTGCCCTGGGCAGAAGCTGAGCTGCTCAGTGCTCTCTGTGGCAGAAAAGTTGCATTTTTCTCTACATTTCTGCAACTTTCATGCATCTAAATTCTTTAATCTGCATTACACTGGTGAGCTTGGCCTTCAGATGTGCTTCTTCTCCCACCCTTGCTCTTGATTATACTTGTGCTTTAAACACTTTCACTGAGGGCTCAGCTGCCTGGTGTGACGGGGGAACAAGGTCATCCTGGGCCTGGTTATGGGGAGCAGATGAAGAGGAGTTTAGTGTCAGATCCACTAAAGCTGCTTTATTAGCAGAGAGGGATCCTGTGTCCTGAGTGCAGGTCGTGCCATCCTGCTACACCAAACAGCCCGGGGGACAGGAACCCCCTTCCCCAGAGCACCCACAGGGCTTTGAGTGTCCAGGACCCCACATCCAGGCAATAAGGCCACGAGTTCCTGCTGCTGCAGGAAAGCTCTGAGCTGACAGGATTCCCTTTCCCCCAGAACAAACAAGTCACTGTCCCTCCCTGCCCTCAGCTCCCTTTCCCAAGAGGAAATGTCCAACATGTGCCAACCACAGCAGAGGGGACGTGTGACACCCACGGCTGCCTGGGAGCAGGGGGACCACCCTGGAGACAGGTTTTAAGCACTGGACTTAGTAGAATTGGATTAATAGTTGGTGGAGTTGAGTTAATGGTTGGTGGAGTTGGGTTATAGTTGGACTCGATCATCTTAAAGGTCTTTTCCAACTGGAACAATTCTGGGTTTCTGAGATGCAGGGGCTGGGCTGCTGGGCTGGAATTCAGCAAAGGCGGCAGCTGGTTTCAGGAGTGACAATAACCAGCAGTGACCAACACACTGGAAACCTCTGTCACAACATCTTAGCAGTGATAAGTCTTTTATCCCTGCCTTTGTTGCTTCCTTCCCCCCAACTCCCCCATCCCCGGGCACCCAACACTGGTTCTGTGCTTTGCAGCAGCTGCAAAATACCCCAAACACTTGGCCCAGGAGGCCAGGGAGGGAAGAGCCTGAGCCCCACACTCTGCTCCTGCTTGCTTGCCAGGGCTCAAGCACCACTGGGTGCAGGTCACTGGGTGCATGTTCCAGCCAGATCTGCAGTTCTTGGCATTTCAGAGCAGAGGAGTTTTGGGCTGAGCTGGGGCTGAGTGTTGCAACAAGCCCCTCTCCTCTTACATCAGGCTCTGCCGTGGGGTAATCACACAGGGCCAGGGATGTTGCACTCTTGTTTCCTCCAGCTCCTCACAAAAACACTCCAAGGGCAGCAGTAAATATTAACTGCTGTTATTAAACCTGACAGCATCTCTCTCTCCAGAGAGAGCTGGATTTAGCTGGGCAGATGGACTTTGGCACATCTCAGGGCTCACCAGGGGCCTTAAACATCATCCAGTCCCAACCCCCTGCATGGGCAGGGACACCTCCCACCAGCCCAGGCTGCTCCAAGCCCCATCCAACCTGCCCTTCAACACTGCCAGGGGTGGGGCAGCCACAGCTTCCTTGGACAACCTGGGCCAGGGTCTCAAAAATCTAGCATCTAAACCAAGACATCTCTTAATCAAGCAGACTCCAGCATCACCTTGACATCTGTTAATCCCCAGGACCATATTAAATTCTCAGTATCTGCAGCTGTGCAGTGCCCAGGGAACATGGTGAGGAGCCTGGAAACTGTGGTGAACACTGGGCAAGAGGCTGCAGGGCAGCAAGGACAAATGTTTCTGCAGTTTCAACTGAGCTCCCCCAAATCCTCCCCCCAGCTCCTGTGTCTGTGAGGGGAAGCAGGGGGCTTTGCCCCAGCACAAGTTCTCTTCTGCAAATGCTCCAGAGTGTGACAACACAGGCACTGCCAGGAGCCCCTCTCCTTGCACTGCCTGTCCCCCTTCTGTCTGGCTGCTTTTTCCTGTCCAGGGGACATTTTTCTCTTGTCACATGGGCTCCTCACACTCCACTAAAAGCACCACATGTGGAGTTTTTATAAACACTGACTGGTGCAGAATGTGCAGCCTGAGAGCTCAGCATCACACCCAGCTCGTGAGACAGCTGGAAATACCTCTGGCATTTCCAACATGAACATTCCCTAAAACCAGCTGCAAGGAGTTACTGCACAGCCTACTGTTTAAACACTTCCCTTTCATGTCTATTTAAACACTTACCTTTTGTGTTCTCCTTAAGAAAGCATTCAACCTCAAATCCAATGTTCCCACCCCTGTTACCCATGACATTGCAGTTTATTCAGAATAACACTGGAAATCTCCCCTGGCAAACCCTGTATGGCCAGGTCTCCCTGTCCTGCGTGGGTGGCAGAGCTGTGGGCTCACAGGTACCACGTGTTTGACTGTGAGAAAAAGGATCCTTGGATGCAGGGGTCAGCAAACACAAATCACTCACCTCCTCTCTCTCTGTGGGCTGGGGATGGTGCTTGGGGGCTTCGTGTCCCTCCAGCTCCCGGTCTGTGCAGCCCTGAGCCTGCTTCCCTCTCCTTTCACATCACTCCTGGTTCCATCTGGATTTCTTGTACCATCCTGGTTTATTCCCCTGGGCTGGAAATCCATCAGTGCAAATCCTTCCTCTGGTTTCTTGCTCTGTTTCACGTTCTCTTGGGGGTTGTGAGTCAGGTTTCCTTTCCTTCCCCACTTCCCCTCTGGGTCTTGTCTTCTGCTTCTACCACATCCCACAACCACGCTAAACCCTCCAGCTCACTGAAATGTTTTGCTCAGCCCCTCCAATTCCTCCCTGTACCTGCAGTGCTTGGGGCAAGAGACAGTCAGGGTCTTTTCCTGATTTCTCTGGGGAAGGGGAAGAGGAGGGGAAGGGAAAGA
>NW_009953724.1:1027238-1032886 GCF_000747805.2 Chaetura pelagica
CAGGCATGGGAGAGCCTGGCTCTGCCTCAGTGTGTGCAGGTCTCAGGCCAAGCTCCAAAACCTGCCATCTGTGTGTTTGCTGGACCCATTAACAACAAGAACCCCCCCACTCTGTGCTCCAGAAAGTGGGAAAGCTCTGTGCACAAACAGGCTCTGCTGGTGTCAGATGAAGGTGATTTTCTATTAGCAAGTGGAAGGGAAAGGAAATGGCTCAAGCTCCTGAGTTACAAAATCGTGGCCCTGTGGTCATGATGGACACAGGGCTGCAGAGGCTGAGGTCTCTGCTACTGCTCTCAGCTCACCACATCCCCCCTCTGGAGCTGGTTCTGTGCAGGTAGTGCTGTTGTTGTGGCAAAGCAGGGACAGCTGGCAGGGCACTGGGCACAAGGTCCTGCCAGTGGTAGAGGTGAGTTTGCTCAAACTCCAGGGAAACCCGCTGTACTCGGGACCTTGACAACGGGGCAGATTTGGGAACCCAGAGCTTCCCCATGGCCCCTGGCTGGGAAAAGGGGGTTCCTTTGCTCCCTGGGAAGGGCTGGGAGATGGGATCTGTCCATGCTGCTCAGGGCTGGGGGGTTTTGAAAGCCCCTCTCCAGAGCTCGTGTGTGGAAAAAGTAATAAAATTGAAAGGCATCACAGAGTCTTGCACAGGCAGAGGAGCCTCTCAGCTCTGCCTCAGAAGGGAGCAGCTTCCATCACAGCTCCCAGGAGTTTGTGAAGAAACAAGTACTTTATACTAATCCTAAGTTAAAAGGCAGCATTTCGCCCCAAACTGTTCCCTGCTCTGTCACAGCTCCCACATCCAGCAGGATTCTGGAAGGATAGACCCAAGTTGCTTCTCTCTGCAGAGGGTTGTTCTGTCCAAGGAGTGTGGGTTGTAAGGAAGAAAACACCATTACTGCAGCACAGCTAGAAGCCTGTATTTAGAGCAAAAATTGTCTGCCAGGGTAAAATAAACCCATTAGATCCTGACTTTTGTCATGTAAAGGCTTTTTGTTCCTCTCTGGGTTGCATTTCCCCCTTGGCACCAGCTGCAGCCAACACAGCTGGGAACAGCCCTGCTTGGGGAACCCCCAGGCCAGGGTCAGTCTCTGGGATCATTGATCAGCTTCACATTCCCACAAAGCTCCTTCTGCTTTTGTCTTCCTGCTGGCATGGAGCAGAAGTACAATCAGCTCAGAGCTACTAGGGCTAAAGGAGCCCCAGGCCCAAAGGAGGGCTCCAAGAGGCTGCCTTAGCCAGGTGGGCTTTAAGTGCCCCTCTCACAAGGGCTCCCTGAATTCAGGGCACCTGATTTTATGGTATTTAACCCAGAAACACAGGCAGGTATGATGGAGCTGGTCTGCAGACTGGTGCAGGATCCTGCTGAGCTTTTCAGGGCAGTCTTGGCAGCATTTTGTGTTTCTTGTCCCCAGCTGCTGTACCAGCTCTTTCCAAGTGAATCAGGCTGAGTAGAACTGGGGAGGTGACCCTGGGAGGCTCATTCCCTGCAGACCTTCCACAGGTACTGGCTGCAGGGGTGTCTGGTGGGTGGGCACCCTGGCTTGCTGGGGGGCAGGATGGGCTGGGCTGTGTCTGGCTGAGCTGGTCCTGGAGGGAAAGCTCAGAGAAAAGCTTTGCAGGCAATGGGGAAAGGGCTTCTGAGCTTGGTCTTGCTCAGCAGTAGTGTCCCTATCTCCAGAGCAGTAGGAAACAGCCCCTGGGGCTTGTTTTACCTCTGACTTTGGGGTTTGCTGGGGCTGAATTTGAAAATGGAATGGCCCAGCCAGGGCTGAGGATGGAGACAATGCTCGTGTGTCTACGGTACCAGTCAGAGAGCCCCTGTGGCTTGTGCTCTTAGAGGAAATGCTCAGGAATGAAACCAGGCTTTCTCTCCTGCGTAGCAGAGCTTGTGTGAGGAGTTTGCCTCTGCCCCTGCAAGCAGTGCCTGTGTCAGGCTGAGCTGTCCTGCTGGAGAACCACCCCTGCTTGCTCTGGAAGTGGGAGCTGAGGGTGGAGATATTTCTCCTGCTGATAGGATAAGAACCAGGCATGTTGATTTAAATGGGCTGAAGGTTCCTGCAGGCTTTTGTGACACAGTCCTTGTGTGGACTTGAACAGGGAGTGGCTGAGACAGAAAAACCTGCAGGGTGTGACTGGGCAATCGTGCCTGGATGTGCCTTTATTTACCAAGTTCAGACATCAGCTGCTTCAGCACAAACCCTTTAAACCTCCCCTGGGTCATAAGGGCTCAGATAACTGCCCTTGACTGAGCTGTCTGTGCCCATGGGATTTTCACTCTTGCTGCTGGGTTTGTTGTGTTCTATGTACAAGGTTCTGTGCCAAGGTTTGTGCTGCACTCACACCAAGATACACCCCCTGGGTCAGTGGCTGCAGCACTGCAGAAAAGGCAACTCTTAATGTGGAGATGAGGTACTGCTGGACACTGACTTAATCCACAGCTACAGCTTGTAGATAAAGTATCTTTAGGTGTCCTGCCTCTGCTTCATTTAAAAGCAAACTGATAATGAGCTTTTAACAATTAATCTTACCAAATTGTTGGGGTGCTTGCCTTGTACCTGCTCTCTCTTTACTCTGGGGAGATTCAAATATCCACCTAGTTCCTGTAGATCCTTGTTGTGGCTTTCCTGAGCCTTATTTGATTGAGAAGCAGGGGCTCTCTGCCAAACAGAATACAGGATTATCCAAATGTTATTGTGTCTTCAATATTTTCAGGCACGTTTTTAAAGAAAATACAAATTCAATATATTTCCCACACAAGGAAAAAAATAGGTAGGTTGTTACCCTGGTTAATGTTTGCCTCAGGTGGAAACATTTACCTGGTTTCAAGTGAGTCATGGGGTTCTTAGTAACCCCAAGGTGTTTACTTTTTACAGCTCTCAAAGTTGTGTCCTGCTGGAAACTCGTCACCTGTGGAATAAAACTGGGGCAGTGGTTCACTATTGACTGAACAGGTGATTAATCTGTGCTGCTCAACTTCCTGCAGGATCCATCAGTGGATATTTCCACTGAAATCCTCTGGCAGGAATGTGTGCAGGGCTTGATCCAGCTCCATCACACTTGGAAACATTCCCATCTGGGGCTAATGAAGCTCTTGGGAGCTCTTGTCTTCACTGGAACTTGTGTGCAAATCGTTGTTGCAGTGCCAGCACAGATGGAGCTGCTTCCCTGGGCTGGCATTAACACTTGGTTGGAGAAGGAATGGAGATGCTGAGCAGGAAATAATTGTGGCTAGGGGAAAAGCTTGGGCTTATTGCCAACTGTGGCAGCAAATGTATCTGGGGGGTTGAGAGGAGGGTCTGAGTAATGTAGATTCCTGCTTCCTACTGAAGCAGCTGGCTTGCTGGGAACATGAGGGCGTTTGGTGGTGGTTGCAGTCAGCCCTGGGTTACCTGGAGGAAGCAGAATAATCCAGACTGAGCAGACACTTGCACAATAGAGGAGAAACCTCGTGTTCAATAGGGTAAAGGGCACACAGGAAAGGTGTGGTGGAGCTGAGGTCCTGGAGTTTGTGCTGCTACGTGGCCAAGAGCAGCAAAGTCACATCCCTCCACAGCCCAGACCACCTGCCCACCAGCAGAGTTGGCAGTGCTTTTGGAACAGGGAGGCTGGTGTTGAGGCCACTGAAAAAGAGGGGTTAAAAAGAATTACCTGAGGGAGGAGAGTGCAGCTTCTCTTGAGGGGGTCTCAGATCTTAACAACCAGGGATTGAGACTGAACCCTGGGACTGAGTCTATGCTGTGTCTCCAAGACATGGCAGATGCCTGAGGTGCTTCTGCACACGTTAGGGTTCCTGCAGCTCTGGGAATACCTCCTTTTCTCCCACTGCAGGAGAGGAAACCTGCCCCCCAAGGCAAAGGCCAAAGTGTGAGGCATGGGTGGCTTTGTTTGGAAGCTAGGCATAGTGCTTTAGATATTCTGGACTGCCTGCCCCTTTGATTTAAAAAAATACCCCTTGTGTTCCTGCCTGAACTCTGGACGACACGATTTACTGCAGCATTCAACTGGTTTCCTGGTGTGATTCAGTGGAACAGCTCCCAAGTCCAGGGCTGGTTTATCACTGATGTTTCCTGCTAAATGTGTGTCTGGTGAGCTGCATGTCAGCCTGACCCCAAAGCCAACTCTGAAAGACAAGATGGTTTTTGAAATATCTTTTGAAAGATAGCAGAGGGAAAACTGCCAGGCCTTGTGTCATCCCTCATCTGAACTGAGAAGCATGAGGCTGTTCTGCTCCCCAGACAGGAGAGCACATTTGCACCCAGTAAAACCTCAGTGACATGTCCTGACTTAAAAACATCTGCACATTGAGATGAGAGGATGTTTTAGCCCATATAAACACACTAAAGGTAGAACCAAAGCAAAAAGAAATCTGCTGATGTGTGTTATAAGGGAGTTGTTGGAGATAGTAAGTGGAATTTCAAGGCTTAAGTTTTGGTTACAAGAGATACTGTTTTTTTTTCTAGCTAAACAGAAGCTACTAAAAGGATCTTAGCCATAACATTGTGCCAAGAAATGCACAGCAAAGGGAGGAAAACAAGTCAATCTTGGTTTGTGGAGATATACAATAAAGAACAGGAACAAAGGTCTGGGCTGGGTTATGTCAACACATCCTGTATTCTAAAACATATGATGTATTTTCCAAAATCACTGTGAAATGAAAACCAAACATTTTAAAGATGAGCACAGCAAAGAGAAGCTGCACCTTTGTTCTCTTAGTGCCTGGAGACCCTAGAAGGGGTCAGAGCCCTGCATGAGCAGGTGCTGGTCAGTCAGAAACCAGTTCTGTTCTAAATGGTTTACAGATAAAGGAGGAATTAGTTATTTTCCCAGTCGTAGCTAAAAAATGCAGGGTACCTCAAGGAACTCAAGATATCTGAATCCCAAAGTAAAAACTCTGGATGTTCCTGTCTTGTTTTTAAATACTTCCTTGCCCTGATGTTTCAACTGAGTGAGTTTCTCTCCATTTTCATATTTGTTTCTTTCTAGTCCCTAGAACACAGTCCCCAGTGCTGAGCAGCTTCCTCAGGAGTCTGCAGATTTCTGGTGTAATTTTCCCTCAGCCTGTCAAGGCCAAGGCCAAATCTTGTGGGCTGAAGTGCAAACGATCCCTTGGGGCAAAATAAAAGAGGATGTGAATATAAACACCAACAGCAGCCAAGGCCTCTGCAGTTTTGAATCTCTTCCCACCACAGCAGTTTAAACCTTGGAATGTTTTCCCTTCGTTTTAAGGTTGAAAAATCCTCTAGAGTAGCTTTAATAATTAGTTCTATGTTGTTTTAAATGAAATGCGTGTGTGGGGAACGGGCTCGATGATCCCTCTTTGGCGACCCGAGAGCTGCGGGGGGAGGTTTGAGGGGAAAACCTCCGCGGGGCTGCATTTTTTGCTCTTTGTTCAGTGAATCCCCGCTCCTGCGGACCCTCTGGCAGCCGGCGGGGTGGGGTTGTTGTTGTTAATTATTTTATCCCTTTGCAGGCCCGAGCGGCAGCTGGCGGGGCCGCCCCCCGGGTTTTGTTGTGCTGATTTCTGAGGGAAGCTGGGCCGAGGGGCTGGGGAGAGCCCCGGGCCGGGATGAAGGAGGGCCCCGGGATGATGACGAAGGGCCTCGTGAGGATGATAAAGGCCCCGGGAGGAGGATGACGACGGATGA
>NW_009953724.1:1033175-1040092 GCF_000747805.2 Chaetura pelagica
CATGTTGTGCTCGCGGGGCCGCTTTGTTGGGCAGCGGGGCCGGGGGGACCGGGGGGGTGGGAGAAGCGTGAGGAGGCTGAGAGAAGAACAGATGGAGCCCTGGCAAGCGCCGAGCCTGTGAGGATCCGTCCCGTGGGAGCGAACAGCGGCTGGGGTTGTGCTAATGACGTGCCCTCGGCCCTTAGTTGTAGTCGCACAGGGGGTGAAAGCTGAAAATAAAGGTTGTTTCGGGGAGAGATGGACTGGGGGTGCGGGTGGGACACGGGGGTTCGGGGGAGGCGAAAAGATCGGGGTGCGTTAAAGTCTTAAAAAGGGTTTGCAGGAGGGGATGAGCCGTGGGTTAAATAGGAAATTGTTGTAAGAGTTAAGGGGGAATGACTTTGCTCTAACGAAGGTGGGAAAAAATAAAAACAGCTGACATTAGAACTGGAGCTGTTTTTGAACGGCTGGAGGAGGGTCTGGGGGCGCCGTGGGTCTCATGTTGGGACACTTGGGGTCACTTTCTATGGGCAGTTAATTCCGGGCGGTGCTTTTCTGTCCTGCTCCCACAGAGCGAGGCGGGGAGTGTCCAGGGAGGGTTTCTTTGTGCCTCAGAGAGATGCAGTGAAGCGCTAGTTCCCCAAGAGTTCGTCCCAAATATTTTCCATTGTATTTGACAATTTTCCCTGTAAAATGGCAACGTTATTGGCTGTGAAACTTCTTAAGATCATGATAAAAATACTAATATTTGTGAAACGCTGAGTATGACAGTGAATTTATATGTCTTTTGTTTTTTGAAGTGCTTTTTAAACTTCGAATTATATTGTTAACTTTAACAAATAAAGAGGCACACCCGACTTTTATGAATTCTCGGTTATTTCAGGCGCCTTTTTTTTTTTTTCTTTCCAAATTTGAAAGGGAAACAATTGCAACCTTAATCTGAATTCAAACTTGATTCTCATTTCTGCAGCTGGGACTTCTCCCTTGGAGTTTCTGTGCCGAGAATCTGATGTTGGGCTCGGCTACCTGGCTGGATACAGCAGATCAGCCCATGAAAACTTCTATTCCTAGCCAAAGGAAGGAGTCCAGCAAAAGGCAGCACCTACTCTTTCAGGCTTGGAAGCAAGAAAGGGGGCAAGAGTTGGAGAGTGTGGAATCTGAGAAGACAACTGAAAGGTAAATGGGTGGGGGAGGAATAGTGTTCTGTGGGAGTCAGCACAAAGGTGCCAAGTTCTGCGTGATGGTGTCTGGCTCTCTGCTTTGGAAGTTCAGTTATAAACGTTCCATTTGAGGTTGTTTTCAGTTCACTTTGGGTTTATCAGAGTAATTCTTGGACTTATCAGAAAGACTGGGGAGTGGCTTTATCAGTGCAAACTGCCCAGATCTTGTAACAAGCCTGGCTTTTTCAGGATGAAATACTAACATCTTAAACTTAGCACTGTATTTTGTGAGCAACTCGTCTTTCATATTCTTCCAGTAACATCATTATTGACTGAGAAGAGAAATGTTGTATTTAGAAGTTGGGTTGCCTGGGTAACCAGTGTTTTCCTAACTAGGTGGAGAAAGCATAGGGGAGTGGGCTGCTGACCAAATTTGAAAGGGAAACAATTGCAACCTTAATCTGAATTCAAACTTGATTCTCATTTCTGCAGCTGGGACTTCTCCCTTGGAGTTTCTGTGCCGAGAATCTGATGTTGGGCTCGGCTACCTGGCTGGATACAGCAGATCAGCCCATGAAAACTTCTATTCCTAGCCAAAGGAAGGAGTCCAGCAAAAGGCAGCACCTACTCTTTCAGGCTTGGAAGCAAGAAAGGGGGCAAGAGTTGGAGAGTGTGGAATCTGAGAAGACAACTGAAAGGTAAATGGGTGGGGGAGGAATAGTGTTCTGTGGGAGTCAGCACAAAGGTGCCAAGTTCTGCGTGATGGTGTCTGGCTCTCTGCTTTGGAAGTTCAGTTATAAACGTTCCATTTGAGGTTGTTTTCAGTTCACTTTGGGTTTATCAGAGTAATTCTTGGACTTATCAGAAAGACTGGGGAGTGGCTTTATCAGTGCAAACTGCCCAGATCTTGTAACAAGCCTGGCTTTTTCAGGATGAAATACTAACATCTTAAACTTAGCACTGTATTTTGTGAGCAACTCGTCTTTCATATTCTTCCAGTAACATCATTATTGACTGAGAAAAGAAATGTTGTATTTAGAAGTTGGGTTGCCTGGGTAACCAGTGTTTTCCTAACTAGGTGGAGAAAGCATAGGGGAGTGGGCTGCTGATCCTGACGGCTGGATTGGGGGTGGTCAGCAATGAGCAGAATTGTTAAGCCATTGCAGAGTCAATAATCTCCTCCTCAAAAGATAATTCCATTCTCATGAGAGTGTCAGCTACATTCTTAGTTATTGAAGTGGTGTCCAGTAAAGGAGAGAAAACACTTTCAATCTATGTAAGGTTTGTTTAGGTTGATTTCTGTCCTCTTGCTTAAAACTTTGAAAATTCTCTGAAATATTTCCTCTTAAAAAAAAATAAAAATAATGTGCAATCTCCACTGACTTTTTCTGTTTTTACAGGTGACATTAAAGTTGAAGATGGGTGGTGGAGAAAGATTCAACATTCCAGTTCCCCAGTCTAGAAATACCACCAAGAACCATCAACAACTTAAAAACAGACAGAAGAATAAAGACCAGAATTCACAGATGAAGACCTACATGAAGAAAGAAAGAGGACATGGATGCAACTCATCATCTGGTGCATGGCAGGCCATGCAGAAAGGGGGAAAGAGCAACGTTCATTTCCCCAATAATCAAAATTGGAGTCCTGCTTTAGCGAATCACAACCTGTTTTTCACACCTCAAACCAACCAGAACTATGCTGGAGCAAAATTCAGTGAGCCACCCTCACCAAGTGTTCTTCCTAAGCCACCAAGTCACTGGGTACCTGTTTCTTTTAAACCTTCTGATAAAGAAATAATGACATTTCAGCTTAAAACATTACTTAAAGTTCAGGCTTGAGATGTAACTTTTTCTGGTTTGAAAGTTACTTAAATTGACGGGGTTTCAAATTTGAGAATTGTTCCTCACTCCAGCTGCACAGGTGTACAGAACTAGATGTTCTTGCTGCATGTAGTTAGTTACTTGGAAGAGAAGGGGGTGAAAGTTGACACTCCCCTCATGTTTTACCTCAAAAGTTGTGTGCTGTGTTCACTGTGAAATAGGTATTTTCTCTATAATCATCTAAACAAATCCAGAGCAGTCACCATTATTGTCTTGTACATGGGACTGTCTCCCACAGTTGTGATTCTTACCTGGTAATGGCATTAGCAAACCAGCTTCTACCCGACTTCCCCCAGCATTGGCTGGAAAAGAACCCCAAACCAACGCACTGGAAGCTTCTGTCAGGTACTTTGCTGCTTTCCAAACTTGCATAATATTTGCCAGTTAAGTCAGAACTCTGCAGTTCCCCCTTGGCACCAGGTAAATCAGGTTGTTCATGTGTTTGTACCTGTGAGCTTTATCTGGCACTTTGGGTTTGGGGGACAAACATTTCAAGCCTGTGACTTAAAATTGATCTAAGACATAATGGTGCATGTTCTGGAAAAGCTGGAAGGAAACATCAGGATCATCTGCAACTGCCTCTTCTCCAGCTCAGCTTCCTTGGAATCCCCACAGGTCAGACTGTGCCAACTGGTGACACTGCAGTGCCAGATGACTGCCAGAAAAACTAAAAAAGAAAAAAAAAATCCTTTCCCATTGCACTCCTGACCTCTAAAGTACATTTTTGTATCAAGTGGTGAAAAAGGTGGAGTAGTTCCTTAGGCTGGTCTTAAATTGGTTACCCTGGAATGATGGTTTGAAGTTACAGTAGCTTGTGGCAAGTATTCAAATGTTGTCATAGGGAAGACAGAGCCATGTAAATAAATGTAAAACTTTGTAGCATATGTAAATTGATGCTGGGCTTTCCTGCACAGACATATTTTTAGTACAAAACTGCTGAATGTAAGATGGCCATGCTGAGCACGTGGCCTAATTTAAAAAAGATATTTTGTTAAAAAAAAAAGACATTTGTGGCTGTGCCCTTGCACTTCACATACAATGAATATGCACATTTTACTTGGTTGTGAGCTCATTTTAAAGTAAACTCAGTGCAAAAGAGGCTTATTTAGATTTTTTTTTAATAAAATAAAAAAAAACTAAAAAAAAAGCTGCTCAAGTTGAAGATGTTCTGAATGTCTAGGAGAGGTGTGTATTAAATGATGGAAAAACACTAAGGTGTTCAAAAAGCCATGTTTCCCAAGAAATGCAAATGGCTTAGATTGGGTGCTTGATGAAACTGAAGTATTTTAACAATGTTTCTAAAAAATTGCTACAACATTGTACTGTCCCAATGTCAACTTCAAAGTGGGGACAGGGCAGCTCTCAGTTCTGTCCCAGATCAGTTGATTCTGTAATGGAAACAGCTGAGCTGTGAGAACAGAATCTGAGGCGATTTCAAAATGCAGTAATGACTAAAGTGCTTTAAGTTGAAAGAGAGTTCTGCAGATTGTGAAATATTCTTGGACGTGTCTTTCTGTGCATTCAAAATGCATTGGCAGCTGGTTGAATGTTTACAAATCTATGCTTGTAAATCAAGATTAATTGGCAGTATTGAAACTTACAAAGTCTTGGTGACCTGGACCTTGACCAGTGTGTGAGCTGTATCCCAGTTAAAACTGTATCCTCGACTGCAAATTGTCAGTTACTAATGGTGTACCTACAAATTGGAAACAACAAAATTTTAAATAAACTAAAATTTTCACCCCCTAAAAGCATCTGTTTATTTTGAGGTGGTCATGGAAAAGTGGGATGAGATCATTTTGGCAGCTCAAGGAGTTGTGACACTTCAGACTACTGATGAATGTATTTAAATGCTCCCCCCTTCTGTATCCTTAACTGCCAAGAAACTAGTTTCCTTTTATCTGGTGAGGATCAGCAACCCGAGACCCACCCTGGCCCGTGCTCTGTGTGAGGCTGAGTGTCAGGAGGAGCTGGAATTGCCAATGAAGGATGTTTCCTGACCCACAGAGCTCTCCTTGCTGCCTCCTCACTGCTCTGTGAACACAGGGCTTGGAAGTGAACTCACAAAGCCCAAACCAGGCCTGCCAAAGGGCAGTTGGGCTCTGCCCTGGAACACCAGACTTGGGATAAGCTGCTCCCAGGGAGTGCAGCCTAATCTTGGCTTCCACCTGCCCTGGGGCTGCCTGCTACCTCTGCCAGGCTGGCTCAGTGCTAGGGGGAACTTCCCTCGATATTTCAGTGCTCCATGATCCATCTCCACCAGACTGCAGCTGAATTAATTAAGTCAGAAGGTGCTCTCAAGTTATAGTCAAAACTTGTACATTTTATTCCCAATTCACAGGGTTATTCGCACAGATGGAACACAAAACTCAAGAAGAAAGGATGTGGATGAATAAAACATTAGCATCTTTTGATCAAACACACTACAGGGTACAGAGTCTTCCCTTCCTATCATAGTCTCATCAGTAAGAGCATCTTTAGACAATTATAGCAATGGACTACAGACTTTTTAAGCAAGTTACAAGATAAATGGAGAAAACCAGCAATTGTTAATGGGCGATTATGTCCTAAAAAGGTGTAAATTTATCCCTTTGTACTTCAAAATGTTCATCTGCAACATCCCTGCCAAAAAATCAAGTAGCAGTGCTGCGATGCAGATTTGTCCAATTGCCCTTCTCTGAACATATTTCAAGCTGTTACCCCAGACTGAACAGTAAGGAATAAAAAAAAGAAAAAAGAGGCTCTTTCCAAGAAGAGAGCTCAAAATAACATTTAAATTGAAAATTTCCACTTTGAATAAAGCCATTATACTGTACATTTAAACATCTTTAAAAGACATAGAAAGGATAACAATGAGCTTTCAGAGACCAGTCTATTATAGTCCCTAATTTAAACACCCAGCTACTTAACCACTAAATTTTTAATTACCAGTTGGGTGCATGGACTATTGGTGAAAAAGAAGTTCCAATAGAGCCTTCTGTTACTGCTGAGATAAACCAGATACTTTGGAGCACAGCCATTACTTTCAGCAGAATTATTATTTTTACACACTACTTCAATTCTACAACTTTTGCAGGAATGACAAAATCTAGTTTTACCACAGGAGAAAAAAAAAAAACATAATCCCCACCGTTCTTGAGACTCCAAAAGAAAGATGCCTATACATGATCTTTTGTAGCCTGCATTTATGTTCTTGCATTCCAGCTGTGCATAACCTGCAGGGAGCTGCACCAAGACAGGCTCCTGCTTTGATTTTTTTTTAGAGCAGGACTGGGATTCCTGCACCAAGGAAGGGAGATGTTATCTAGATGGGCTGTGGCTTGACTTGCATGAATGCATAAACATTCCCTGCCCTTTTGGCCACATCCTGCTAACTCGTCCCCAACTGAAAGGCCCACAGAACAGCTTCTTCACAATTTTTCCATGGGAGCAAGAACTAGGACAACATCTTTATTCATGCACTCTTGAAACATCGTGGGTTTGTGTTCGGCTTTTCTGGCTTGTTCATATACACAAGTCAAGTCAAAGTTTAGTCCTACCTCTGGGAGAGAAAGAAAGAACCATCAGAACTGGCAGATACTACATTATACTTGCAATGAACTGGATTTTCAAAACAAAAATAATTTTAACTGTGCTATACATCAATGTTGAGGCACACAATATAAGGACATGCTGACAAAATAGTTACTGTTACTCTGCAGTCTCAAATTAGAACCTCAGCCTGGACACCAAGATGTTCTCCCTCCTCACTGAGCCAGCTGTAATTCTGGCTGGACTCAGGTGATCAGGAATTGCAGCAATCCCTGGCAGGCTGTGACAGAAGCACAAACAGGCTTCCCCACAACACACTCACACGGACCACTCTGAAGGAGGATTTTTGTCATGAAGACTCTTT
>NW_009953724.1:1040568-1045599 GCF_000747805.2 Chaetura pelagica
TCCCTTTAAGAAAGCTGAAAAAGGGTGGGGATTTCTGCTGGTACAAGCAGAAAGCTACAAGACCATCACAACTCAGCTTACAAACAGTGGGTTTATCAAAGCAATTAATTGTTTTCCTTTGGTGGCCCGTGAACCACTGGGCTCTGTACACCCCAAGTGCCAGGAGGCAGGTTTATTTCTAAAAGTCATCAGCAAAGTCTCTACCACCTCCTCCAGAACCACTGCTGGTGCCATTTTTGACATGGCAAATATAAATCAGCACGGCGATACTAAAAAATTTGGTTCTAAATGAGTCTTCATTTACCAATTTTAATTAGTGTATAACCTGGGCTAATAATATCTGAGTTATAACCATAGGGAAGGTGCATCCAACAGTAATGAAAGTTATCACAAAAGAAATTTCAGTAGGTTAGATTAAAACATATGCTTATCATACTCATTTTGTCTAGTACCCCTTTAAAAATGGGAAATGATATTTATTCAGACATTTAATTATTAATTCCTGACTTTACTGAAATACCATAGTAAGGATTTTACTCCATAAGGATGCATAGCTGTACTCCTGACCATGCTCTGGAGTCAAATTCTACAGCTACAATAATTCCAGTGGATCAGTATTTCCTTCATTTTTTTATTACAGCATGTTTGCTAAATTTACAGCAAGCAGAAAATAAGCTGGGTCTTTACTTATTTTGATCAAAACATTGATGTTTTAAAGGTAGTACACAATATTTGTTAAAAAGAACATATAAAAATACCTTTTTAGAAGCCTCTATAAGAAAGGAAATACAAAGTTTAATCCCACAACTTTCCTCTGCTAGAGCTGCAAGCTACTGCTACAGTTTTAAATAGACTTTTTGCTGTTTTGAAACTATACATCCAGGAAAGTCTACAAAATTAAAGGAACGTGCATATAAATGATTGCATAGCAGAACATGAACATTAACTGCAAACAGTAAAGGAAAAAGTTAGAAATACTATCAAATGTACAAAGATTCTAGAACCAACCCCCTAAGCACGTTCCACTGCCAGTATTTAAAAGCCATCTGCATTTCCTCAAAGGCCCTGCTGAAAACACTAAAACCCAAACCTAAAACATTTCTCAAAAAAGGAACTTTTTGAAATCAAATTTCTTTATATGCTACAACAAAAGACAGTGAGGAACACCAGGTGTTTGATGCTGGCTTTTGAAGTAAGTAATAATAATAATAATAATAAAAAAACAATGCCAAAAGCCATTTTTATAACAAAGTATCTTGCCTTCTAGAGAAATACTGGTAAGATTACACACTGGTTTTGTTATTTTTCACATTCAATTTACTAAATATACTGATTAAACTAAATAGCTAGAGATGCAGCTCTTGTTCATATCCAACTTCAAACATTTGTTCTTAAAGACAACGAAACCTTGTAACCAAACCACTATCCATTCTGAGGAAGAAGTGATTCAGACTTGCTTGACCAAATAGTTTTTGAGGTGTAAAAGCAAGCCTTTGTTACTCAAGAAGAGAGATGGCTAGTTTTAGACCTATGAATACACCAACTAACCACAGGAGTCATTGGCATAAAAGTTTAGTTCTTATATACTGTACACACACAACTCGAAACAATCTACTTGTATCTAACAGCAGGAAAACTAAGCATTTTTATGGTTAACTGCTCACTAAAATTTAGGATACAAAAAAACTGCATAAAATGTACACACAACCTAGTATTTAGTTGCTCTGCCATTTGCTGAAATCTGGATTTAATTTTCCATTTCAAGGTGTGTTTTTTTCCTCACACATTTAGTACTAGCAGCCAGGCCAGATGCAGTGAAGGCTCTATCCTGACATGTCATGACACTGCATGGGCTCTGCACAAGCTTCCAAGCCCAACTCTCTCCCCATGTAGTACATGCAATGTTAGTACCATCTCTCTGGATGGCAGGGTTAAAGAGAAATCTCCAAAGTATCTCTCCATGGAGCTCCATTTGCCAACCTACTTGTGTCAGTGGGCAAGGAGAGCACAGAAACCTGCCTTTCAACCATTAAACAGCCAATTGCCAGTCTGCATTTCACAGCAGTCAGTGTTGCACTACAGCTGTCCAGTTTTCTGTTTGATCACCAAGTTTCCCATGAAAGAACAAGTTAAACAGTTGGTTTAACTGTTCAACACAAAACTGGTACCAATTTCTCTACGGGTATGACATTTTTCATAGGACAATGTTGCAAGTTACGACCAATCAATTCATCACCAATATCTACGCATTAAAAATGCCAATCTTTACAAAAATATACATAGAGACACCACAACCAGATCAGTAGCTGCCCATGACATTTAACCAAGTGGACATTCTCTCTCTCTCTCTCTCACTCTCTCTGTGGCTTCTCAACACTGTTTTAATTTTAACCATTGTTGGCTACAGGGAAAACTGACAAAAGAAAAGATATTTTAGCACTGTTGCAACATCATATTCCTGATAATTTAAGTAAACTGAACTGTGTGTAAATGAATCTTACATGCCTAAAAACAACATGGATACTTGGTTAGTGGCCACTGGACTTGGGACTAGTCCATGACCTTGATCTGGATTTTGACCTAGATCTAGAATGTGATCTTGACTGTGATTTGGATCTAGCTGGTTCTTTTTTTCTCGACTCCTTCTCATATCTTGAGCTGGACTTATAGTGTGTTTTAGAATCTGTTTTAGAGGTGCCTCTAGATTTGGTGTGAGATGCAGACCTAGACCGTGATTTAGCCTTCATTTCTTTCTTGGGCTGTGACTTGGATCGTGATCTTGAATTGGACTTAGATCTTGAAAAAGATCGATTGCGGTGTTTGAACCTATCAGAATAAAGGGGAGAGAGGAGATTTGAATGTAAAAAACACTATTCTTAGACATCTAGTACATTAAAAATTGTTTACCGTTTTTTTGCAGGAGAAACTTTTTTTAAACCTATAGTTAAGGGAATACAGTGATCTAAGTTTTTAATTTAAAGGGTGTAAAAAGTACTTTACCTATCATTGTCCGAATGGCTTCTGCTACGACGAGGTCTTCCAGTAGGTCTACTGCTAAAAAGGTACATCAGAAAAAGTAAACGGTGACAAATACCCATGTAGGTACACAAATGCCTACTAAGTTATTTTTCAAGCTGTGCATTTGCTTTTAATTCTTCTTCAAAGAAGGACAGAATGATTTCATGCATTACTTCTGATTTGACAAGCATGCAAGATACGTGTCTCCCACAAGTCATAAAATAAGCATAGAAAAAAGATAATTCAAAATTTTAAACACTTTTCAATATGGTTTCTCCTCCGACAGACTGCTTTGCAGTTGAAGCCGAACACCCACTACACTTACTTTCTGGGACTATAGGATCTTCTGTAGCTGTAATCAAAGGAACGACTCCTAGACCGTCTCCTTTCGTAACTCCGACTCCTGGAGCGCCTGTACCGGTCATAGTCATCGTAACGAGAAGAGCTGTACAGGTTTCTCCCTTCCTTGGCCTTCATTTGATTTGGTGCTGTAAAAAAAAAAACCAACACACAATATTTAACATTTGAAGCTTAAAAAGATGCTCTGCTTTCCCTTTAAGTGACACTACTAATCCATGTATTTGGTATTTAGCAGGAAGCCTAAATTCATGATTCCAGCATAGATGTTTATGAAAAGCAGCCTTATGGGCATTATAAATCTAGGGTGAAAAAAACCTCTAAACACACAAAAGCCCCCAAACCCACAACAAACCAACCAACAAAAAACATTAGGAAAGGACTAATTCTGCATAAAACCAGAACACAAAACTGGCTAAGGTGATTTCAGGCCACCTGAAAGCTGGTATGAAAGACCAAACCCATGACTGAAACATTCTAACATTGATGAATTTACCCAAAAAGTGAAAGCTAACAGGGGATTAATTAAACATCCGCTTCCTTGACTAGACAGCACCACACATTACACCTGATCCACAGTCTTTAATGATTAAAAGACAGCTCATACAGAGGCAGCAATGGATGCCACACAAAGAAGTTTGATTCTAAAAGCACCCCCATGCAACAGTGCACAATGACTCTGTAGTTTACTTATTAAAATAATTAAGAATAAATGAACTTACTAGCCTTCTATTGTATTTTCCCTAAACAGCACAGCTATCTTTCCTTTCTATTAAGGCCCATTCTCATTCAAGCCCTAAGACCATGCTCAAATTTTAAACACGCTGTAATGAGCACTACTAAACAGCTACAATGTTTATGGCTTTAACTGCTGCTGTTCACAACACTGGGGTAGATTTAGGTAAGTTTTGTTCAGAAACTCAGAAGAAATCTCAGTGTTTCCAAGGAGGACAGAAACTTGTCCTCCAGAGCATATAATTTATAGTGACTTCAGTGAAAATTAAATGTGTGCATTTGAGGGAAACCTGGAGAGTTCTGTTAATAACTTGAACTGGAAGATCTAAAATGCAGTTTCATTCTCAAGCTGCACACGAGTTACAGTCCTGGTTTAGATCACCAGGTATGTGTTATGTTTATCAACAGCTTGTCTTATTTTAACATAATATCTGTATCTGTATATTAAGATTATGCACACAAAAAAGAGATGAAAAAGGTTAAAGTTCTCTTGACAATTGTTGATGTTGAATTGAGATACCTTGAAATTTACTCTTATCCTGAAGCCAGATGAAAAATAAGTCATTACCTCAATCCTGGGCATTGGACTGCACTGGGAAATGTCAACAGGGAATCGCTAATACACTTCAGCTTGATACAAACATTGCTATACAGCAGAACTGGGAGGATTTTCAACAGCCAAGCTTTCTTTGCAGAAACACACAGAAAGCTCCTTCAGAATTTTTCAGCCAGCAGCAGATTGTGGGAAGTGATCATTGTGCTTAGTTGTTCGCTTTTAATTACAAGTCATGAATAGTTCCTGGCTAAAAAGCAAAACATCCACAAACTATTTATATACAAGTAAGAACATATCAGAGCAATGAAGAACACATGTGCTGCCTGGCACTGAGGCCTGACCAAACACACACAAGGAACTTACTC
>NW_009953724.1:1045649-1049325 GCF_000747805.2 Chaetura pelagica
CTTCCGATCCCCCTGTGCAAACTGGATTTCTATTTGCCGACCACAAATCCACTTTCGATCCAAATTATGAAGAGCATCTTCTGCATCACGGACATCTTCAAATGTGGGGAGTGTTAAGGTACTTGGGAATTGGAATAGTTTACAGCTTTGGTATTTCAAATAAAAGTAGTTATTTTCTAATTTTACAGGTTGTTTTGTTGTTTAAGTTCTTTAGGTCATGCTACAGCACAAACTATTCAATTTATCATTACTGTTAATTAACCACCAGCTGAGAACTCCTATGATAAAATTCAAATATAATCACATGACTGTGAACTTATCCATCAGCAAGCAGTTGCTAGGCAATACTCAACCTTTTTCTTCTCCCACTTGTACTTAGGCAAGGAACAAAAAAAACACAACAGTATCCTATTCAAAATAGATTTGTTAATGGTCATTCAGTTCTTTCCACTATATTGACTTCACTAAAATTAAACCCTAGGGCTTAAATTACATTAGGCATACCAACAGCAAAAGTTAATGTGTCTATTAATTTTAGACTTGGGAGTAAGCTTTCCTTTTTTTCACCAACTGATTTAAAGTTCCAAGTGCTCACACCTTAAGCAGTCTGAGGTAAAGCACACAGTAACCCCCTGCACTCTGTCAGGTCAGATGTTCAGTAACACAATTATTACTAATTTTAATCCATGAGATTGACCACTCTTGAACTCACACATCACCTTCCAGCTATGTGACCTGCAAGAACAAATTGCCTTTCCCCTGTAGCAACCCAGTTCATCAGCAGCATCATCTAAGCAGAGACTAAACTCTCATGTTTTAGGTATATAATCTTGATCAGACACTTTCATTCAAGACCACAGTCACAATAGCACTCACGAGAGAAATATGACAGGTTTTGTCAATGGACTAAACCAGAATAATTCATCAAATTACTGCTTACGTGACAAACAGAAGAAAAACTGTTATTCTGTAGGATACATCAGGTATGACTCCTTTAATCTTGGCCACCATTCAACTTCATCTTGACCTTTAACTCTTTAAGTGCTTGTCAGAAGGACTTGTCATGAGATGCTTGGCCAAAAATGACAGATGGCTTTATCTTTTACTTTGAAAAACAACCTTTTCCCCCTTTTGTGGATAAAGCGAAGCTTTGTCTCCCATTATGGCTTGTCCTTCTTCCAGCTTTTCTTTATTTTTTCTTTTCCCAAACTCTCCCTTCTCTTCAAGCCTGATCCTTAAGAGGTCTTTGGCTTGTCTACTTGCCTTAATTCTTGAACTCTACTCTAACGGTTCTTTCATGCTTTCTCTTTGGGGTCGCCATTACTGTACAGCTTTAAATTCTGAGGCAACAACAGAGGACAGTAAATTAGGGGACAATATTAAAGAAAGAAGTTCACCTCATTTTTTTTAAACATTCTGATTTTGATCAAGTGATTCCAGTTTCCATTTGTTAAATTAACAATGAATACCAGCCACAGTTTGCTAAGCACAACTTTACTTACATACCAGTGATAATAAAAACGTGCTAGACAATTTTGAGTCAGCAATAAATTGTAATTTAAATCATTTAGTAATAATTTCAGTGACACAAGCAAGCTTTTATATTACTGGATTTGATTTAAGTTTTGCAAAATAGGCAAAGAACAATTGAGAGAAGTTAATCTTCAAAGATAATGAAACACCACAATGTAAGTAAGACACTAAATAGATACAACACACAAGTAAACTGCTTTTTCATTGAGATTTGTTACCTCTTACACAAACTTGAATTTCAAACTTCAACACCCCTCACTAATCAGCCATCTGAAGAAAGGATATTGAACATAGGCAAATCCTCTGGGACGACGGGTGTAGAAGTCAAGTGGGACGTACACATCAACTATAGGCCCATAACGACCAAACTCGCGGCGCAAATCTTCGGACCTGGAACATCACAAAGAGCTTATATGGCTTTTCACTATGGAAGGTGTTACAAAACATCCACCACCTTTTAAAAAAATATTATGGTTAATAATATAAGTTCATAACATTAATTACAAAAAAAGCTACCATCAATACCATCTATTTGGAAGCAGTTGGTAGAGGACGCACGGAGCAACAATTATTTTTTGGGAAACAAAAAAAAGTGTTTCTTTGAGAAGTTCATCATTAACACATGAGGCTTTTCTGAAACAAGATTCAGGGTGCTCAAAGATCTACCCTGGCATTTTGAAGCCAGTGTTGAGCATAACCCCACAACAGAAGTGTGAACAGAGCCATGAGGCTCATCAGTCAATTCAAGGTGGACAGAAAGCGAAAAGAAGGATCTTGGAATGATTGTTACCTCACGTAACTCTTGACCATGCTTAGCAACAGGCAAACATCAACTGTATGACTCAAAGACAGGAGAATAAACCAGTCACACCAACTCATTACCATAGAACAATCAATACTTAGAACCACATCAAACAGGATAAAACTAGAGTGAGCACCCACTGGCGCCCTGAGGACAGCTTTTCCAAAGAGGTGACTCTAGAGAGTTGAGCACCAACCAGATCTGGGACTATACTTGGAACAACTACTGTCTCCTCAGCATCAAGATCTCCCAGTGAAACCATCTCTAAGGATGCACCATCAAACCATAAGCTTTTGCTTAAAGCCTCAATAGGACCCATATAATTTTTAAAAGTCTGGAAGTAACAGTCCTGACCTCATGGTAAAATAAACGGCAAGAAAGAGGAAATAAAATTCACTAAACACCCCTCCCCCAAGAAACCCCAAACTTCAAATTTGAAGCTATTTATGCTTTTGAGCACTTCTTAATTATTCAGCCAAAGTACTTTTATTCATGGAAAAACCTGAATTCAAGCTGCCCAGGAAGCAAGTCTGAGAATTCATGCTTGTATTTCA
This sequence comes from Chaetura pelagica, assembly GCF_000747805.2. Taxonomy (NCBI): domain Eukaryota; kingdom Metazoa; phylum Chordata; class Aves; order Apodiformes; family Apodidae; genus Chaetura; species Chaetura pelagica. The sequence continues at coordinate 1,048,539 of NW_009953724.1, forward strand.
TACAACCAGACCTTACAGACCCTTCCCTACAAATGCTACAATTAACAACACAATAGTGCTCTAACACACACGTGCATCCTACCCTAATATGCCCTATAAATATCTCACAGCTGATAAAACCGAAAGGGATACAATGAACTGCAAAACAGAAATGGAGAAATCTAGCAATTTACTCAAAATACCCAAGCAATAAATAAGAACCAGAGCTCTACACACTTTAAAAAAATTATTCCAATTCGCTATGGAAACATATTTTACTGAGCTGCTGCACAGATTTTGGTCCCTACGGAATTTTGCTACAATTATGATGGACAAAAAGCATTGTTTCCCCCCGCCTCGATACCGAGTGTCACAAGCAGCCACATCACAATTAATGCAATAACATTCCACCCGAATTAGCAGCAATTATCACACTAACGGAACGAACTACGCCAAGGATTTTGGGGACACCCGCAGGCAAACGCGCTCTCTTCCCCCTTCTAGGAACAATCGCTGTGTTTGAAACCACCATCCAAAGCTGCACCGGCTGCCGAGCACCGCTAAGGCGCCGAGGCAAATCCCGCCTAGAATTCCCGCTGGACAAACTCAAACGCGGGTCCGAGAGTTTTAGTTTCTCCCCGTCCAGCTTTGTTCCTTCTGGACGTTGCTTTGAAACGGATCCTCGTGGAGAGGAGGGAGTAGGAGCAGCAGCGCCAAGAGGGCAGGAAAATGGAGAAAGGCGGCAAAAGGCGAGGGAGGGAGAGAGGTAAAGGTAAAGAAAAGAAAGGAGCGGGGCGGCCTCTCCCCC
>NW_009953724.1:1049942-1059155 GCF_000747805.2 Chaetura pelagica
CCCGCAGAGCCACCCCCGGGCCCCGCAGCCGCCCCCGGGCCCTGTAGCCAGTCCCGGGCCCTGTAGCCAGTCTCGGGCCCTACGGAGCCACCCCCGGGCCCTCATCAAGCAGCTGCGAAGCAGCACCGCTTGCAGAGAGCAGCCCTTTTTTTACTGAAGTCGTTTGTGTGATAAGAACAGTCGACTAGGTGGGTAGAGCGATTATTTCTTAACGCCTCGCCCACAAGGCAGGTCTGTCACTGAACAGTTACGGGTGATTTGATGCAATCAAATCAATCGATTTGTCTGTCTGAGTCCCTGCAGGTGTGAGGAATTTTCGGCAAACTGCAGGTGGGAGAGAAAGACACTAAGAGTTGATGCAGCCCTGGTGTCAGTCACCAGCGTATTGTCACTTTGTAATGGCTGAATATGAATGAAAACTGTGGTGGGTGGATGTTGCTGTTCATATCTTGGTAATCTCACACTCAGAGTTGCCTGGGACATCAACGGGGTTTAAGTGACAGAGGAAGTTTGATCACTGACACGGGAGGTGCATGGCAGCTATATATGCTGCTCTTCTCAACAAAACAAAACAAACCAAACCCACAATGGTGGTTGTCTGCTCTGTGTTCAGGACTCTGCAGTGAGACAGGGGTCTCTGCCAGTGATTTCTGCATTTGATATTTACAATTAACATCATTCTGTGCTAACTGTGCTAGCAGCAGGTCGAATTTGTCACCTTGTACCATATATACACAGATCTGCTTACACAAGTCATTAAAAGAACATGAAAATTGAGCCAAGAAAGCACGTTAGATACTGAAGTTACAGTGGGAATGTGTGGTAGAAAGCAAAAAAAAATCCTTCTGTAGATGTTATGAAGAGCAATGAAATCATCCAAGAATGGAGTTTGTGGTGGATACAAATACTTGCTGCCAGGATTACCTGTTCAGAGCTTTTTGGATTTGAAATGAATTTTGAACAAGTTTGAACAATTAATTTTGAAATGAGTTTTGAACAAGATCCAGGGAAGATTGTTAATACTCTTGTAAAGTCCTTTGCAGAAAATTCACTTGTTTTTGTGGAAGATTGATCCAGTGGATCATGCAAACTTTTGTCACCCAGAAATGATCTATTACTTTGGGCAGTGGGGCAAGGTGTGCAAGCTGATAAAAATCCTTCAGGTTTTAACTGTGTCAGTTAAGGAGCTGCACTGAAAATTTCACCTACATCTGAGATGTCCTGTGGCAGAAGAATATTGCCATTGACTTGAAAAGATTGGCACGGCTGTTGGAAATGCTACATCATGAAGTAAGTAAGACAAAATCTTATGTGAAGTACTTTTAGTGCATTCAAGTTAAAATGGTTTAGCATCAGGTTAAGTTCTGCATTAAGTTAGTGGGTTTTTAGTACGTAGGAAATACAATCTATAGCTTACACTGTCTTTGAATACCAGTTGTCATATATTGACGTTGAATATTGAGTATTGATAAGGGGTTGAATAGGGAAAAAGCGAGTTTGCAAGGCAGATTATGCCACGTGAGCTGGGAATATTTGAGTAGTTTTTGAACCAAAATGAGACAGTGTTACTTTTAAGAGCAAGCTAACATATAAACATTTTGCTTTAACACTGTTGCCATTTCATGTCATAGTGTATCAAAGCAAATAATTGTTGTTTTGGTACAGGCTGTACAAGTGTAGTGATGAGAGTAATGAATGATCAAATAAGCCTGAAGTGTCTCATATTTTGTGTCCTACAATTTAAGGTACAGCTTTTGGTTGTTGGGAGACTTGCAGTGTTCTGAGAATGTTCTGTGGAAAACGAGGGTCTGTTTTCTAGTCATTCATTGTGTCACTAGCGCCAGTTACCCAGCAACTTCCAAACAGAATTGTTTCAAGCTCTCATATGGCTTTTTGCAGTATGGATGCTTTAAGGGAGCTTTCTGCCTTAGCTTTACCACTGTCTTGGTTTCTGTTGATCTTGTGTGTAACTTGCATGGAATTTCATTCAGTCTGCCAAAGGGCACTGAGCATTGGGACTGCCTGGGAAGCAGAACGAACATGATAGTTGCACAGTTCCTCCGGTGAAACTCCCCATGAGAGCAGCCTCATCCCAGGATAAAAATACACTTCCCAGACTGCTTATACTATGTTGCAAGTGTTAACTGAAACACAACCTCCCTCCTCAAACTGCTCTCCTAGCATGGGAAGATGCAGTCTCAGCACTCTTAATCGGAATAAATCGTTCCCATGAGGATTTTAAGTGGCATGATTAGTCCAGCAACATTTTTCACGAAGGACTTACACCCAAGACCAATTCTAACAAATATGCAGTGACTTAAAGGAGTATGAAATAGGACTGCTAATGTAAGAGTAGGATCAGATTGGCAGTAAACAGAAATTTTAAAGCCAGTAGAGACGCATAATCTGAACGTGAACAGTCTAGTTTACTTGAGCTTCACATACCTGAACTATGACAAGCAGATACTGGGAGCACATTGAGGACTGGAAGAATGCTTCATTCCCCTTGTTCTTGTAGTGCCTCATTTTTGTTTAGTTGTACTCTTGTGTACTTCAGTTTAAGAGCAGTCATTCTTATTATTTCTAATTGTTCATGACTGTTCCATACTTCATAGCTCTTAAAATATTACAGTTTCTATTCCTGTTAGAGGCACATGGTACAAGTCAGTTAAACAGATGCCTAATTATTCTTTGCTGAGTAGATGATAGAGAAGGGATTTTAGTAGAAGGCTATTAGACAAGGGAACTAAAGCTGAATGTGTTCACCAAGTATGTAAGAAATCAAGAAGCATTTATATCTGTTTTTGTCCATTCCCAGGGATTATTGTAGTAGATCATTATGTTCCAGTAAATGTCCAGGTTTGGTTGTCTGGGAGGTGAACTTCACTTTTAGTATGGAAGGGATCTGTAAGTGTACTCAGGGAAAACACAGTCTTGTAATAATGGGAAATTATGTGTTTGGGAAAGGAGTGTAGAAATCATAATTATTTTCTGTATTATTTTTTCATCTAACAAAGATCAGACCTTGTGGAAATTGCACTTTATTTTAGGTATGCAAAGATGACAGAAAGAAGGGGGTCTGTGCTTAAATTTTCTTGCTTCTTCTGACAAGTGTTACTCCACCAAACGTCATAGTCTGTAGAAGACAAATATGCATAACTTGTTTTTCATATAGACTTTAGGAAATCTATTTATAGCTATGTGTCTAGAAGTTTCTGTAATTCATCTATAAATCCATTTTATTAATTAAAATACATGTACAGAGCTTAACTTGATACAGAAAAGTACTCTGTCAATGCCAAGCAATTTAGAACTAAGTGAAGAACTTTAAAGACTTGTAGGTGGAAAAAGTGTGTTGTAAATTCTCAGATCCAATGCTGTGGATAAATCCAAGGGTGGAAATGCTGCTGTAGTATTCCTGGGGAAATTATAAGGAGCTGTTCTGCAACATGCTCAGCAGCTAAAGCCCTTCACATCTCAGTGCCTAGTTGGTCTTCGGGTAGGAATTAATAAAAAGATTTGTTGAGCAGGATGAGTGTTTCAAGGAGGGTCTTCTAATGTAGTTGGTGTTAACAAGAACAAGAATAATAAAGGACACTAATAGTATTTTCCACTAACTGTGGTTAGTATGAAATACTAAAATTCTGTATCTGCAGATTTGAGCACCTGTAAGGAATTCTGCAAATAGTAGAGTAATTTAGTGGCCAGGATTTGTTTAAAGTATTGAGCTAATCCACATAGAACTTTTTTTCTTTCAGCATTTTTATTTATATGCCATTGCTTTCTATCACTTACCTCCACCATTTCACTTCCTTTAACTTCTTGCTCATGAGAGAATTTTTCTGATTTGCACACAAGTTTCCCATTGACCATGTTCACAGTGCACTGTGGGAGCAGATTTTAAAATCACCAAAACAAATACAGATTTTGGAATTCACTTGGATGAAGCATGGGATTATGTAAATAGGAAGTAACTTGTACTGATGCTTCATAATCACATCTGCCCTTTTAACCTGGAGACCACAGTGTTTGGGTAAGAGTTTTAGAAGAAACATCCCTGTTTGTTGAAATGATAGGGATGTGTGCTAATGGAAATGAGACCAACAGCTTTCACTCACACACAGGAAGTGAAGCATAAGGATGAACAAGAGATGCACCTGTTCCTGAAACATGTTACCTTGAGCTTTCTGCCATCCATTGTAGTGATGTCAGCCTCTTTTCCAAGTGTGAATGAGTTAGTTACAGACTTCTTGGGTGTTTTTGATGTCACAACAAAGTTGTCTCCTTTTTGTTGTATTTCAATAACAGGCTTAACATCTTTGCCAACTTTGATCACGTCATCTGAGAACCCTGTAAAGAAGGCAAAACAAGACTTTCTGTTAAGGTGTGTTGATATGAAATAGCAAATTATTTTCTTTAATAAAGGTGCCAGAGATGCAGCCAATTATAGAAAGTGATGTCCAAGTTAAAAGACAAATCTGGACTTCTCACTTCTTCATGGGCATATTGTTCCATTCTAGCTAGTCTGTATAGATTTTGATAGTATTATTTCTTAATCTTGTGCCAGAGTATCTATTGTTTCTTTCAGTAACAGCTTGCCATGTCGTGACATTTCTTCCTGAAGAAATCCATGGGCGTATTATTTTGTTTCACTCACCTCTTCCCAAGGTGATGTGAGGTGGGAGTTATTTGCAAATCAGAGCTGCAGGCATCATACTGTCAGAGCAGGCTTTTCAACTGTGACTGAGTTTTATTCTACTCAGTATCTCTTATGTACTGTTAAAAACCGAAGTATGAATGTTTTGGCAAGCTTCTCAGAAGGGTAAGTGCATTTTTCTTAATGCAGGCACCTGCTAAATCATAACCACCAGGTCTACTCTTTACAGATTACTAACCAGCTATCACAGATGTTAATCACTAGTGCTGTAGGACTTGCCTGCTCTACTAATAGCATATTAAAAATGGCTGTATGTCATGGAAAACTAGATTTTAGTGAAATGTGTTTACAAAATTATGTGTTAATCTAAACAATGTGATACACCTTTTGTCAGAGACTTCTCTAATGTTAAGATAGGGATTTGGGGATTATTTGTAACCTTTGATTTGCATGATTTTCAGCTTCTTGTCATTGCCAAATTAGACTTAACAGACTTACCAGGCAGGGGGTAGTTTGTCATCCAAACAAAAGGAAAAAAAACAACACACAGACATAGTGTAATAAAATATGTAATGCAAAGTGTGTGTTGCAATCCAAGGAAAATATTGGAAAAGTAATTAGACACTTACCAAGGGCTTTCATAAACTCTTCCACATTGTTCTGATCATAGACCTGCCAGGTTCCATTGAATGACATTGTGGATGTTCTGAGGGCAGTGTTGCTAGCAGGAAAGTGAGTCTCCCTGCTCATTCAGATGCTATTTATGGAAAGGGAAAGGCCAGCCCAAATAGTGAGATGACTGGCTAATTATTAACAGTGGATCAACACTTATTAATCATTTATTTGTTCTTAATGATCATAACCTCTAGTTCATTCTGGTTTGGAGAAAGTCTTATCTTGACCAGCTGGTTTGGGATGTTAGGTTTATTGTGGGTTACTGAACTCACATAATTATTTATAATTGTAAAGTGCTGTATGGGTTAATTTGGTTTTGTTCACAACTTCTATGTTTAATATATTTCCTCTGTTTCGGATAGTACTCTTCAGATAAAGTTACAATTTATGCAAGGTAATTACTGTCTTATAGCAGGAACTTCCTAATTGTCCCAATATTCTCTACCAAGGGAACTTTGGCCTTAAATGGTGGGAATAAAATTCCAAAACTGTGGGTGTCCAATTACCTGAGAACATGGAAAGTCATGTTGGAGTGGGAGAGTCCGTTATGACTTTATCCAGAAGATGTCAGTAACGTGCACCTAAATCTGTATTAAATTCAGTTTATTTATATTTTTTAAATAATTAATGCATACATGGAAGACTAAAGGTAAAATAAGACATGGAACATTGCTTGGAGACTGAAATTAAAGAAGTAAACGGGATGTATTATTTTACTTGCACCAAGAATTCCTCACTTATTAGAGCTGTTGAGTGATATTCCTCACTGTCTGTGCAAGCAGGACTGTTGATTTTGGAAGACTTTAATTACATTGTGTATCTTGCAATTATATTGCATAATCCAAATAAATCCTGTATCCCAGGGGTAGGTGACCTTTCCAAGTTAACTTTTATTACTCCATAGTGGTCAGTAATTCTATTTAAATAGAAAACCAGTGCTGAACTTCTTCTTACAAATTCACAACTTTATTTTTATATGTAATTTTAAAGGCAATTCAGAAAGACCTGATTTTGTAATCACATTTACCTGAGAGCAAGATGAGGCACATGTACATGTTACTTGAGGACATGATGGATCTGTTTTACCATAGAGGGTTCTTAATAATGCCATCAGAAGGGTCTGCTTTTCTTCATGCACTGAAAGATAAATCTAGACAATTAGCTAAGCTCTCCCTTTTTAATACTATTACATTTAATAACACAAATTAATTTAAAGTCATGTCTGAAAGGTAGCTGCCTTTGCTCAATAGATTTGCAATCCAGTACAGGATTGCTGTGCTTGTATATGTTGACACTGAGCAGCAGTGTCCCTCAAATAACTGGGAAAAATACTGCTATTATGGGGACAGTTGAGCTTAGTTTGTGGAGCAAGGTAAGATGCTATTTTGCTGAATAAATGCATTTAGCTGGATGGTGTATTAGGGATACTGTCATGTTTTCATCTCTCACTGACACAGTGTTACTGGTAGAAGTGTAGCTGCAGCTTCAGAACAGTTGAGAGGCCACTCTTTTTTCTACATCCAGAATAATCTAATACAACTAATACGTTAAAAATCTCTTTAATTCTAAAGAATATGGGTGTTCAGTAGGATGGAAGGATCTGGGTCCACCTCTGTAGATGTTCATTCAATCTTTTTGTGTAGCTGTATTAGTGCCTATCACTATATACAGAAGCTGAATGTGTTCCTCTGTCAGGAGCCAAGCCTTGGAAATGTCACTGCCTTGCTTTCTTCCCACATGGCTTAGGTTTGGAAAGGCCCAGGCTTCAAGGCCCCCATTCAGCATGGTACTTGGTAAAATTCCCACCTTCCCACACACAGGCAGCCTGATTTCAAGGTGGATGTACTTGACAACAGTGCAGAGGCCAATAGTAGAAGTTTAATCATACATACACACACACACACACAAGCATTTGTTTGCTACAAGATAATCAGTAACACGTAGTGATTTAATACAAAAAAACTCCACTCACAGCCTGGTTCTCATATGTCAATCCTCTGTAAGATGAACCTGCTTGTGTACACATGTGCACACACCCACACATTAGAATTGTTTTCTAACAACTACCAAAATAAAAATACTAAACTATTACTAAAACAAAAACAGATACATGAGCCTGAATTACAGGCCAGAAACACTGAAAGGAATCCAGAGGAGTTAAATCCCTTTTAAATTCAATGAGACACAATTGCCTAATTCATTTAGGCTTTTTCATTTTAATCCCACCTGGGACTTCCTCTTCTTCTGTTCCTATTGGTATCTCTCCATGCTTATAGACACTGATAGTGACCTGCCCAGTTTCAGAACCATACTTGTTCTTGACAAAGATGCTGTATTTTCCTGTGTCTTCATTGCAGACTTTCTCTATGGTAATTGTCACCACTGTCCCCTTCACATCCATTTTGTACCGATCTTTAAAGACAATAACCTTCTCATTTTTGAACCAAGTGATTTCTGGGTAAGGTTCTCCAGATACACAGCAAGTTAAACAGAGGGTCTATTGTAAAACAGAAAGCAGAAATAGATTATGAAGATAAAAATGAGCAAGAAAATTCAGTTGATGAGAAATTAAGAAAAAGAAAAGTAAATTCTCTTAGAGTTTCAATAGGTGAAGTTCCAGAATGCTCTACTCCTTTTCCTGCCCTCCTCCAGTATAATCAGGATTAACCTGATTGAATTCATTGGGCCTGACTCATATTTGTGCTACTGTCTTTTTATAGCTTTCTTGCATTGTAAAGTGACACTTCAATGGGCAGATGGTGAATTGCTTTACAGGATTTTCATGCTGCCTATGTACCAGTAAAAGAGAATGTGACTCAGAAGTGTAAGCAGCAAGTTGATATGATGGGAAAATTAGGTCCAGCAATTAAAGACCTTGTTCTAATCCTATAAAATGGCAAGACAACAGGAAGGATCAGGCTGTGAAACAGATCTAGGAAACAGTAACATCCAAAACCTGAGGGGAAGGTTAGTGCCATACAGAGCTTGTGTCTGTGCAGAAGCACATGCATGTCTGGCAGGACCATCAGCAGTATAGGGGCTGATACAAGAACTGTGGAGGGGACCACTTCACAGCTCTGGCAATTGCAGCAGCTCAGAAAAGCTACTGGGAACACACAGGAGGGGAAACCAAGTAATTTTCTCCCCATCAGTTATTCTTCTATATCTGTGCAAGGGCCAATTGTACGAACAGTTACTTAATATTACCTTGTCCTCCATGATGGTGGCAACATCTGGCAGACCTTGAACAACCCTGGCACGACCTGGGAATGAACAAATATGAGCTTTTAGTTTGACCTGCCAGCAAAACACTGGGCTTTGTTTCACAGAGGGAAGGAAATAAATGTACTTACACTTTTCTGCTATTGCTCTCTCCCTGAAAGTGTGAAAGAGAAAATTATAGTGGTTTTATTTATTAGGTGTTGTATTCTCAAGACAGGATATAACACTCAAAATAGATTTAGGTGTGACAATATTTAGGCAGGAACTTACTTGAGCCTTCTGTGCTCAGCCAGGGCATCTTCAAAGGCTGCAAGGAATGAAAAGGTTTTAGGGAAATTTGCCATTTATATAATTTGACTTAGTAGATTTATCATAATGCATCAATGTTGGAATCACAGTTATTTGTGCACATAGATGTGTATAATTATGATCTAGACAGTATCTCTATCTGCCCTAAGGAAATTTGAATCTATTTATATACTGCTGAAGTGAGTGGGATCTAGTTCTCCCTTTCCAAAGAGGTGTTCAGGGGAGGAAAAAAACCCTCTAACTTGGAACAGCTGGGAAAAGTCTTTGTAAAACTGAAGCCACATTCTAGTTTCTAAGATGCCAACTGTAAGCCCTGTCCCAGGACCTGCTCCTCTCACACTCACTCTTTC
>NW_009953724.1:1059198-1066219 GCF_000747805.2 Chaetura pelagica
CTCTTTCCCCAGGAGGACCTTGCACTAAGGCAGCAAGGCTCCCTAAGGCTTCAGTCCTTTCTGCTGCACACTTCTCTCCCCATGTTACCTCCGACTTCTGTGGGCACTTTACTGTCCTTCTTAACCCATTTCACAGTGTGCTGTCATGGAAATGCAGCTCCAGCTCAAATAAAGGGGAGAAGAATCACAGCCCATGATTTGAAGGAATCTTGGAAAGCAGCTGAGGTCTGGCTCATTCCCATGAGGATACAGTTTGACTCAGCTTACCTTGTCCAGACAAGTCAGTTGACAGTTTGTGAGTCTTGTTCCCATCAAATAACTCTAGGGTGTATTTTCCCTTATCTGCATCTGTTGGGTTCAGTATGTGAAGCCAGATCTGATCCATTGTGCTCCCAGCTTTCAGTCTGTCACGGCTTTCCAGTTGTTTCTCTCTAAGTAAACAAATGATATAATTTCAACAGTATTTGGTAGAGCTGTATAAATGAGAGCACTAACTTTTTTTAGACCTCTACTGGTTAGAATAAGAGAGTGGGAGTCAGGACCTCCCTGTTAATTTTATGGAGAGTTATGTACTCAGTCACTTTTGAAAATCTCATGAGGCATCCAGCTGTGCTTTTAGGCAGTTTGCCAAAGCTCTGCAAAAGACCTCTTAGTTCTTAGGATATTAAATAGGATTTAGATGTTGAGTATTTGTAAGTGTTTAGCCCTTAAAAGTTATTAAAACTCACCCTCTTTATATATCTGTGTAGGTGGTATCTAATAGAACACCATTTCTCTCTATACAAATACATTAATTTAGCTAGTGTTTGGAATTTTATAATATTTGGGAATATTTTCCAGAGTTTTCAGAGTAGGTGAACTGAATGGTTTAGAGATGTACAAAGTAGTAGAAATAAGAATTTGAAAAAAACAACTTATTTTCCTGGCTGTAACCAAGGTGGCTGTAACTGAGCAGTACCATAAATGCATCATTCTTGTTCTAGTATAGATGATCAATTGTAAATGTTTCTGCAGTGTTAAGATAAAAATAACATGATTGCTTATTTTTGAATTTTTTGAATATTTGGAATGTTTCAGGATGTGGGATGAATTGTGGTTTTCAGCCCTTACTTAGACAAATCTACCATTTCCTTAAAAAGCCACAGGCTCAGGCCCAACATATTTAGTTTTGGTGATAAAAATTGTAATCAACAGTACTCCAGAAGCCTTGCAAATATCTTCTGGGGACTTACTTGTGATACCAGGCTGTCTTCATGTAGTCTGTGTAGTACTTCACTTCTGTGTAGATTTTGATGCCTTCTTCAGTAGGCTGAATTTTCAGAGGTGTAGCAGAAAGAGCTAATTGTATAATTGAAAGACTGAAATTGAGGAGGACATTCAAAAATGCACAGTCTTACATGTTACACAAACAAAATCCCTACTAACTTATTAACATTTTTCTCTGGAGAATGTGGCTAGCAGGAAGTAGGATGATATTTAACCTCTTGAAGACCCTGGATCTTTTAACAGCTGGTTCAATAACATAGAATAATGTCAGCATCTCTTCTAGAGGTTTGGGACTTGTCCTGGTTGAGCTAGCATGAAGCCCATTTTCCTTCTACACATCTCAGAGATGGAAAAAGTACAACTTGCCCAAATTTACATGTTGAGTGATGTGGCAAGGAGCAGGCTGCTGGCATGTAAAGGTCACAGGATTAATTTGTCAGTGCAGAGGGGTTTATGTCCCTGGGTTTATTTACTGGCCATTCTCCTTGACAGTTTGAAAGTGCTTCTGTCACTAAAGGAATAATAAATGTGCATAATCCAAACCTAGGGACAGCTCCTGATTTTTTGCTCTGATTGTGACACCCCACCTTTCTCCCCTTGCATTATTACTGTGTCACCTGGTGAGAAAATGGCATACCACTGATCCGACACAGCTCCTTGAGAAGGTCTTCAAAGGCTGCAAAGACATAAAGATTTAAGTGTCTATAAATACAATATTTAGCAAATCCCATCTAATCTACCATCTCAATCTCACTTTAGAGTGTATTTCACTTAGTAGTTATTCATTGTCTTTTTCTATTGCAGAGCTTACTCCAAATGGAGTTTTTGCCACTGACTCATTTATTTTTAGATGCTAGGCATTTCTTACTAAATTTAGATGCTTCTATCTTCCTCAGCACTCAGTGTGGGCAACAGACTGCCTCACAGAAAGCAGATTTATGTATCAGGTTTAAATTATGGATTCCAGATGTCAGGGTAGGATTTAATCTTGGGAAGCAGAATCTTCTGATTCATGCTGAGCTGAAGTGACTGCAGCTTTACTGAGCTTTCAGCTGTGATGCTTGGCAGAATATATAATATGGTCGTGGTGTGATAAATTACTATATATGTAAATGACATTAGAATGTCAGAACTGCATATTGGAAGTGCACTAAAAAGTGAAGCAGGAATCTGCAGTAACACATAGTTGTTTTTCCACTTTAACAACTATTCTGTCATTTTCATTCAGCCTAGAAGTTTTTTCACTGGTGGGCAATGCAGAGCAGAACTGGAAGTTTGTTCTCCTCAGCTTCAGAGAACTGGCTGAACTTCCAGGATTGAAAAGTTGTCTGTGGATTATCAAATGAAGTACAGTCTGGACAGATCCAAGCAAAAGCTCTGAGATCAGAAACAATGGAGATGTTAATTCTGTTCATTTGGCTCTGTGTGACTCTTGCAGAATAAGACACTTTCACATCGTGCATTTTATGACTCCAGTCTCACCTAAAATAATCAGCATATATATATTTATATATATGCTATAGTAGATCTGGAAACTCTGACCAGTAACTTTCACTGCAGGTTTTAATCCCTATAAAAGCTCATGGGTACTACGGTAATTAGCAATATGGTAGAAAGTTATTAAATTAGTTTTAAATTCCAAAATGAATCCCAGGCAGGAGTGTGAATGTGTATTATTGCCTGATACAAGATCCTCTTACCTCCTTTTGTGAGATCAAGTTGGGTGTAGTCCTCTCCTCGGTCATCTGAAACCAGTGCTTTGTATTGGCCCTCATCTGCTTTGGTTAACTAGCAAATACACAGGTTATATTTATTTAAAACCAACCCAAGCCCAAACCAAACACACACACCCAACAGCAAATTCCCATATAATTGAAATAGGGCAGGATTTGGCAAAGGGGTAATAGCTGAGATTTTCTTCTTCCCTTCCAGTGAATTTGGCTGGATGGATCAGAAAGGAAGGCAAGAAAGGCAATTTTCCCCAGAACCTCCTTTGAAAGGTCAGAAAGGCTCTGGTTCATTATGAACTGCTCCATAAATTTCCCTCGTTTCTTGCCAATACTCTTGACTTCCAGCCTGCAGTGTTCCTGCTGGTCCTCAGATTCTCTGAGCAGAGATTCCTGTTCACATAGATTTATTTATTTCTTTTCTAGAGGTGATTTGGCTGTTTGAAATGAAGACGAAAAATCAAACACAAACAAGATTCAAATCAGCCACATGGAGTTTGCACTAAAACTCTAACTGTACCATCAATCTCTGAGGCAGATTTAGGATTACAAGGGTCATTATACCAGTTTGTCTGGCCTTTTCTATAGGTCAAGCCACAAAATTTCATTCAGTTACTTGTGTAATAAGCTCAGGAACTTTTTTCTTTTTTTTTGGTTGGTTAGTAAAGTTTATCTCTAGAAGACACAACCAGTCCTGATCAGAAGGCCTGAGAAGCCCACAGTTTTCTTTTTAGACAGGACATATTAAGCTTTGAACAGCCACATAGGATGTCAAAACATCCTATTTCTTATGCAGATCTATCTGCCCAGGATGTTAAATAATTTCTTCTTCTGTGCTTTTTTCAGTGTTTGTTTAATTCCTTTCATTTAGTGGGCACTACCCCAAGTACACATGAAATAAGACCGATACGTATTTTTTGCATTTGCGTGTGATCACCAAAGCTTCTGAGTTGCTTTATGTTTTTCACCTTTTTAATAAGAAGGGTTCCCAACCCAGTCTGTGGGTCAAACGCACCACCTGCTAGGTCTTTCTTGCTGAAGATCCACTGGAAGATGGTGTCCTTTCTCAGGTTTGTTGCCTGTTTGAAGTCAATATTCAGAAGTCAGAGTCCCAAATGCGTTTTACTTCTGAATGCCTTGATGGCCTTCTAATATGAAACATCACTTGCATTAGAGGAGTGCTGAAGAATCTTAGAAACTTCCTTCTTTACTAACATTTCTGTCCAAGTTATACTATCTCTTAACTTTCATTGGTCTGTAAAGTTAGATAAGCACTTGTTCGTACCCTTCCCATAAAATTCACATTAAAATGTAATACTGAAGGCATTCAGACTGTGCAGTTGCATCACATCTCTGTAGGTACCTTGCACGTAAGGAGCACTTCACAGTTCTCCGTAACTTTCCATTTCAAATCCTCTATAAAATGCGGACCTGTAAAAGAAAGTCTTTTCGCGGTGCATTTCCACAGCTTTCGCGTATTAACTACAGAAATGCCTCCATCTCGTGGTGAATCCCGGCATTGCGGGCTGCAGGGAATGCTGCACACTGCCGAGTTTTGCATGCAATAAACCCCATCATTTGGAGCATTTAATGATTGCTGGGTTTGTAATGTCCTTGGGTTACGTATCTTTGTTGAGGACTCCGATCTCAAAATGTCATTAATGATGCTGCCTAACCAGGCCTTTATGACTCTACTTTGCATCAAGACAGTGTAGGAGTTGTATTTTTACTCTGAAACTGTTTTATAAACATCCTTATAATTAATATAAAAATGGAATGCATGTTCTTTATAAATAGAGAATCCTATTTTCTATGATGAAAGTGGGTGGCTCTCAATTACATGGTATATATTCAGATTGGACAGTTTTCAGAATTCAAAAATGTTCAGTGTTACAGCACTGAAGCAGCAGATCTGCACTGGGGATTGTGGCTAGCATGGCTACAAGGATTTACATGCATTATTTTTATTTTTAAGAGCAGGGCAGAGTATCTTAAAATAAGGAATCTTATCCTAGTGTATTAATCAGTTTTAAAAGTACACTTTAAAAAGATGATAAAGTATTGAGAGCACTCAGCGGAACAGCTTTGCTCAGGCGTTGCCATCCTGGTGGCTAAGTCCTGGCAAGTCATTAACCTTCAGGTTTTCTTACCTTGCTGCTTCTTCCATTTTCTCCTTTTTGCATCAGCCTCCTCTTCAACTTTGGCAAAACCTGTGAGAACAGCAATGGTCAGTCAACAACCCCCACTGTTTTTCAGATAAGTTGACTTATGTCTATTCCTTCACTGTCAGTAAAGAAAAATGGGCACTGTTAGAACACAATTCATAAAACTTATTTTATATCCTGAACTTAGCATGTGCTAAATCGCTCTGTAAACTTGCCTGTTTCTCTCCACTGCCTGACTCTCCTTTCTGGTTGTAAAGAGAATCAAGGAGACTTGCCATCTTACAGACACTTTCCATTCAAAAAGTTTGGAAGCTTTGTAAGATCACTTGACAGCAAAACATTTGCAAGAATTGAAGACAGAGAGAGACAATTTATGGGAAAGTATTTGAATGAGAATCTTGTTACTTTCTATTTTTAATTAATTGAGAAAGGCTCTCCGTACCAGCATATACAAGGACCCTCTGTGCTTGATGTTCAGCTTGCTTTGTTGCTTGAACTTGTCCTTCAGTGCAGTTGGCACTGGTTTCTTTATTGCTTTCAGTTTAGTGCAATTAACCACATGTTAAATACACTGAATTTTCAATCTGACCTTGTCCTGAGATAAATGAGTACATGTAATAACATGTCACACAGCTCATTGCCAAGACACAGGCAGTTTGCCATAGCAAGATAATATGTGAAACTTTTGAAAAAAGTAACTGAGCATTCCACTGGATATTTTGCTTTAGCAGACCATTTTTACCTTCAAGGACCCTATTTATAAGAACAAAAGCTTCAATTTATGTTAAAGAGAAATTCAGATTATTTATTACATGATTTCTGGACTTTAAATGTGTGCTAACATAAATATTCATTCTCCCCATTCCCAGTGTGCCATTTTAACTCTTGGAAATACTTTGAGGACTTAAGTGCCTAGAAAACTTTCCACTGAGCATGGCAGTCTATATTTGATCCTGAATTTCCACTTACATTCATCCACAAGAACTAGGGTGAATTGATTTTTAGCTTTTCCATCTTGCAGCTGGGCTGTGTACGTCCCTTTATCATCATGACAGAAATCCTGGATTATCAGTTCTACGAGACCTTTTTCTTTGACAAAGTTTATTTTATGTGTCTGTTTAAAACAAAGAAAATATGAGAAACTAAACAGTTTTTCCACAGCTGAACTGTGCCAAGGTCAGATCCTGGCACAGCATCTTCTACAAGACTCAGACTTTGCAGTCCTCTTATATATTTCTCTCATCTTACAGGAGTGATGAAGCCAATGCACTTTGATATTCCATATTTGGGATTCATCTATTATTTGTTTATGTGTGTAGCTACAGCAGAACTCTGCTTACAGCAGAACTTTTCCCTGGGAGAAAGTTCCTGTTAAAACCACATCACACAATGCATTCCTTTCTTATTGGACACTACAGACTTCAGGTTACCAGAATCTGTATGATTTTTGGTATAATGGAAGTATTGAATTGAATTACACATCTGTGGCATGTAATTGCACATTTGGGCAAGGATGAGCAATACTGCCACCCTCCTGACATCATGCATGCACTGCTGAACCCTTTATACATACACCCCGAAACCTGCCTGATACTTCAACATAAACATCATCTATAAGCCTCACTGCCTTGTTTTTCTAAGCAAATATTATTATTACAAAGAGCTTGGCAAATATTTTGCAACCCTCCATAACTATGTCAGTTCTCCAGTGCAGAAAAGACAGTTCTCAGAATAGATAAAATTTTCAATAAATTTGCTACACTTGCTTTAAAAAAACCAAGTATTGCAATAACGGCTCTGGAATTCTGTGACCTAGTCCTAGCCCTTTGTTATAGCTGTTCTGTTCTTTCTTTTTTTTTTTTT
>NW_009953724.1:1066387-1083755 GCF_000747805.2 Chaetura pelagica
CTCCCTTTGTTTTATCTGTTTTTTTCTTTTTTTTTTTTTTTTTTTTTTTTTTTTTTTATCTTGGCATTGCTACATTGCATTTCACTGACAGGCAGATGATTTATACTGTTCTTCATTCTCAACTGTTCTCCCCTCTGGTCCTGTCATTCCAAATGCTTTTTAAATGTTATAATATTAACTTGATATGGGAACACAAGGAAGAGGCTAGAACATTTTTTAAAATGAATCAGAAGGTTGGAGTAGACTGTAACACATGATGCAGTGTTATTTCCAGTGCCTCCGACTGAGAAATAAACCATTTTCATCTGTTCTTAAAATTAATGAGATTTATCTGCATTCAGCACAAAGAGACAGGGTGGAAAGCTTGCAGCTTTGCATGGTAAAGCAGAAAAAAAATGCCCTGTCTCCTTGTAAGAGCTGGCATTTCTTTAGCATCCACTGAAATGAGCTGTATTTGCTCATCCAAGACTCTGCTCATCCAGCTCTCTGTCCTGCACAGGTGCCTTGGTAGTATCAGGTGAATCACACGTGGCTGAGGTTTGTTAGCAGAAAATTCCCTTGTAAAAGGGAAGTCTGTGCTGCAGGAAGATGGTCAGTGACAGCCTCTCAGGAGGGGGGATAACAGCATAGCTGGGTGAGGAGGGGACATACTCCGAGTGTTACCCCACGGGCTGTGCTGGCTGCAACACTTGGGCAGTGTCTGGAACTAACAGCCCCAGCACTGCAGCTTCCCTTGATGCCAGGGCTGGGCAGCCTGACAATCAGACTAGTGGCTTTCTGCTCATACACAGTGGAAACCCAAGCCCTAGAGTCTTCCTAAAACACGCAGCAAAATACCTGATGGGAATTTACAAAACTGGGAAGGTAACAGTTTTCTTTGTCTCCCTGTTCAGCAGAGGAAAGCAGGTCAGAATTCAAACCAAACCATACCGGAGTACTTGTGAGCTCCTTGTCATTGAAGATTAACTGCAGCTTTGCATCTGGTGACAGCTTTTCAACCTCCAACCACAGCCTCACTTCTCCTTTCTCCAGAACATCAATGTTCCATCCAGATATCAGCTTGATCACTAGAAAACAAAGAGAACCAGGGAGGGGAATTCAAGGGCAAACCACCACCTTTGGCTCAGCCCGGGTTGTGTCAGGGCTCCCTTTTCAGGATCTGTTCCTATGGCAATGGCTTCATGCTGGATCAACTTACATGGGTTCCTGATTTCATGGCTACGTTTCAGTAACTTGTCCAGATCTGAAATGCAAAGAATAGCAAGTTATTTAGTTTAGGACAACTAGCACAAAATTAACTTGTCTTGTTAATAAGCTTTATTTATGCCAAGAGGAAGATGATTAATTACAAATAATTTGATAGTGGGGAGAGCTAGAAAAGCTTGAGAAGATAACTCTTAGTATGTCTGAATAAAATGTTGGATGTATAAATTCAAGAAATACGTAAAGAGGTTTTAAATCACTGTGATCGTGTAGTTGTGTGTGAAACCTGAACTGTAATGGAAAAATGACCTTCCAGGAGCTTGGAATCTTTTCTTAGGGGCTGTAAAAGAAACTGCTCTTGAGCCTTCAAGGAATGGGAAACATTTTTCTGATGATGCCAATATCATTATCACTTACCATTCCTCTATGAGAAACTTTCCTCTAAACATCTAATATTAGAACATTCTAGCACACTAGATTTTTATTCTTGTCAGTTATTAGTTTTTTACCTTCTTTTGTTAAAGTGCAGCTGGCAGAGATATCATCATCTACATCTGTGACCTCCACGGAATATATACCCAGATCCTTTTCTGATGGGTCTTTCAGTATAAGCTTAGATCTTAGAAATAAAAATAATAACAATAAAAAATGGATTTTCCACAAAAGTTATGCCTTCTGTAACAGAATGAAATACATTTGATATTTGATACTCACTTATTGCCTTTCTCTTCAGTCTGAACTCTGTCAGCATCTGGTGGTCCTTCATAGTCCTTTGACCAGATGAATTCAGAGGAGTCATTCTTTTCAGGAGCTTCAAAAGCCATATAAATGAAACCCTCTTCATCGACTCCAAGTTCAATTTCATTTGTGCCTGTATGAGAAAAAAACCAAACCAGAACATTCCTTACCAAAACAGATCATGGTTAGCCTCTTCTGGACACCTAACTCAAATAAATAAATAAAATAAGTGTACAGTTAAAAGTAATTTAATTTGGGTAGTTTTGTTTGCGATCTTTATTCTGACTGAGGTTCTTTCTTTATATGAAACATGTGGCTGATGTTTCATAAAGGAATATTTTTACTGGAAGCATCATAGTATTTACAGGTTCACACAATCTCATCACTTGATTTCATACCAGGTTTGGTTTTAGCCACCACAGGATCCGAGGGGAGCGAAGGGGGCCCCATTCCAGCCTTGTTCAGTGCTCTTACTCGGAAAATATAACAGTTCCCTGGCTCCAGATCAGAAACCTGCACGAAACAATGGCAGGAATTAATGTAAGACTAAATGAGAAGCAACACCTGGATACTAAGTACTTATACCAACCTTCATATGGGTGGTGGCTATGGCCTGCTTGGTTATTTGTTTCCATTCCTCTGACCCTTCTTCACACAAGTCAACATGATACCCTGTGATGGGACCTGCTCCGCTGTACAGTGGTGCTTCCCAGTGGAGCCTCAGGGATGAGTCCCTTACTTCAGTGCACTTCACATCGTAAGGAGGGCCTGTCCAAAGAAGGGTGTGTTGTCAAACAGGAACTCTAAAAATGTAACAGGGTGCACTTTGTTTGAGTTTGAGATCAGAAAGCAGAGAGTTTTAAGATAACAAATACTTGGTTCATAGGAAATGCTTTCTGTGCTGATTAACTGTAGAGGTATGCTCTAGAAAAAAGCATGTATCAGCTGGTTTAATGTTACTTGCTTTGGTGTAATATACAAAGATGATAAAATATTAATCCAAATACTTCATCCTCTGGAAATATTTTTTAAAATACCTGAGTGCTGCATCTGTGTAATGCAGAAATGAAGTAATAGCCTGCATCTGAACACTTCCCAAGAAGTGTTAGTGTGCTTTTCTGTCCTGGAGCCACCCTTATGTGGACCTACAGTTTTCAGAAGTTCCTCAGATTCACAGAAGAGTGAGGAGATAACTGCTGTACCTGGTGATATTTTTCTGTCTGTTGTTTTTGAGTAAGAGATACCTGGTTCTGGCATTGTCCATTCCTCACATCTGAACAAGTCGCTGGGTTCAGAGACTTGCCCAACACCAGCCAAGTTCACTGCACAGGCACGGAATTCATACAGGTGACCTTCCTCAAGGCTGCTGACCTTTGAGTTCAGAAGTGCAAATAGATTATTAGTACAGTCCTACTTCCTAAGCTAGAGGAATCAGAGGAAGACCAGCTCAACCCATGCTAGAGCTATGGTTCCCACCCTTCTTTAAGGACAGAATTAAATCTGAAATGAATACCATGTAAACTCGCTGAGGAATTGGCTGAATATTGACTTCATGCCAATCTAGCTCAGATGCATCGTGCTGATCTAGGAAATAACCCAGAATCCTTGTTCCTCCCTTGCGCTTTGGGGGTTTCCAGCCAATGGTCATGTTAGTCTTCCCACAGTGGAGGAGAACAAACCCGTGTGGTGCTGATGGACAAGCTGTGCAGTGAAGGGAGAGAAAACACTTGTGTTCAATGCAGGCTTGGGAACTAGGGGTCAGGAAAGGAGATGCAGGTATGGGATGGACTGGGCTGAGGAATTCTCTGTGTGCTTATACCAGAAGTGATTCTATTTGTGTTATGGCCCCCTAATACCACTTTTGCAGTGTAAAAGTATTTGAAAATTATCAGATTCTGATTTGTAAATCCCAGCAAAAGTCACAGATGTGTCTCAGGATGTCTCTTGCTTGTTGCTTTATGGTTTGTCTGATAGAAAAGGTGGAAGCAGTGGTTTGATAAAATGGAGAAGATGGAGGGTTAGATACTGGCTAATGTGGTTGGCAGGATTTTGTAATTGCCCTGGAGAAATTCATAATGCTGATTTCAAGATACTAGCATAATGGAGCACTTAAAATGGCCACTTGCAGCAGTGGCAAATGGATACTGCAAATATAACACATTGCTCAGGAAAAATGCTTATTAAATCTGCCCACCCTTGACAAGTACAATTGATTACAGAAGCTGAAGGGTACGAGAAAATCAGTTCCTTCTCCTTATGCTTTGCTTTGCTTATCTGCTCAACATTATGACCATTACATGTAATAATCATAGCTATCCATGACAGATAAATTTTTGAGGCATTTAATTTGTGTATGTGAAGGTATGTTACTTACCAATAGCTGGCCTTACAACAATGGGATCTGTTTCTGGTGAGCTTTCACTTAGTCCTGCCTCACTCACAGATTTCACACAAAAGACATATTCTTTTCCAGGCTGCAGCCCAGGAACAGTAAATCTAGGAGAGGAAATGAATATGTTTGTATTTAGCCGTTCAAAGTACAGGAAAACAGCCTTTTGAACAGGCTGCAATATGTTTTAAGAAGGCATTGTTACTTAGAATATCATTATGTGCCATTACAAATTAAAGAGTACTGTGTCACATGAAATGGTTACCAATAACTTAGAGAGTAAGTATAGATCAGACAGAGAGGTATCACACTGCTGGCTGGAACTTTATATTAAATCTCTTATAATAGTGCTAAACCATTGAAGTCAATCTTATATCCGTTTTTGATAATTTTGATATCTTGGAATATTTCTAATTTATAGACTACACTTATTTTTGTTCAGTTCATACCAGAATTGTTATTTTAACCTTGTGGACACATCCAGTAATATATTTAAAAAGAGGGAGGTGTGGGGGGAAAAAAAAAAAAAAAAAAGAAAAAAAAGAAATTAAAAAGTCACTTTTGAGTTTTCTATCACATTACATCTGCACAAAAATTTATTGAGCACTGTCGAAGGATTAATGAAATGGAGTGTGACAGCCACCCACCCAGAAGCTTGTCTGCCTTTGAAAAAACTTCAGTTTAGGTCTTGGTAGTTCTGTCATTCCTGGGAGAATAAATAGGGTTTTTTAATGGACTTTTTCTGCTTCTCATGTGGCCTCCACAGCTGGAGAGGTTCACTGTATCCTGTGTGTGAGTGACACCAACTTATTCTACTGGAAAGCAAGCAAGAATATGGAATGTGGTTCTGCGGGTACCACAAGGTCTGTCTGCTTTCAGCAGATCAAAAGGCAGTGAAGACACACTCAGACTCTGCCAGTCTGGCTC
This sequence comes from Chaetura pelagica, assembly GCF_000747805.2. Lineage (NCBI taxonomy): Eukaryota > Metazoa > Chordata > Aves > Apodiformes > Apodidae > Chaetura > Chaetura pelagica. Next base: position 1,071,645 of record NW_009953724.1, read on the forward strand.
TGGATGTACAAGTGAGACTTTGAGCAATACTCCCTTCTAAAAGAGGATGTGGTCCTTGTTGGTGTGCAACCCAGGTGTGTGCAGAGAGGGAAGTTCTTTCTTTTATCTGAAATACGACTCCAGCCACAAATAGAAGAATCCAGGCTGGCCCCCTCTCTTCCCTCAGTGGAGTACAAGAGCTGAACTCACTCATTGCATGTCACGGGCTTGTTATTGACAGTTTGCCATTCTTCTGTCCCCGTCTCCCGGCAGTATATGTAGTAGCCAAGTGGCTCCAGACCATCCTTTAACTTGTCCCACTGCAGAACAACAGATGTCTTGGTGTCTCTGAAAGCTAAAACCTGAGATGGTGGAGGCAGAGTAGCTAAAAACCAAACAAACCACACGCAGAGAAAATTAAAAAGGGATTTTAGGAGTTATGAATTTTAAAACTGTATAAGTGAGTTTGATTTATTCACCTTTTTCAGAGCATAATTTTCAAATTAGAGCAAAATACATTGTTCCAGTCTACAGCCTACACTGTTATGGTTGGGTGTGCCATCTCTAGTATTCCTCTCCCTTACAAACCATTGATTCCTGCAGAGTAACACCTGCTTAACCTTCTCCAGAGTGGAGGAGAAGCGAGACTCCTGTAGGAACTCTCATGTGACTTCACTGTGACATGGAACCTGCTTCACTCTTGAGAAAAAAGAGCATTATGAACACTAGGACAGCTTTGAAATGGGAGAATGTAATCTCTTTGCATAATGGAAACATGGGCATGAGTCTTTCCATCTTTTACTGTTGTCAGCTCAGTTTGGGAAGAAAACAAACCAGATCAGCCCTGCAAAGGCTGCTGCTCTGTCTGAGGCCCCCAGGAACAGGTTCCTTCAGCAGCCATATCATTCCTTCCAACATTGGTTTGTGTAACCTCCCTCTTACACAGAGCTGGGAGCATACTTGGATTAAGCACAGGCTTCAACTGTTCCTTATTTTATTAACTGTAATTCCTCCATCAGGGCTTGGTTAGATTTACACTGCACTGACCAACTGCAAAGTAATTGAACAAGGATTTAAGGCTTTAAAAGATTTCCTGATATCAAAGCAACTGCTGTGTAATCATAAACCGTGATGTTTAAAGGGAAGGGGAGGCAGAGGAACCCACACGTTACTTTCCTAGTACATCTCCTTTTCCAGATCATCAGTGTAGAGTATATTAATGAAATAATTACCCAGTTTTGCTCCAGCAGTGACAGGCTCACTGGGCAGGGATGGCTCACTGATCCCATACTTGTTCACAGATCGCACACGGAAACGGTACGATTTTCCTTTAGCAAGATCAAAGAGTGCAAATCTTGGGGAATTAACTGGCATATCCAGATTAACCATTTGCCAGGAGTTGCTGCCTTCAATTGACTGTAAAGAAAAAGGTGATGATTTACAACTCATGTTGGAACTCAAGCTTAAAACCCCCCTGTGCAACAACAAAGCTGATCTTTACAGGAAAGTAGTTTAAAAAATAATAAACAAGGAATCAAACAAAAAACAAAACAAAAAATGTAAATGATGTATTTCTTGATGATATGCCCAAACTTTTCTTCCTTGGCAACAGAGGGCCCCTTTGCAGCAGAAATGGTACAGTGGTGTGCAAGGAGAAAGTAGGAAAGGAAACTGATAGTAGATATGTAGATACTAATGAATTGGAAAAAATTATTAGTTTGGAACAGAAAAGTGAACTATTATGCAGTTCTGCCCAGCTTTTTCACACTTAAAGGGTGATAGGGCAGGAACAATCTTCCTGTTAAAACTCTCCTACCCTTTTGTGGTGTAAAGCTCACTTTTTTTTTCTTTGTTAATCATTGCTACTTGAGTTGGTGTAAAGAGTCAGGTAATTACTCCAGTAACCTGTGGAGCAGGAGAGAGGCTGAGCAAGCCATCTTTGAGGCTGCAGTTTTCCAGGTGTCAACAAGTGACGAACCTGGCCTGTGCTACAGACCATCTGAGAAATGAATTATTATGTTCTGCAGTTTCTCTTCTATGTGATATTATTTTCTTACCTTTTCCACATAATAATGCAGGGGTTCTTTGCCTCTTGGATCTGGTTCATCCCAGGCCAAAGACACATAATCTTCTCTGACTTCACTTGCATGAACATTGGTGGGTGGCAAGGGAATTCTAATATGTCCTATGGGAAGGCAGAATAGGCTATGCTTTGGTTACCACATGGCAGGAAAAATGTTCTTTTACAATGAATGACATTTTCCTACTATAAAGTAAGATTCTTCAATATTAAGGAGGAGACTTAAACCTTTTGGGGTAGTAGATTCAAACCAAGATTATTGTAACAGGTTTAGGATAGTTTCTGGTCCTTGTGCAGCTTGCAACTGTGTTTCACCATTTATTTTCCTAAGCATGTTTTCCCCAGAGCCATGTTAGTACAGATCCCAGACATTGTTGTAGAACAATAATTTCTCTCTGAGAGGGTGGCTCAGTAAAATGTGAACTTACCTTCCAGGTCATCCTTGAAAACTTCTATTGTCCTGCCTTCGTCATATGGAATAACTGTAATGTCAAACAGGGCAGTGTTAGCACCAAGAGGAGATGTCTGGGGCTTGTCAAGAGAGATGGAGCTCAGGACTGTGTAATTTTGTTAGATGCATAATTATACACATTTCATTACACACAATTAAATGTCCTATCTGGTAGTTTGATATTTTCTGTTCAGAATAACACCAAGGTGGGTTCTGCAAAGGCACAGTGTGGCAGTAAGTAGCAGTGATATTTGTGAGAATGGGAAGGATCTGGACAAAATGCATTCAGTTCTACCTGTAGCCTCACATTGTACTTAAGCAGCAAATGTTCCTGTTTTAAGTACAAACCTGTCACTCTTTCGTCCTTGCTGGGGTCATACGTTGTCACTGGATCACTTGGTTTTGAGGGATTACTGATTCCCTCTTTATTGACAGCCTTCACTCGGAACTGGTATGTCTGTCCTTCAGCAAGGCCCAGCACAGGGTATCTGCAGGTTTTCACAGGCTTGTCATTGCATGGGACCCAATCCTCTGACCCAGCAACACACCTGAAAGGAAACACAGCCCAGGGAGCTCCTGTGTGGCTTTCCCACATCATCATAATGAGCTTTTTTCTTGCTCGTAGTTGATTAACATACAGACCTTTCAATATAGTATCCCAGGATTGGACTTGCTCCATTGTCACTGGGTGCTACCCAGGAAAGAATCAAGCAGTCTTTATTTACATCATGGCATTTCACATTCAGGGGACATCCAGGTGCACCAGCTGTTTCTGCTGCAGCATCTGTTGAAACACCAGTGATGGTCGTTAGGTGTTTCTCTTCTCTGTACCAAAATTTTCATTCAATAGCTTAATTTTGAGTGTCTAAGGGCCTACATTCCTGTAATGCAAGTAATGATTTCTAGTACCTAATTCACTATTGAGAATAACATTTGGACTTTTTGATTATTGAAAATTGGGAGACATTTTCTTGTGAATGAGGTTGGGAATTCCTTTATGTCAAGGTATCAGGAAAGGAACTTTTATTCTCAGTAGGATACAATCCTGCTCATACCTCTCACGAACACATAAGTGGTCTGCTCTTTATATCCATCCAGTGAGGGGACACGGATAGTGTAGAATCCCTCATCTTCTTTGTAGGCACATGACACAGTCAGAGAAGCCTCCTGGTCTTGATACTTTAGTTGCAGTCTTTCAGAGTTCTGCAGCAACTCACCTGGGAAGCATGAGAAGGGGTAAAGGAACTCCAGCTGAACTGCTTGAGTCAGGAGTTGCATATTTCCAAAAGCAAAAAACCCCATGGACCAAGATGAGGGATCAGTAAGACACTCCTGATATTATTATTATAGTTAAAGTCATAGTCCTTGATCCTACTTTATTGCTATACCTCTCTGTTCCCTTAGTACACAAATGCACAGCAAAAAGCATGGTCCTTGTCCTGAAGAGCTTGCAGTCCAAGAGAAAAAATAAAATAAAAAGGCTTCACATTAATTAGTGAATAAAGAAGGGTATCCTTCAGGCCAGGGAACTGGATGCTCTGAAGTCTGCTAAGTATTATGCCAGCTCTAACTGAGGATACATTACCCCTCAGCATGCAGGGCCTTTTGACTGAGTGGTGCTCAGGAGTAAGAAAATTAAATCATCCTGTGCATTTTGTGTATGTTTATCAGATCTGAGATATAAACTCTGCCCAAACTCTCCTCAGATCACTCTTAACTCAACAGGTCCTGCTGTTTTCCCAGCTGATTCTGGCAGAAGTGCTGGAATGGCAAGCACAGCCTTACTGCATTGCTTCTGCTTCCAAAATGTAGTAGCACAGAAAGGATACCGGTTTGGTTAAACTTGACATCTTTGATTGCCAGCAGAACAACACAGAAGTTTTCACTAGGGAACCACTGGCTTTTGAAGTCTTGACACTTCCCCTCTACAGAACCAAGGCTCTTGAACTGTTCTTATGAACAGAAATGTCATTAACTCCAAAGCATTTTTGTGATACCATCATTTTACAAATGAGGAAAACACACAAATTAAATAATAACATCTGTAGCTTGAGAAAAGCCAAGAGCAGCTCAAAAATCCTCAAATTCTAATTCTCTTCCATGAACTTTGGATCACAGCTATGAGTTCAAGTGGTATATTTGTGTTAGTTCATGGATATAAACTTAGCCTTTGCATACAAACCATCTCTGAACCAGGTAATGTCTCGTTGGTGTTCAAGTAAATCAGAAGAGAAGTAACAGGAGAGGGAGAAAGGCTCCTTTTCTCTTGAAAATAAAGGTTTCAGTGGAAAAGCCAAATCTGCCTCTTTGGCCAGAAGAGATCCTGGGAAATAAGAGTAAAAGTCATCATGAAGAAGAGACTTCCCAGAGCCTTTCTCCTTGTATTATTTTTATTATCATATATTCAGAGTGGTACCTGAGCAGTGGTACCTGTTTTCACATGTGATCATGCTAATAGGGAAAGCTATAGCTCAGAAAAAAAAAAAGATAAAACCTCTTCAGGCTATAAAAATAAAATAAATGATAACAACAAAATAATTTACTCACTTCTGTATATTTCTGAATCAAATCCTGACTCCTTTCCATAATACTCTATAAGATAAGAAGAAAATGCATTTAGTAAATTTCACATCAGTGTTTATATTCCCCTCAAAAACATACAATGATACTCAGCAAACTATGTTCTCTCCTCAAACCAGCTCTTAATGTGAACATTGGAAGTATTATTATGTGGTAAAACATCAATTAATTTGACAGCTGATGAGCTTCCCAAAGAACTGAGGACGTGTCTGTGCAGGACATTGTTCATACGATTGTACTAGTGTAAGTGATCCTGCTGGAAATGCTCACGAGCACATGGTTACTCTTAGCTAAGGGGGTTTTTATTTCAGTTTGGTTTCTGCCTTTTGAAGCTGCAGTAGGAAAGTTATGCTGAATTAAAGCAAGTATCCAGGGAGCTACAACTTTGGTCCTGTGCGTGTACCAATATGGGACTGTCCAAATCAGAAGTGTGACAATCTAGGATCACCCATAACTGAACTGTTTCAGTTATGTCCCTGTTTGGAGACAGAGCGTGACAGCAACTCATTGCCACATACAGCATGGAAAAGGAAAGAAAAAAGTGTTGGAGTCTTAAACATTACTGAAAGTGGAATTTGGCCAAATCCCTGGATTTAAACAGCAGTCCTAGAGGAAGATATGGGATTCTTGAAGACTACCAGTGACTGGGACTTCAGGCTTTAACCAAAAGAAAGGAAATCTGTCCTGAGATAATGAGGCAGTTCCTGGATGAGGGAAGTGTGTCTCCTACCAGATCACTTGTTTCAACAGCCATGGGTTCTTTGGAGGTATCACAGGTCACTGGCCTGTTTCATCTGCTCTAGTCTGGGAGAGCTACTGGCATCCCAGCACAAAAGAAAATTACTTGGAGCTGAAATCCAAGAGCTGAAGCACTGAACACAGGATGAAATTGAGCTACTTCGGCTGAAGAAGAAAGAAATAGAAAGCACAAGATACAAAGCACATCCCAGCTCATCCCAGCTCCTGTGAGACCCTCAGTGATGTCTTTAGGGAAACTGCACTTCTGCTGTAGGAACCAGAGACCCCAGAGACCCTCCCCTGGCATCAAGGGCATTCCAGACAGTGTGGGGCCAGGAGGAGAGATGCCATCAGCCTGCCTGGGGGATGAGGAATGTTTCCAGTAGAAGGTGGATTAAGGCCTTGGTGTTGTCTCTATTTTCAGAATGTTAAATGCAAACAGCAAAAGGAAGAATCATGTTACTGGGATGGCATTAGACAGGGTCAAGGGAGAAGGAACAGTGTGGGCTTCTCACGCACAATCACAAGGAACAATGTTTGCAAGCTGTTGGTATGCTGGTCAGGCCTGAGGAAGGACAGTTTCACCAGGCACTTAGAGGTGAAGTCTCATCCAAGGTCTTCTGTGATAGACCACAGCCCTTTTTCTATCATCACATCTGCTCTGATCCTGAAGATTCTGATGGGACATGGGAGGAGTATGTGATTATTGCCATGGAATTTTTTTCAGACAGCTGCTTCTGCTTCATGGCAAAGGCCCAGCTCCTGAGTTCTGGACATACTATAGGAACCTTTATAGAAGAGAAGCATTGCACACTTGGTAACTTTTTCTGTATTTCTGCATTGGGGTTAGGGGAATTTAGGAACCTGGGAAGGCTTGCAAATTAAGGTTTTCTGGACTATTATTCATGTCCCTTTAAAACTGGTAAATGTGGGCTGCATATTTCCAGATATGCTTATTTTTTATACCATTTAATTAAAGGATCTGACAGTTATCATAAATAATACACTTCTATTCTGGAGTCACATTCTTCTGTAACAATATGTACCCCCAAATGGTATTGAGATGTGATCAAAACATGGCATGCAAAGAATAAGGATGATAATAACATAACCCACGACAGAGCCAAGGATCTATAAAAGCACCAGCAATAAATACACTATCTAACCCAAATAAGAGCCTTTCTGTCTGCAAAAATAGTTGAAGCTGGTTTTGCAATTCAGTCAGTCAAAGAAACCCATCTCTTCATAACCAGTAAGATGTCCAAAGCAAACCTGTTTCCTTCCTATCCATCTGTTACCATTTGAATTACTCCCTGGACTCTGGTAACTCCTGATGAAGTGTTTAGTTGCCTACAGTTCTGTAGGTCTATTCTGTTCAGGCTTGTTATGACAAATTTGTTATTTTATATGTATGTGTGTATATATATGAAATTTGAACAGCTAAACTATGATCCTATGAGACTGCATCTTCCTTAAAGCTTGATATAATTTCCTTTTTTTAAGCACTGGTAGTTTAATTCCTTCACCATCTGTCTGGATTTGGCTTGTGGAGAATGTGTATCTACAGAGTCTATGCCAGTTATTTTAAGAACACAACAGATAAAAGAAGAAAGTCTTGTATTTGCTCTTGGTAGTTACTGATTTGAGAGACAACTATGGTGTTCTATGTCATATTGCACTGAGAGATCCCTTTGTAAACCACAGTGCTTGTTCACCAATTTCTTGCTCACCTTCAGAAATGCAGCAGACTCGTTCTAAGCCTGTTATGTATGTAACTGTGTGGCTGTTTCATATCAGTCCAGAAGAAATAAGTACCTAAATTTAGTACTATTTTAGCACTGGAAAGACAGCTGTGTCCAGATGGAATCTGAAAGATTTTGCCTGAGTCCAGAAGTGACTGAGGAAGAGAAGCCATTATATCAGCCATATTCACCTTAGTGGTAGCTCAGGAATATTTTAGCCAGTTGTGCTTTCTCCTCACTAATAACTGAGATAAATTCTCCTCTCCTGTTAATAGAGTGATCACTCCTTTCTCTGTTTTCTGAGGGTGCTTGTATGTTCCTATGGTGCAATGTATAGCATTTAAAAGATTTTGAAGAATCTAAAGAAATAGAACATTTTAAACTAAAAGAATATTTTCTACTTACTCCTGACAAGCAGTGTAGCATATGAATAAGCCTCTCCATATTGATTCTTAACTTCAACACTGTACTCAGCAGAATCTTCCATGGAGCATCTGGAAAAAAAGAAATGTTTCCCCTCTATTTTAGCTTTCAGTTGTTGTTCATTCTTCATGTGACAAATTCAAAGGGGTTCTCCTTTAATCCCACAAGGTAGAAGTAGGTATTTGCTTTTTATCAAGAAGCTGCTTTTCCTTTCAGTTAACAGGATTTCTTATACGTAGTAGTCAATTCTTTTTCTTGATATTCGGAAGTAAAACATTTCAAGCAATGAACAGCCAAAGACCTGTGGAATACTTGGCTCCACTGAAGATCTATGCATATTATCTTTATCACATGTATAATTCAGAGGGTTGGTCTAGTGTAATTCTGATATTGATCCACCCTAAATCACATTGGTAAGTCTGCTTGGGAAGTGTTGTTAACGTGTGTGGCCTCGCACTGAATGAGAAAATTCTGGCTATGCGTAAAAAGTAGAGCAAAAAGAAATATGGCTCCAAATTATTTTTAAAAGACTAAACCTGATGAATTATAGTTGAGATTGATTCTCAATGGCAAAGGTTTATCTCAGACACAGCACACAAAGGTCAAGCAGGGTCAGATACCAGCCGAGTTATATTTTTTGTTTAGCATACACGAACTGGGAGTTTCAGGAGAGCAGGTCCTATGCAACTGAAAAAACAATCAAGAGCACAGACATTACCTGCTGATGTGCAGGGTCAGCATCCCAAACTGGTTTTTTATCCTGTATTTCCCTGCTGGAGCTTGGCGAGGATCGATCCGGACTCCATTTTTATACCTGATTCAACACAAAGGAAACATGTTGCTTAGGAGGGGATGGAGAAATCAACTGGTAAAACTAACACTTTATTTTAAAACTAGCTATGTCAAACACAGCAGAGGCACAACAGAAAAGAGGAGTAGACACAATTTTCTCTTTTACAGATCTCCCACATCAATCCATCACAGCCTTGCAGCTGAGCTAGATCCCTTGCTCTAGTCCTGCGTGTGCTCCTTCCCTAGGGCTGCCTCCAGGCAGCTTCCCAGTGGCTTGTTGCTTCCTCCTCAGTTTATGCTCCTTGTTGTGCAGGTTGTGTGAGGGAGTGTGAGCAGATGTTACTCGCTTCTTTCTGTTCCCTGGACATATGTGGGAGGTTCATATTCTCTTTGCTCTTTGAGTAATTCAAAGAGGTTGTTCTGGAAGGGCACAGGACATCAGCAGCTCTGACAGTTGTGGAGTTAGCTGCCTACGAAGTAATTAGTAACCCAAATGTTTGCATGCTTCAAACCTGCCATGGGAGGAATGGTCAATCACTCTCACAAGTTGATCAAGTACACTTTGCAAATTGTTTTTTTGAGGTGATCTTTCATTTATTTCTGTCCCTCTGTTATTAACAGTACACAGTGCAGTCAGGCCTGGTATGTAGCACTTCCTCTCCTGTGGTTTGGTAAATATGCAAAGCTGGGCAAATGAAAGAACTGGTTTGTATCTTATAAATTGTAGAAGTGCTAGCAGTTTAATGATAAAACTTGCATGGTATCCAAAGTAGCCAAGCCTTGGTGGGATGTGTGTGTGTGCATTAAATCCCAGGTTTGCCTGCAGGATGGAGTGTAGCACTAAGGGAAGCAGGGAAAGCTGCATGAATGTCAGTCCTGCCCTGCAGGACTCTCTGCTGCCTCCACAGCCCACGGAACACTTCATGTCTTCTCTGGTCCTAATAGTGGAACTGGAGAATTCAAAGTGCTTTCTGAAGCTCTTCCTTCCTCCTCTTTAGCAGGACACAGATGTTCCTCCCGTTGTTGCCTCCTGAAGCACACCTAGACCATTAGCCATGTGGGCAGTGTGAGCCATTGCTGTTGACTGACGTACCAAGTGACCTGAGGTGGTGGGGAAGCCAGGACTGTACATGCCAGTGTCACTTCCATCCTCTCCCAGACTGCATGTGCTCGGAGGGGGATCCAGAACATAGGTGGTCGCCCTGAACGCAGCTCAATGTATTCCTTCTCCACGCGTGACTTCTCTACAGCCTGTGACAAGGACACACTAAATAAAGCGATAGGAAGGGATTATGTTCTAATTACACACATTCTTCTACAAAAGGGACGCATGATAACACTTCAGTGGCAGCAGTATAAGGCCTTGTCCTTGTTTCTAATGGTTTTGAGGTTGTCCTAACACCTGATTAGATTTAGTATCCCTTCCAGAATGCTAGTCAATCTTGGCAATGTTAATCCTGTTGGCATTTCTGCTGCCAGTAGAGATGTTTGATCTGACCTTCCTCCGAAGGGCCCTCTTGTCAGCTCTCACACGCAGCAGCCTGCAGTTCCGAATAACCCTCTCTTCCAACTCCTCCATGTCATTCCCAAACAGAATTCTCTTTTGCCCCCTCTGTTCTAGCTCTAGGATGGCAGCTTCTCTTCTTAGCTTGTAATCCCTGGAACACAGGATGATAAGATCCAACAGAATTTAGGAGAATGCTTTTTATTTTGGTCTTTTTTTGTTCTTGTTATATAGCACGTATGTTTAGTTAAATCAGAATAAGTGTTAAAGACAGAAACATCAGCTTGCATGCAGTGTGGGTGTGAATGCCAGACAATGATGCCTTCTAGGAAACAGCAGTAGTTTCAGGAGAGACACTGCATTAATGGCACAAGAACGAGACCCACTATTTGACAACTTTTAATCCCAGGCAGGGAACTGGGAGAAGGATTAAAGAAAGGTGGGATATTGCTAACTATTTAGGATGTTCAGCCATCACAGAAGGACGGACAGCAGGATCATTGCCAAGATTTTCTGGGGAAGGGAAGGAGTTCCACCTGTTAACATTATTTATTAATCTGACTCTGTTTTCCATTTATTCCTATGAAATCTGGTTTCTCTTAAGCCCTTGCTTGTGAGCAAGGAAATGTTAGGAAATATTTCTCATTGTCACAGGTACCAGGGGGATGTAATTTTATTTCCTGCGTTTTCATTGAGGTCTGGCATTTTTCATTTTAAACAAGGAACCCCTTGATTGAACCTGTTCTTTTTCTTCCAACAAAATGAGTTGGAACCTGTGACTCCTACACACAAAGGCTGTAGGTTTCACACAGGTGTTGTATTTGAGTTATGATGATTTCTGACTTACTGTGGTATTTCAGAGGTCAAGGCAAGGGCAGCTGCTATTGATAACTCTGAAAGGCTGAAAGTCTCTTCTTCCTCACTTCCAGAGGCAGACACATGTAAAAGAATCCAGACAAAGTTCCATAATTTCATGAACTCAAAATTCAACAAATCTGTGAATGCTCAATATTGAGTGTAGAAAGTCCTGCCTGGACCTGGTTTACTTGGCCTGTCCCTAACTCTGTGCCTTACCTGGTTTTGAACTTTTTCTTTCTAGTCGTGGAGGTCATTTGCAGGCTGTGTTGCCTCTCCTCCTTTTGCTCCTCCTCTCTGTGGTGGAAAAGGCTTCGAGTTCCCATGCTGGGAAGTCAAAAATGAACTTTCTTGCTGGAATAGAGTAAAGCATAAAGTGGCTTTCAAATGAGACATCTTAACAGCATCTCTGAATTATAGTTAAATCTTCACTTTGACATTCCAGGGCTACAAATCAAAGTTCATATAATACTATACTACCTTTGTATTCAGACTGTGAAACACTATTGTTTAGTGATGCTTCTGTGAAAAATGGAATCCTGTGAAGAAATTAGTAATTCTGTGTAGGCAGCTGAAGCTGTAACAGAACAGTAGGTAGGCAGCATTTTGAGGGTAGATTTGTTTTCCTACGACGGATCTTACGCTCTAAATCTGGTGGATATTCTTCCAGGGAGTTCCATTAGATCAGACCCCCAATATAGCATGCAGACAGATGAGGAGCAGCATGAAAAGGGATATCAGAGGGACATGGAAGATTAGGGACACAATATGGTGTGGAACATCAGATAGTGAGATATGGAGGAAAAGTTTAGAAAATAAGCTGAGTTTTGTTCTGGAAAATATACATTTTAGGGTAGGTGTGATGCCAAATAGCCTGTGACCTGCCACCCAGGTTGTGATTGCACCATGTTCTGACCCTGCCTGGGTGTGCCAGGGGTTAGATAAGGCAGTGCTGCTGAAACAAGCA
>NW_009953724.1:1084073-1100332 GCF_000747805.2 Chaetura pelagica
AGCCTGCTGTGCAGAAACCACTTGATATCTGTGGCAGATGGAATATCCAAGTGGATTTTCTGAAACTATGCAGTTTCAGTTGCTGTTGCCAAACTCAGCCTGTATTCCCAGCTGCGTTATCTGGGCTTCTGAGAAGAACAGAATTCAGAAGCACTGTAAGGGGATAATGCTTTATTGAGTCCTTTGGGGGCATCCTGAGCTATCAGTTGCTTCTCCTTAGGTCTTAGAAAAAAGGTTGATAATCATGGAGAAAACATGGCATCCTTCAAAACGTCAGCCTTAAAGGAGTTGCTCAGTAAATAACAGAAGTTTCCTCAGAATGACCAGAGAAACCTTCCCAGAAAGATCCCTCTCCTACAGGTGAAACACGGGGAGCAAACATCAGTGCTCTGGGCTCCCAACCATCTCCATTAACTGCCAAGAACTGGGCTGCTGCTGCAGCCTCTGCTCAGGGAATAAGCAGTGTTCTGCTTTTAGACACTGACTAATGAGTGGGCATTAAACAAAAGTCAATTTTAAAAGTGTATCCCTCCTTATCTCCTTCTGTCTTACAATTGGTTCAGAAACATCCAGCACAATCCTTTAAGTGTTCAGATTTTCAAGTTCTAAGAGCTTAGGTTGCTTTAAGAAAGCAGCTTTGGAAATATAATTGTTGCTGAATAATATTTGTTCAAACATACTTGTTAATCTCTCCCTAGCTCATGTTCCATTACTGAAATTTTCCCTTGGCAAATTTTGCACCTGGATTTCACTTTTATTGCTTTCTAATTTTGAACTGGTAAAAAATACAAACCCCTCAGCTTTTACTAGTAGTATCATTTTCTGTTAATGTAAATGAATTTCTTAAAATTGGTCCATGGAAAAGCAGAGTTGTGTGGAAAAGCAGAGTGGTTGTGATAAATGCAAAACATCCCAAACTGCAAATGAAAATACAGAATTATCACGGTGATATTTCCTCAGCAGACGATAATTTTGGAAGAAACAAATAAATGTTGACAAGTATAAGAAAGAGAAAATAAACCAGGCTTTTATGGAAAAAATACCTTTGTCATTTCCCAGAATATTGCTCTCTTCAGAACTATTTCAGCTGCAGAATGACTACTGGATATTAGATCTTTGCTTCCATTCTCATGAATAGTTACAATCTAGGTTAATCTTTGCTATACAATATTTTTTCTTTTTCCCTAGAAAATTTTCAGTGCTTTGTAATCTGGTGTTTATTGTCAGGATACAGAATTCTGCGCTGCTAAAACCTGCACTTTTCAATCCAAGTATATATACTATTTCTAAACAGACCAGTAAACCAGAATAGATTCTTGGGAGAAAACATGAAGTAAAACAGTATTTTCATAAGAATAATGCTAGAAAAACAGTAATGACACCTTAAAACAGACAGAATAATGAAGCCCTGTCTATCTCTGAAGAGGAATTCAAATAACGTGATCACACAAAACACCTGATGCTGCTCTGAAGATCTTACAAAATCTTGCTATAAACAGTAGTTTATTTACAGATAAACCAAACTCACCCTGTGAAGACTACAGTGAGAGTGCCTGTCCTCATGAAAGAGAAAGGACAAAGGAGCGTTTCCCTCTCCCTGTTGATGACACTAAGAATGACTCTCCCCAGAAGAATGTTCCCCATGTTTGAGTGCCCATCCTGGAGTCTTAAATATAGCCTCGTGCCGTGCCATCGCAGGGACAATGGGGAGCCCCGGGCAGGGCTCACACACTTGGAGCTGTTTACTGCACTGGCAACTAAGCACAAACCCTTTCCAGATCAGACAAATTATTGCCTTTGCCAAATGATATCAGGAAAGACAGGTGCCTCCAAAATTCAGGCCTCAGAGTATTGGATTATCCTCATTAGGATAGAAGCTCACAAAGCATCTAAAAGGAATTATGAATATTTTCGTCTCCTCCAGGAATTTCCCTTGGGCTAACACTGCCATTGCTACATAATAGAATGAAACCATTTACTGTGACATCTCTGTAATGAATGCCAACTCCAGCTAAATTATGTCAGTGTATAATTAGATCAGGAGCAAACAGCAACTCTCATGTTTTGGTCGGCTGCAACTACAACACTTTCCTTATTACAGGCAAACACAGCCACAGTAGCGGGTGAGCTGCCCATAGTGGTGTCTGAGAGGCTGGGCTGGGGCAAAGCACAGAGGCTGCTGGGTTTCCATTCATTGAGGACAGACTTGCAGCTTCAGCACTCAGGATAAACCCTTCTGAGCAACGTGGGAAGTGGGTGGTGTTTTCTGTGGTGTCAAAAGACAAAATGAAGGTTTGAAAGCAGCAAAGCTCTGAGTCTGCAAAACTGGTTTGTGAGCCAGATGTTTTCCAGCTACATTTTATTAGTTGAAGAGTTAGCTCATCAGTAGTGGGCTTCTCAGGGCTGCTAGAAATCTGTAAAGAGAATGTATAAGAACATAACATTGCTGTACTGGAAGAAGCTGAAGGCCTGTTCAGCCCAGTGTCCTGTCCCTTGAATGTGACCGTAGCTTTTCCTGAGCTGAGCACAGGGCGTTATTGTCACTAATAGTCCTATCCCTGTTAAACTGCCTGATTTCTTTTGGAACACTTTCTGATTCTGGCCTCCACAAGGCCTCATGAAAATGCCTTCCACCATCGAGCCTGGCATGGTTTGAGTCACCCTGCCTGTAACAGTAGGATCCATTTCTAAGAACCTTTGTTTGCTTCACCAACCAAATAAAACAAAGCTGAACTCTAGCAGGACCAGCACTAGAACTATGAGAACTTCTGTGTGTGAAGTTTATTTAGTGGCTGTGTTTCAGACATTCCTAAGAGGTACCTAAAGAGGTACTACTGGGCAGGCATGACTTAATGTGTTTTGGTATAAGCTGAGCTGTCAAAGTGAGGGAACAGTTTTCTTTCATTGGTTTTGAACAATTGCATGACCACATGAGTGTCTTCCTGAATTTTGTATTATGAGAAGTAATGAGTAATTATCTATTCTGCTTAATATTAGTAAATTAATTCCTCTTTGTCATTAACTTATGCTTTCCTCATCATATGGATGCTAACAACTTTTATGACCTTTTTCTTAAAAAAGTATCTCATAATCATGTCTCACAGCTCTCATTATCTCAGTCTGAGAGGAAAAGATACACATGGACATTTTAAACCCTCTGAGCCTAGCACTGTGATGCAGTTGTGCTGCACCATCCCTCCCCAGCACTGACAGCAATACTTGAGACCAATGTGATGCCAGAGCTAAGATAGAAAATACATTTTATCAGGGCCTCTGATACTTTCAGAGCTTCCCCTCAACTCTGCTTCATTCTGTCTCCAGAATTTGGGGAGTTTAATTTGTTCATGGAGTAAGATTTTCCACAAAGGACTTGTTAAAAAAAATCATTGGTGATTTACTGTAGCCTTCAAACAGGGCACCTTTCAATGCCAAAACAAGCAATGAGCAAATAAGGAGGGAGAAGGTGAGCCTGGATCTGCAGCAATATGTTCATCCCTGTTCAAGGATCCTTGGTGAGCTCTGAGCAGGGCTGCTGGTCTGGGGAGTGGCCAAGTAAGTGACAGCTCCCAGATTTAGCTGAGAAGACAAAGTAATGCTTGACTCTAGGGTTACAGCTGCCACCTGCTGTGCTGATATCCTTGTGACAACTGGAACTGCAATGCTCACCTGTCATCGTCATGACATCTGCCTAGGAATACGCATGGGCTTTGTGGCAGGGCCCTTCTAGTTTTTATTATCTAGAGCTATCAAAACTGTTACCTGGAAAAGTCAAGATAAAGGAAGAACAGTTTGTTGTTAGATACTGCTGGCTTGAATGGGAAGACCTTTGAAACAATGTTGAAATCCTGCTGTTTACCTCAAAATGTCCTTGCACAGGATTAGACTGAGGTAATTAGCTCCTACTGTAGCTGTTTGCAGTGATGCATGTTGATACAAACTAGGCTATCAATTTGATTATGAAAAGCAATGAAGTGGAAGGCAATAAGGTCAGCACATGTTGATGGGGATGGATAAGCACTTTCCTTGCACACCCACAACAGAGCTCAGCAGCATCAATATCTTTTTCCAAGCTTTTCCAAATAGAAATAGTTTTAGAAGGGATAATCTTCTTGTTAAACTTGAGGTGACTCATGAGACAAGCACTGTCTCCTCCTGCTTAGTATGTCAAGGCCTGAAAGTTAAATATTGGCTTAACTGTGATCAGAGCAGGAAGTTAAGAACATTGCTGTCAGTCACCTCCTTAAGACATGGCTTACAGAGCTGCTCTCTTGACCACCTTTCCTCTTCATTACAGTTGCTGCTGTTAGGGGTAGAACAGACCAGGACAGGATGGGGCAAGTAGCTGGGTTGTAAGCATTTAAGATCATTCCTGTCATATGCAGCTTTTGAGTGTAGTCAGAGGCAAGGTAGCTTTTCAGGTATTTAAGGTGCCTGAACAACAGACCAATGCTCCAGGGGCTTTGCAACTTCAGGCACCTACATGCATTTCTAGGCTTTCTGCACCTTGGTTCCTGTTTCTTCTCCTGGGGCACCAAGATGATACATTTATGAAGGGCTGTACATGATCAGACCCTATGGCAGTGGGTCTGCAGAGGGATTTGAAAAGGCTTTCAAATAGGAAATGTGTTTTAGCAGTACCTTGGAATGGTTGCCTAAGGCCCCCTTCCCTTCCACACTGTGCTGCCCATCCTGACCCTGTGCTGAGGGTTGTGTTTCACAACATGAGCCAAAATGTTGACAGGGTGGCATTTGATTATTCCCCAAGTAGCATCATTGGGAATGTTGCTGACACAAGATATGCAGCCCACAGGCAACTCTGAATAAGGTAATTGGCATCGCAGGCTTGAAATGCAGCCTCTCCAGGAGGGACTTAGTAGGCTGGAATGTGTTAGCTCTGGGATCCAGCACTCCTTGGAAACAACACAACTGGGCTGCTGCAACTCCTGGAACTGCAATGTTTCTCTGTGTGCTGCTTTTGATGGTTCAGTTTGGACATACAGTAGATGAAACAGCTCAAACGACATTCCAGAAAACCTTTGATACTGAATGGTATGAAGTAAAGCCAGCACAATGAAACTGTCCTTTTGGCTTGCTGGCCGGACCATGCACAAATTCATTCCTGTCAAACCTCTGACACCTCTTCACCACATCTGGCATTTTGACCTTTTGGCCTCCTATGACATAGAATCATAGAATCATAGAATCTTAGGGGCTGGAAGGGACCTCGAGAGATCATCTAGCCCAACCCCCCTGCCAGAGCAGGGTCACCTAGAGTACATCACACAGGAACTCATCCAGGTGGGTTTGAATGTCTCCAGAGAGGGAGACTCCACAACCTCCCTGGGCAGTCTGTTCCAGTGCTCTGTCACTCTTACAGTAAAAATTTTTTTTCGGATATTCACCTTGAACCTCCTATGCTCCAATTTACACCCATTACCCCTTGTCCTATCACTGGTCATCACTGAGAAAAGCCTAACTCCATCTCCCTGACACTCACCCCTTACATATTTGTAAACACTGATGAGGTCACCCCTCAGTCTCCTTTTCTCCAAGCTAAAGAGACCCAGCTCCCTCAGCCTTTCCTCATAAGGGAGATGTTCCACTCCCTTCATCATCTTTGTAGCTCTGCGCTGGACTCTTTCAAGCAGTTCCCTGTCCTTCTTGAACTGAGGGGCCCAGAATTGGACACAATACTCCAGATGTGGCCTCACCAATGCAGAATAGAGGGGGAGGAGAACCTCTCTTGACCTACTAATCACACCCTTTCTAATGCACCCCAGGATGCCATTGGCCTTCTTGGCCACAAGGGCACATTGCTGGCTCATGGTCATCCTCCTGTCTACCAGGACCCCCAGGTCTCTTTCACCTACACTGCTCTCCAGCAGTTCAGCCCCCAACCTGTACTGGGACATGGTGTTGTTCTTCCCCAAATGTAAAACTCTGCACTTCCCCTTGTTGAATTTCATCATGTTTCTCCCCGCCCAACTCTCCAGCCTATCTAAGTCTCTCTGAATGGCAGCACAGCCTTCTGGTGTGTCAGCCACTCCTCCCAGCTTAGTGTCATCAGCAAACTTGCTGAGGGTACATTCTATACCCTCATCCAGGTCGTTGATGAAGATGTTGAACAACACCGGTCCCAGTACCGACCCCTGAGGGACTCCACTAGTCACACACCTCCAACCAGATTCTGCCCCATTGACTACAACTCTCTGACTCCTTCCTTTCAACCAGTTCCTAATCCACCTCACTACCTGATCACCAAACCCATACCTGATCAACTTATCTACAAGGATGCTGTGGGAGACGGTGTCAAATGCTTTACTGAAATCAAGATAAACCACATCTACCGCTCTACCATCATCTATCCACCTAGTAATTTCCTCGTAGAAGGCTATGAGGTTAGTCAAACATGATTTACCCTTGATAAAACCATGTTGACTGCTCTTGATGACCCCCATGTCCTTGATGTGCCTGGAGATAGTGCCAAGAACAAGTTGTTCCATCACCTTTCCAGGGATGGAGGTGAGGCTGACCGGTCTATAGTTACCCGGGTCCTCCTTCTTGCCCTTCTTGTAGACTGGAGTGACATTTGCTATCCTCCAGTCCTCAGGCACCTCTCCTGTTGCCCATGACATGGCCATAGTGTTTGGTCAGCTGGAGTTAGGAGCTGAACCTCTGCCTGAGAAGTTTCTCATTCTGTTCCTTTAATCCTGGATTGAATCATCAAACCCTTTTAATTCATAAGGTGGTTTTTTTGCAAAATCACACCAAAGCAGAATTTAGCCTTTAGCCTCAGCTTCCCTGGACTGAGAAAACACCTAAATGCTCTCATGGAGAGAACAGCTGAGTTTTGCTTCTGGTCAGCCTTTCCCTGGCAGTGCTCTTCCAGTGAGTACTTCCCCATTCCACTGAAAGCCTTGCTTATTCCTATAAGTGGTTTCAGTTCTCCTCTAAAACTGATGTCATCAGACACACTTTTTTACCACACCAGTGGCAATCAAAAGGCTATGCTTTCCTCTTAATGAAAATAAAAAAACCCTCTTCTGTCCCCTAGGTAAATACCATTTAGTTTCCTTCTGGTAAAGGTGCAGTGCTGAAGGAATTTGGCTCTCAGTCTGCATTGGTTTTGGTTCATTCCAGCCCTGGAGGTGAGTGTGCTGGTAACAGGAGCAGAGGAGGGGTCTGCAATCTCCATCATGCAAATGGAGCATGTTCCTCATCAACAGTGAAAGGTGGAAGGAAGAAGCTCAAGGCCTCCCTGGTCTCATTCATAGATTACTGAGTGGATGAACTGAGATCATTGTCAATTGAGATTGAGAGTTGTACTGAGATTAATGTAAATCCACACATTTCTGCCTACCTGGACTGTGATCTTGGCTGCTTTGTCCTTTTAGAGAAGGAAATGAGCAGCAGCTGAGCAAGGTGTCATAGCAGCATCAAGACTGCATGAACCTGCTGCAGAGATGAAAAAGGCTTTTATCTTTCCTCACGCAGTACAGAGCACAGCAGGACCTGGAATTTCACCAAATTGCTGCATCAGGTGCAATTACCACAGTTTCAATGACTGCTTTAAAAGCAAACTGCATTTCATGGCCTGTTGTTTTGCCTGAATCATATATCCAAGGGTAGAACACCAATATATATTTAAATCTTTTACTTTACCATGATACATTCAATTCTTTTAGGTTTGCACACATTTGCACCTGAATGGATCAGTGGTGTAGGTAAAAAGCAAATAAAGTTTGTTGTGAATTTTGCTGTATTTTCAGTAAGCTGAATCTGGAATTTGAACTTGAATCTTAACTCAGCTTTAAAGCAGTCCAGTTCACAATACGTTTGAAGAAGATGCAAGAAATAAAGGCCTATTATTTAAGTGCAAAGATATGATGATTGCAGAGTACCAAGAAGTAATCATGTCAGTGAAGGGGCCTGTCTGCATGACAGAACATGAGTGGAAAGAGTCTGGCAGCTCTGTGCTGTGTCCCTACATCCCAGATTAGCTGTGCTTATTTGCACTGCACTGTTTGTAGG
The DNA here is from genome assembly GCF_000747805.2 of Chaetura pelagica. Classification (NCBI taxonomy): domain Eukaryota; kingdom Metazoa; phylum Chordata; class Aves; order Apodiformes; family Apodidae; genus Chaetura; species Chaetura pelagica. The sequence goes on from NW_009953724.1 coordinate 1,092,105, forward strand.
GTAGGCTACTGTTTCATGCAAGCAAACATAGTCTGGATTTTAATATAATTGTAATCCTAATAAAATTCAGTGTCTTCATGGTGATCCTACACTACTTTTAATTCCCAGTCTTTGAACAGCATAGAGAGAGGAGTGCCATTGTCCTGGTCTGAGATAGTGTCTTGGAACACAACATTATCCAGTTTTGTGCTGCTTAGCTCCTTCATTGCTGTTAACATTTCTGTTTCTTGAGTCTTTGGGAGCTGCAGTTTATTTGCAGAATGTGAGAGTGGATCTGGGAACATCCACCGCTCTGTGTTGCTGTCTCCAGGGAAGTTGTTGCCAGTCCTGCCTGAGAGAAGGGCTGCTGATGGAGATTTATCCTCTGCAACACAGTCTGTGTCAGCTTCCATGGAAGACAATGTCAGTGGCAGTTCTGGTGTCTGTTTCCTATAGCATTCTTCTTGTTCCAGCAAAGACAGTGGCTGCTGGGATACATACCCTTGACTTCCCATCCCATCGCTCCACAGCAGCAGTTGCTGGTTTTGCCCAGGGCTCCCCTGTAAGACAACTGACTTTCTTGTGTCCCTGCTGTTCCACAATGCCAAGTTTGGCCTCTGTTCTTTGTAATTCCAATGGCTGCAGCTCTTGCCCTGCATCTGGGTTATGAGCTTTCCACCAACAAAATTATCTTGAGAAACTTCCTTTAGCATTTGGTTTGGCTTCAAATTCTTCTCATCAACATGGTCCATGCCTTTACCACACACCCCATAGGTTAGGGGCAGCAACGTGCTGGACGTGGCAGAAGGAACACTTTGCTCAGCTGTTTGAGGAGCGTAACCAGTGGGAGCTGTGCTTGCCAAGCAGGATGGCTGAGAGGGCAGCTGGAATGTTGGTACGTCCATCTGTTCCTGATAGGCAGCTTCTGGGGGATGGGAAGACCATGGTGGCTCCAGTTCTCTGCCCAAATGTTGGCTGAGCTGTGGTAATTGCACTTCAGGGATGAAAAATGAAGGTATGGTTAAATTAATGGGCTTTATAATGTGTTCCACTGTTAGTGTAAGAGGCTGGAACGATGAAATCCCTTGGAAGTCCTGTTGAAGCAGGTAGACAAGCATGAATTAATAACAAGAAGCTGCGAGTTTGAAGGTAACAAATCATCTGTACCTGTGGCAGGATGACCAGATTTTAACTGCCAAGATGGCCTAGGCAATGTTCTTGTTTGCTCATTCATCCTCCTCAAATAGCAATGCTAATAAGATGCTTGCATGTGGTCCTGAGCACTTCAGAGGTCTGCTGCAATGGCTCAGGAACACTTACCAAAGACATAGGCTGGGCACTGTGTTGCTTGATGTATTTATAGATCACGTAGCTGATGGCAGCACACACCAGTCCAGCACAGAACGCCAGTGCCACCAAGCAGTAGAGAAGCCATGTGTTGTCTGGTTAGAGGGGAGAGAACAAGTGGAAAATGTAGCTTCAGAAAGCTGGATAGATAAACTGCATGGGATTAGCTAAATGATGTTATAGGTCTAGTCTCATAGGACTAGTTTTTTAAACCAAGAAAGTTAGTGTTTCTTCAAGTTCTTTAGCAGGGCTATGTTATTTTATACCAGCTGAAAATGTCTCTTTCGTGTTTCCATAGTAAAGTTAACAGACTCACCTGCTAGTGTTTTAACCCAAAATACTTGAGATTTGCTCTTTCTATGGAGGAGATACATATATACTGTCCCGTTATATTCAGTATCTGGGTCCAAGTTGGAAACTTCAAATTCTTTGTCGTGTTCATTCTTTATCCACTATTTAAAATAAAGACAGATTCTGAATTTTAGAAAGAATAAATGCATATCATTTATTTAAATCATATTGCAAAATTCAGCCTGAATCTTTATTTGCAAATATGGTTTTATAGGACTGTACTAATTCTATATATAAGGAATTCTAAATATATAATTTGCGTTCTATTGTTACAGTATTTAATTTTTGCATTTCAGTTCCTTAAGACCTGAACTAATTCAGGAGTTCTCTTTTTCAGTCACCAGTGGTTTTACCTTTTGCTCCTTAGACAGCACCCTGGGAAACTCCAGTTTTCTTTCCAGAATTTTAGGGGAATCCTTAAAGTTCCTCTTGTCTACTCAAAGACCCTGAGACATTCCCTTGCACATCAGAAATCTCATCCATCATGTATAAGCTCTTAGCTCCTCCTCCATCTTATGCAAAATGTGATTCACAGAAGTCAGTGGGCTTGTGGCCTCAGGTTGTGCTTTACCTTTTGGTGTGTCCTTTGGTTGAATAGTGTTAAGTGATAATCAACAGCACCAAATTTGCTATAAATGTCTTCTACGGTTAGTTGGTAGTCATCCTCACCTCTCAGTGGAGTATAGGGAGGCCGTATAAGAAACTTTATGGACCGTACATAAGGAATATACTCCACTTCTGGTGCTCCAATAGTAGCTAGAAAAGATACAACAGGCAGTGTTAGCTGTTAAAGTTTAAGCTGATGCATTATCAGATCATCTTATACACAACCCCAAGACTCACTGTCAATTATTACTTCTGTTCATATTTGAAAAGCTATTTGAGGTGTATTTAACTGAGCATAGGAAAAGTCAGGCAACTGGAGATGTTGCCTTCCCTTGGGGTTCTGCTACCTTTTCCCATTGTGTGTTCCTAGAAGTCCTCACCCAAACTTTTCCTGAGGACCACGTTCTCACGGCTTCCATGTTGTGTCTCTGGGCTTCCTCCTTCAGGTGTGTCAGGGAAGGCCCTGCCCATGTGCCCACTGGTCCACCTGCCTCCTTGCTCAACAACAAGCTTCTACAGGCCTTCACCCCCTTCTTATCAAGCATCAAGTCTTGCAATAGTGACATGAGAGGAAATGCTGTCCTAAACATCAGTGAGACTTGGAAGGAATCCCTAGCAATCAGGACAGGATAGATTCCAGTAGCAGTACGTACTCTCTTGCCTGGGTTCAAACCTGTCTGAGCACTTCCAGTCAGAGGAGCAGGAGTTCTGGCCAAGGGCCCTCACCCTAGCGTAGTAATGCTCTGTGAAGTTTTCTGTTTCACGAGTGAGGTTGCAGAAAGGCCGTGAGATCCCCTGGCATTCACTCTTGTTAAGCCAGGGTCCTCCTCCATACCTTAGGACAAAAAAAGCTTTCAGCCTGTGTGGCAGAACAGATGCGATACAACCCTTCTCCAGAATGATCCAAACGGGCTGCTTTGCCAACTCTTACTAGTGTTTTAATTCATTATTGCAATTAGCAAGTGGCGGGGAATGAAACGACAGAGAAACTTCTGGACTAGAGCCCTTCATCTGTTTCCATTGATGGCTTCTGTGTGCATATGGCCTTGAGAAAGTGCTGATTATTTCAAGGCACACACAGGAGTGACCGTGAGTCAGCAACACTGAATGTTTGCATGCAAGTTTGCTGCAGAGTTTGCAGACTTATACAAAGGTAACAAAGCTATTGGGTAGCTAACTAAGACAACTAACTTGCAGAGAGTAGCTCAATAATGGAGTAAAGCTAGCAATTCAAGCTGTAAAACTATTTGCCTAACTTCACTAAGCATTATCTACCAGTTTAAATAAACCTGTCTTTCACTGAGTTCTTGTTTAAGCAGAACCATCCCTGCAACAGTAAAACAAGCAGCAGAAACCACAAAATCTGCTTTTCTTTCTTGGCCCCTCTCTCTCTGAGAACAGTGGCCCTAAGAATAGCAGAACACCAAAAAGAAGCAAACTTCACATACTGTTTGTATTGGACATCAAATACAGTGCCAGGGGCAGTATCTGCTTCAGTTTCCCATGTCAGGATGTTCTCAAAATTTGTAGAAGAAAATGCTGCACGTTTCACACATGGTGACCTCTTCGTAGTCACAATGCCTAGGGGAGCAAAGATACTAGTATTAAAATGCATATTCTGGCATCTCAGCCCTCAGATTAACAGGGTCCAATGCTGCTCAGCTTCTTAGTGAACAGAAGTATCAGCCATGGCACTTTCAGTTTGCTAGAGATGGGCTGCAAAGCAGAAGCTTGAAGAGAACAGGAATTCAAACTGTGCACGCATCATCCTATACATCATGTGGATTGTGACTCATTCCAAAAAGATGTAAGTCAGGAATTCTTATAGAAAGGCCTCAAAAACTCAGAAGTTGTAAAGAGAGTCTTTAAGTTCCTTACTAGGTTTCTTTTAGAGCAGTTAAATGGCTAGAAAACTAAGAACAGCCTGTTTTCAAGGCTAGATAAATGTTGATAGAGATCTCTGCCTTCTGTCCATATTCAGGGAAGCAACATGCTGAGATCAGTGTCACATCACTGAAGACTTGGCTGCCACTAACCTCTCGTGCTCTGTTTTGCTGGCTGGAGGCTGCCTGTACAGGGCGGCACACAGAGACCTGGTGCCTGGACTCTGATCTGGGTGTGCCAGGGTGAAGGCAAACAACTCAGCTCCCAGATCCCTCAGCCCTGTGCCTCCTCCCCAAGGAGGACGGGGTCTGGCTTTGGTAAACATAAATTACAAACATGCCTCTGGTCTGAGCTGCCTCTGTAGAACAGAGTCCCACCCTAAGCCACCTGCAGCAAACTGGCTCTGAGCAGAGAAGTGTCCCAGAGACTTTTGGTCTCTCCTGTTGTTAGGATACACAGTGCAAAATGTTCTCAAGGCTGATTCACAACTCCATCTAACTTGCAGAGTAACCTTCAGAATTGATAAGCTCTGTACATTCAAATTATAGACACATCCTCAAAGATAGATAATTCATACATTACTCAACTCTTGGTTTGCAGCATCAATAAACACCTGGAACATGGGTGGGCTTGTCACAGAGGAGAGCAAAAGGGGCTCTGCAGCACCACGGGGTGTCAGCCTGCACTTGCTGAAAGTGAACAGTCCCATTATGGTGCTGGTAAAGGGACACTCAAAATCAATGAATCCCTTCCATGAAAAAATGGTGTAATAAGCAAGTAAAAGTAGCACCATTTTACAGATGGGAAAACTAAGAACAAGAATGGGGGTGACTTGGGCAAGAGCACATTGAGCAGTTATGGTAGAGCAGGGACTAAACCACACAAGTTCCTGCACCCTCACTCCAGGCTTTCCTTCCAGCTGCCTCCATGGAGGAGAACCAAGTGTCAGCCCTTCAAGCTAGCCTGCAGTAGAGGAGAAGGAGGCAGAAAGGCATAGATACAGTTCTCAGTCTGGTTATAGATGACATTTTGGCTGGGAAGCAGTGCAGAAGTGGATTGCAGTCTAGTCCACACTTCGTTCTGACCTCATCTCTAGTTCAGCACTTCCCTCATCTCAGGTACAGCTCAGTGCAACCTTCCTGGCCAGGCAGACAGGGAGCATTCAGTACACAGTGGGTACATTTCCCTGCCTGAATACCATCAAAACTGAGTCACCAATACCCTGAATGTATCAGAAGTAGGAAATCTCAATCTTCCCACGTTTATCCATACTGAAGCACAGTTATGCAAAGCAGCAGAATACAAGCACAGTCAAGCGTGGGCAGGGAAAAACCAGGATATATCACAGTGTGAAAGTCCCTCTTTTTCAGAAGTTTCTGAAGGCTCCTTCCCTACTTTTATACTAAAGCAGGGACACAAGATACACCCAGGAGTTTGCCACATCTGGAGTAGGATTAAATGGCTTTTAGGGACACATTATTAATTTGTACCTCTTTTAAAATCAGGACTATTCTTATATAATTTATATCCCTGCTTAGGACACAGGGGAACTGATCCAAGGCCCCCTGAAGTCAATAAATATCATTTACTTGTGTAGGATTTGGGATATAATGCAGCAATAGCAAATGGTTTGAAGTAAAGGAATCTTTTAGTCTCCCTACTAATCCCTAAAGCACTGGGCACACCAACTGTACTTTGAAAATATTAAAGGTAGAGGGCAACACAGAAGGGAGCTTTTGAACAACCTCAGGCAACAGTTCATTCTCTAGGTCTTCTTTCAGTCAGTATAACTGAACCTACCTCCCATGCTACAGGATCAAAGAGAAACAACCACTGTCAGCGATAGGAAAAGAGAAGTCGGGACTTACCGACCACTGAAAACACAGCCAAGACGCTCACAAGTTCCTTCATGAGTAACTATGCAAGCTGGGCTGGAAGAGCAGGCAGTTGATCCTCTGTGCAGGTGAATCACCTTTAACAAGAGTTAAATTCTTGTTTGTGAGGCCAGGTTGGATCTGTTGCTCAGTCAGAGGCTGCAGAGCTGCTCTCCCACCTGCATTCAGGTCTGAGATCAGCTGAAGACCTGTGCGCATGTGTAAGGGAGAATGGAAGGGTGACAACAGACGCTCCCTGTCCCTCCTGAGTGTGCACACCTAACTGTGAACTGTACAAAGGTGCACTAGGCAGAGGCTGAGAAAATCCCCAGCTTTTGGAAGAGAGCCAAATACTATTTTGCTGATAAAAAACTTCCTGCCTGAAAACCCTCACTGGAGTTTCTTAGTTTTGGGGCTTGCTTTTCTGGTCAGGTAACTTTAACTTGTCTAGAAATTAAAACTTAGTGCTGTGCACTTAGTTGGCTCTATAACTGCTGCAAGCAAGACACCTATTTCTTTAAGAAGTATCTTTGAATGCCTTCTTAAAATGAAAGTCAGCCAGATCACTAGTTTTTCAGCTCTTCTACTGCTCATACTGGCCTTGGATGGGATCCAAGTGAGTAGAGTGTAGCCCTGCTGCATCCTGGGCAGGGCCCAAGCTCTTCAAGTCTGTTCTGACTCTGCTCTACCAGGTGTATGCAAAGGTTCTCTCAGTTGACATACAGAGGAGGGAGGGACACGTGCTGCCCTGTGGCTTTTCTCAGAGGCTGCTGTGGACCTACAGATTATTTTGACCCAATATAAGGCTCTGTTCTGAGTATCGTAAGTGCCATATGGTAAGAACTGCGAGTTTGTATGAAATCTAAACAAGAAAGAGATATAGTTCCTTTTCCAGAGGGTTCTTAGGTTTTTAGGGTGTTGTTAACTTACATTTCCAGGCTTTTCTCAGAAGAGGGAGAGATTTTTATGTCTTGGTCAAAAGTGAAACCTAATTGCCTCTCTCCAGGAGATGCAGATTTAGAACCACCAGATGTGTAACATCTGAAGAGCTGGTACAGCTGCACACTGCTTATTTTACCCAAGATGGAGGAAGTGTCACACATATCGAGTCTGAATTCGAGGCTTAAAAACTCGCCTAGCCACTGCTTTTGCATTTTCATAGTATAGCTATTGCCTTGACAGAGTGGACAACCTCCCTGTCTTATTTCTCTGGCTCACTTTATCCCACTGTTGTAACTGCTCACTAAATGGGGAGGTCCTGTCCTCGGTCCTTAGTTTTGCCCAGGAGTAACTGGACCATTGCATAAAGCTGAGGTCCTACCAAAGCAAAATGTCTCTTCAAGCACTGAAACCTGTTCAAACTGGGATCACTGCTTTAGCAGAAATATATGCCCTAAGCCATGTGGGACAACTGTGCATGAGACAAATTCCTTATTTTATATTGTCTAAAGCCTATTTAAGGCTCCTAAATGCTAGATTAGTTGTTGTATTATTACAAGTGAGTCCCATAAGCAACATCACACCTGCAGCCAGTTTAATCCAAATACAAGCCATGTGTGCTCCTGAAGCCAAACATCATAGAAAGACTACCCTTCTGCTTTCCTCTTCATCTCAGGGATTTTCTGTCCCTGAAGTCGTTGCTCTTCCCTGCCTTGCTTTGATATAAACAGGGCTGGAAGCTTCAAACCATGCCATGGATGCATGGACAAATGCAAAAGCCTCACAGGTTTAGTACACCAGACACACCTACCCATCAGCATGGCCTCCATCTCATTAAGTACAAATCTTTGTTAGGGTGTTTCCTGAATAGCTTGCTGAAGTATTTCCCTTTTGTTCCTTTCCTTACGTCACTGCCTCTACTCTTCTGTTGTGTGATGACCCATGATAGCATGGGTCATAGCATAGGGGTGAGGGAACCTAGTGCACCTGAGACTTTGGTTTTGAAAATACAACTTAACACTTCATTTCTGCCCTTATTTCTAAAGAGACATTGCCTTTTGAGTAGCCCAGGAAACACCTCTTTAGGTACCTGAAAATCTACAAAAGTCTTGTTCCAAGTTTCAAGTCAAACGCTTGGCTTTCAACTTTCAAACTGTAGAGTTCGAGCCTATGTCAGAAGTTAGTTCCTAAGGACAAAAACAGACTCAGAGGTTTGTAATACAGATTTTCCATGAAACTCTGCTTTTA
>NW_009953724.1:1100509-1106540 GCF_000747805.2 Chaetura pelagica
GGGAAAGAGGAGAAAAATCTTGCATGCCAGAGATTTGTGAAGATAATAGATTAAGGCCAAAAAGACCAAGGAGATTATCTCCTCTGAGCTGCTGCAGCTCTTAGGTAAGGCCTCAAAGCCCCACTCCGTGGACTGCATGAAGCCTCGTGACTGCTGATCCAGGACATAGGAAACTTGATCCCAGCTCTTGCACTTATATAGTAGATGAGCAATGTCCATTTCTTTGTTTGACAGGGTCATAAGTCTTCCAGCGAGAGGACAGAGCTGCTTTTCTCACTACACAGCTCCAACTGTTAAGTAAGGTGTAAGATATGGACTGATTGCTCTGGAGGAGGGAGCACTGTACTCGGCCCATCCCTGACCCTTTTGCAGTTGAAAGCAGGTCTCAAGCTCTGGTGAAAGAAAAGAAGGAGGAGCTGGATGCTGTCTTCATCAGTACAGCTCAGCCTTTCCCTCAGCCTCCATCCTGAGAAAAGCTGGACAAGACAAAGAACTGATTCCAGGCCCTGTTCGTAGAGCTGTGACATGCCAAAATAATTTTCTTAGAGGTTACACAACTTCAGAGCTTCCTGTAACTCAAAACGTTGGGTGTTTTCCTAGATTGCACAAGAAAATGGGTGGCGATTGTGTTGGGATGATCTGTCTTTCCAAATGAACAGGAGGGATTACAATGCAGGATGTACCTAAGGACACTGTGGAGGAAAGATAAGAAAAGAAGAAAATTCTAGTTGATGAATCTTTTACCCCACCTCCCATTTTTACTTTAATTTGGGACCTTCAGTAGTACATCTTGCTTTCCTCTTTCCAAGCAGTTCCCAACCCCTCCTATCATCCCCTACCTCTTTCTGATGTAACATCAGCTTCAATACCCTTCATCAACAACCTGCCCTGTCTGAGACAACTCTCTGAATGCAGAAGATGGCTGTTGTATGCCTCCCTCCTTCTTGTAATGCTTTGCTTTCTGTGTGTCCTTTTATTTTACTGGAATAAAACGGCAGAGTGTGTTTCTGTGAGAAGTGAAGAGCACAAAACTAAAACTACACTGAAAAGCTCAGTACTGACCAGTGAAGAGAGGCCTTGTCTCTCCTCAGTCTTTTGCTGGTGGGCTTCAGCTTTGATTCTTAGCTCAGAGAGATGGTCACAGCCTTGGTCTTTTGGTAACTCAAGAGGGAGACCTGGCTGGGAAGTCTCATAGGATTCCACTCAAACCAAAACATTAGGAATGGGAAGCCCATGACTGAGTCCTGTTTTAAAATGTAATGTTCTTCAGGATAATCTGTGGACACACTTTGTAGTTTTGGGAAACATAAAAACACACACACACATGGAGTTATATATCAAAATATTATTGCCTCTGTATAAAGCAGCTCTCAGACATTCTGCACAGCAGGGGGAATTTAAGCATCAAGAAGTGTATTTGTATAAAAACAAAAATAAATAAACTGCACATTTCCCACTTTGACTTCAGTCCCTTCTGTTGAAACACAGAAGGTGATCTCTGTAGGCTGAGGTGGAGATATTTTCATCCCCCCAAAAGCAAAGATTGTCTCTCTCTAGAAGCAAAGTGTCTCTGGAAGGTGCTCTCAGCCAAGCCAGGGTGAAGTTTTGCAGTTACAGAGAAACAAATGTAACATTTTATGATTCTCTCCTGCCCCCAAATCCACAAACAGCCACAATCTGTGCTTCCAGATCCAGCTGATGGTTTCACACACGTCCTGGTTGTGGTTTTGCTGTCTCAGAGGTGCTTCTGCCTTTCAAAGCTCACATGTAAAAGATACCTTGCTCTCTAGTCTCAAGAGAACACGTGGCACCATGTGTGTTCTGGGTGGTACCTGCAGGAGGTATTGCTGCTGCTTCACTCCAGGGCCTCAACACCTCATCACAGCTGCACTTAACTTGTACAAGGGGATGCTGCATGTACATTCATGACTTAGCAGTAAAAATACGCTATTAGCCATATGCCTTGATAGGACAGACACCAGTACAAAAACTCTGTCCAGGTGAATAAATATGAAAAGCATCACTGTCAGTTACTTGTCCTTGTTTAGGCAGCCTTGCTTGGACACAGGGAGCTCTCTAGCCTATTCCAGGCACACCACAGAGCTGCAGGGGTACTCTAGCTCCTCCTCATGTAATGGGTCTGCTCATAGCCTTTGAATTTAAACTTGTGATCATATTTTTTCTCGATATTTGAAGTTTCAAATGCATCACTGAGCACCATGGATGCAGGAGGTGTCCCCTCAGTAGAATTATCACTATCACAGTCACTTGCAATGCCTTCATCTTCTGCCACCTGTGATCTCTGAAAGGAAAAGAGCAGCTTGGTGCTGGGGTCCTCATAGAGCTGTGATATCTCACCCATCTGGACATGCAGATCATCTGGTGATTTCTGGTAATACTTGGTGAAATGATGATCCTTCCTCTGCAGGTAGTGCTCATCAGTGCTAAGTTTGTCACAAATCCTCTCCATCTGTGTTTGAAGAGGGGTCATTTCCAGGCATTCATCCCTGTCCGTATCATGCTCACCATATTCCCTGAGATCTGGGAATCTCACATCAGTGAGGGATACTCTTCCCAAAGAGGAACTGTGAGAAAGGGATGACTTCTCATTTCCTTGGGATCCTGAGGTGTCCACCTCATCCTTTCTCATTGGAAAGAACGAGAAACCCAAGGCACTCAGGTCAAGCACAGATTCACTCTCCAAAGAGAGACCTCCAGCTCCAGAATCCAAGCTATTTTCCTCCTGACCTCTTCCGGATGGTTGACAGTTGAGGTGTCTCTTTGCAAAGTGCATTTCAGTGTATGGGATAAAAGTACTGCTGTCTTCTTCCTCTTCTTCTTCTTCTGAAGATGATGATGAGATAAAAGAAGCCATCCATGGTAGCTTGTTCTTTGCTGAAGTTTTGCTTGTCTCCCTTTGGAACACTGGCTTCTTTGTGCAGATGAGATAGTCCCTGAAGAATTCCTTTTCACTGGGCTCATAGTGAAAGGCTCGTCCAGCAGCTTTTAAATGAGATAAATCCTACCAGGGAAAACAAACACAACACACAGCTCAATGAGTTAGTGATGGTTCTTAAAGAACAGTTTGATTATAGCCCATGCCAGAATCAAAGTGAATTTCTAACGGGACTTATGAATGCAAAATTGAGAAGCTGAAAGCCTTGTAACTCCCCCCACTCCCCTTCAGTTACCCTCCAAAAATCAGTAAGACTGAGTCAGGAGGGGCCCTCAGCATTTGGGCCTTACCAAAGCATCAGGCATCTTCTGCTTAGCATGTTGTTTCAGCAAGCAGGTGATGAAGGCACTTGATGGAAGGATGAGGAGGACAAACACAGGGATTGTGGCAGAAAATGACAACTTCCATTTCCCTGCTGAAAAAGAAAAGACAAAAATAATCTTCTTCTGGTGGTATATTTTGTACTAACAATGGGCTCTTATACTCAGCTTTTCTTTCAGAAGTCTCAGAAAACGTTAGGCTCAAGATCCTTGTTTTACAAATGCAGAGGAAGGATCACAGGCTTGGCTAAGATCAGGCTCTAACTCAGAGTCACAGACAGAAATCAATGTTGATACCAGCCAATGCCTCACTGGGAGCAGGTAAAAAATGAAGCTTTTTTCACATATTTTTCAGGATAAATTTGAATATCTTCACAATTTCATTGAGAGAATAACATAAGTACAAGATTTCAGGATTTTCAGAAAATATTTCAGGGTTGGCTTTTTAATTGAAAATATTTCTACAGAGAGCAGGAACCTTTCACTGGAAAATCCAACCAGTCCATGTAACAGAAAGCCTATTTCTTTTTGTTGAAAAGCTAATTTTGGTGGAAATGTTTAATTTGCCCTGATCCCATTTGATGTCTCACCACATCTTGGTCTCAGCAGGGCCATACCTTTGTGGTGTAACAGCACACACACTGGTTCGGAGAACTCGCTGTACTTGAACTCAATGCTTTGGTAGGAGGATCTGGCACTTAAACAGTAGTTGCCTTCAAGTGCAGTGGTGTTGATAGACAATGTTTTCTTCCTAAAGATACCTTCATATTTCTTCTGTATAGAAACAAAAAGAAGACAGGGTTGGAAAGATGATTCTCTAACTTTTTTGCCCATAATTCTCTTCAACGTGTCGTGTGGCCACAGTGGTTGAAAGGCCTGTGGAGAGACACTTCATGTCTCTCTTGCTGTTTATAGCAAGCATCTCTCCTCAGGATTCTAAGGTGGGATTTCCAGCTGGTGCTGTGCTCTGCTGCCCTGGCACACTGTTGGTGGAACCTGAACCAGTTGTTTTAAACCTCAGATATTGCCCTACTATAGTGACTATAGTGTAGCCTCCCTATCCCTGATAAAAAGAGGGAACTACCAATAATATAGGGACGCACACACACACACTCCTCTACTTCCTTTCTCTGCCTTTGGTTTACCTCTGGTTTGGCCATTTAATTTTCGCCAGGCCCTGGAACCAGTCCCACTCTGCCCTGAAATCTGAAGCTATTTCAATTCAAGGTGGGCATCATTCCTCTGTTTCCAAGAAGTGCTACTTTTACTGACCTTGTATTCAGATCCAGCTTGCCACAGGTACAAGTCATAGGTCCAAGGGACACTCTCCACACAGGTGGCCAGAGGGAAGGAGGCATTCACATGGATTAAGTGCTCCTTCACATCCACGTGTAGCACTGGGGGTGCCAGTTCCGCTGTATTTGAGTGACCAGACATAAGAACAGTGCTTGCTTGTGTGTTAGCCTCACAGAAGTAACACTTTTCTGTGACTGATCTACACTTCTGTTAGTTTGTGATAGACATGAAGGAGGGGGGAAGACAAAGGAATACCTGTTTTTTATTTAACATACCCCCTGGTATGTGGAAAGCTGGAAGTGGATTTATTCACCTCGAGCTTGCTACAGAAATTATTTTCACATTATCATGGCTCATTGTTTGTGCTCACTGTGTCATTCATGAAGCTGCCTCTTACTGTTTCTCTTTGTGTGATGTGTGGTATATACATTTACTCATGCCAACACTGTTGTTGGGATGTCCTTCCATCCAGGCTGTCACATAACAGACACTCACCATCCAAGTAGTATTCCTTGAATTGGGATTCTACCCATGGTGATGAGAACTCTCCAGAAACAGCTTTAACTCGAGCCCGGACTTTGACAAAGAGGCTTGGAAGCACACAAGTCAGATTGCAAGAGGTTCTGTGAATATTTTTGCAGTGAGGAATCTTTCTCCATTTGCCCATAGATTCCTTGCTAAAAGAAGAAAAAAGCATCCCATAATTTAAAACATGCTGCTTGTTATAATTTATTGAGCAAGAGAAGGAAGTGGTTTAGATGATGCTCAGTTTGGAGCCCTTTGCAGACAGATGAGGATTTGTTCTGGTGAAAGGATGCAGCCAGGTCACTGATTGTACGATTTTGATTAATTAATATAAAAAGATACTGATTAATATACCTGCACAGATGTTTGCCCTGGGCCATACTTTCAATCAGACACCCTTTGTGAGCACTTACCTTTCATATCTCACAGTGTAGGTCACGTCTGGTGGAGAATCTTCTCCTGGAGCCCATGTCAAAATCATGGCAAAATCCTTTGACAGCAGTGTAACATTTTGAGGAGGGGGAGGTTGAACATGACCTGCTTGACAGGGAAGATGAAGCAAATTATTAATCATATCTTTGATGATAGGAAATATCACCTGGTTTTGACCAAGGTTGTTTAAAAATTTGGGGCAGAGCCGCTCAGTTCATCCAAGACTGGAAATCAGCGATGGAAGCAGGGATGTCTGTGATGTAGCTCTGTTTCCCTCATCTCCTATCAAACATCTTCATCCTAACAGCTTTTAGAATTAGGACCTAAATTTCAGTGAAACATCCTATTCTGTAATTTTGAGTAGCTCTCTCTGTGGTCTCACTGGATTTCCCTGTGACCTGGTTTACAGCCCCCAAAACTCCAACCTGACTCCTAGCTCCAAGTCCCCAGCGGAGGCAGACCCAGCTGGCTCATACCCCTCAGCCCATCCCAGCCCTTCAAA